>NC_135305.1:93799105-94108521 GCF_048772815.1 Callospermophilus lateralis
AACTGTCCAGGCCCCACCTGATGGAGAACAAAGACTTTGGGTAACTTCCCCCAACTTCACCCCCTTTCAACAGGAAGTAGTTTGGAGATGTCGTCACCCATTTTTCCACAGAAATGGAATGTAGAAATTGACAGTGGGGAATGTTACAGTGGTCCACTTTATGCTTTGAATATAACCCTTGCTGCTCTGCCACTGCAATTTATTTTTAAAATGGACATGTTTCTTTCTCTTCCTCTCTCCCTGTTCCTCCTTAATCTCTCCCCCTCCCTAATCTCAGAGGAAACAGGACTACCATTCTTCCCCGTAGTAGGCAGAGTTATCTATCCCTGAGTACACACCATCATAGGAGCAAGTAATCTAGATATTGAGGATGGCACCAGATGATCTCAGAAACGACTATCTCCAAAATTAACAGGAGAATTACAACTCCAGACAGAGGACACATGAAATATAGCTTTTGAGTCATCTCTTTAAAAGCCCCCTGTTCCTAAAGATGGGCAGAATCATAGCCTGTGGGACAGGAATGTTTCTCCTTTGCTAGCAAAGCAATAAGCCTTCTTTTTCCTTTAAAAAAAATAATTCTAGGGCTTGGGATGTGGCTCAAGCGGTAACACGCTTGCTTGGCATGCGCGGGGGGCTGGGTTCAATCCTCAGCACCACATAAAAATAAAACAAAGATGTTGTGTCCACAGGAAACTGAAAAGTAAATATTAAAAAATTATCTCTTTCTCTTCTCTCTTTCTCACTATCTTTAAAAAATAATTCTATTGAGTAGATCTTTGCAACTCGATTTTTTGAAGTTATGTTCTCCAACATGTGTTAGTAGATGAAAAGTTAGCATATTTACAACAATCACTTCTTTCCTATCTTCTCACACATACCAGCAGTACCATGGTTAGTTATGGAGAGGGAAATATTTGTTCCAAAAAATAATAATTATGACTCCCTGCATTAGATCTTTAAAAAGGCTAAATATTTCATTCTATTATTTTTCATAATCCTGAGTAATGAATCAGTCATTCCCAGATATTATCTGCAGATCTCTGTTGGATAAAGACTTAATGCAACTTGCCTTCCAGAATGCTTTCCTAAATGTCACCTCTATCTGATCAACCTTAAGTGACCTTGTGTGCCTAGCTATCAGATTGAATGTGCCTCCAACAGGCTGTAGGAGAGCTGAGAGAATGATGCAGTCAGCCAGAATCCTTAGCCAAGGACAAAAGACTGCAGTTTGGGAGATTGGTCTTGGAGGTACAGATGGGGGCAGAGCATAACTGTTGAGGAGTACATTGGGTGTTGAGAAGTATATAGGGTGGCAAGTTAGCTTTGGGCTCATGGTTTCCCTTTGTTTAGAGTACAGTGAAGTCAGAGGCAGGAAATGGGATGGGGCTGATCTCTATCTGTGTACCAGAGGCAGACATAGCAACATTTTGAGTACAAATAAAGGCAGGTCTGAACCACTGTGCTAGCCCAGTAGGCACAGTAATACACAGCAGAGTCACTGTCACCAAGATTTTGTATTATAAATTGATAATTCCCATCTGTTATTTGAGCATCATACTTCGTCGAACTGATTCCTGAGTCCACCACAACCCTGTAATCGTATTTATTATAGTAGAGGAGGCGTCGTGGGACCTGCCCTTCCTTGAATTGATACCAGTGGATGTAGGTACTTGATAAATCACAAGTGATTACCACGTTTGACCCAGGTGAACTCGTGACTGACATCATTCTCCTTTCCAAACTGGAAGATGTTTGACTGCCTGGAATGGTAACAACAATAAAAATTAATGGCTAAAAGGTAATGGGATTCATTGTTATGGCCTCCTTGAGGGGAAAACCACATCCCATGGGCATCTGTGCCACATACTTACCGGGAGGCAGGATGGCTAGAAGTAGGGCTAGAGCCCACAGCATGCCTTCTTCCCTGGGTCACAGAGGAAGAGGACCAGATGATAAAAGGAAAAGAATTGTCTCCCAACACTGAAAGCCTGCTCAAAATGGAAGTGATCCCTGCAGCACTGATTTAGAGCTGATCCTCCTGACTGAATCAGAGGCAGGGAGAAGTAACTGAGGAGGTTCCTGAGAAGAAAACCCAGCTGTTAACCCAGAAGAGGTGGTGCTGGGAGGCGCCCCTCCCACTCACCTTCTGCCCGCTACTCTAGCGCCTCACTGTGGCTGCTGAGGGCAGGCCCTCTGCAGAGAAGGAGAAGCCAGGAAACTGGAGGACTCAGAGCTGAAGAAGGTTGAACACATACAGGTGTGGGAGGCAGAGCCCTGGATGCAAATGCCTGACTCCTTGTAGAAACAGGTCTCTCTGAAGTTTTGAGTTTTCAGGTTGCTGTTGCTGCCACGATCTTATCCCTAGATGAAACGTCTTTATTATGGCCCAAACCACCTTCACTTACATCTGTAAGTTGACCTTTGGACAACCACCAACTGCAAATCTGATAAGCCCTTGATCTACTTTATTAAAAGCATCTGGGGATATTGGCTACACATGACTCTACTGCAACACAGGTGGGGGTCAGTGGCGGACAAGAAACTACCACAGGAGGAGCTCTGGAAGCAGAGGGCCTAGGTCACAGGTATAAATCAGTAGAATGGTAGAATGGAGCTCATCCTTGAAGGAGGAATGAAATGTTTGTTCTCTCAAAGGCTGAGAGTGAGCACAGAAATATAGAATGAGTGTATTATTGGAATGTGTGAAAGGTTTCTACTACCCCTGAGATTGGGCAGATTGAGTCCAGGGCTTGAAGACCCACTCTGCACTATGGCTGGGCAGGAGAGGATTGGGACAACATTTTTTTTCTCACATTAGCCTACCCCCCTCTTCTGAGTAACTCTGAACACCTAGTTATGTGATATTAATGTCATATGTGAAAGATCATTAAAGTTGAATCTGACTACTTTGATTCTGTATGTGATATTCAATCATGCAGTGAGCTCAGAGCTTCTGTGTCTCTGTGCTCCTGAAGTACCTTCCTGTTGCCCCTATTTATAGGTACCTATGCTAATGGCTTCCAGGACATGGGTTTTTCTGCTTTGTCTATGTTAAGAAAATAAAACCAAAAGGTACAAGAATCCTTAAATACCTGAGACAAGTCAGACACTTGGTAGAATGTTAAGTATTATCTTGGGCCTTCAGGAATCCTTTGCTCTTTCCTTCAGAACAGTGTCAGGAAGGGTGGGGATGTGACTCAGGGATAGCTTACACAGATAGTATGCTCAAGCCCTGCATTGGGACCCCAGCACCACAAAAGCAAAAAGAAAGAAAGAAAAACAGTATCAGGGGAGTGAACAGAAGGTGTGGTGTCTGAACAATCCTAATCATCAGATTCCCAACCACCTCCCACAGAGGATAACACACTTCGCAATACCCAACACAGAGAGCCCAGCATACCACGGCAGAGACAGCAGGTCCCCTCCCTGCCTAACTGTGTAAAGGTGAATACTTCCTTCCATTAGTTGTGGCTGTTTAAAGTGACAAAGTTGGTCATGTGGTTTAACTGCCCTCAACTTCTCTGCTAACACCACATCCAGCCCTGCACTGCCCTATCCAATAGGAGCCGGTTTGACTCTGAGCCTTTTCCACAAATCAACCACATTTGACAGAGCAGGGAAACAAAAGAAGCCTGAGAAAATAACACACCACACCAGCACTCTCCCCCAACTCTGTGTCCCCTACCACCAGCACTCTCCCTGTCTGCACTGCTCAAATTCAAGGTTCCCCAGATGCACTGGGGGGCGGAAGGGACTCCGGTTTGAAACCACATGAGAGGCTGCTTAATGCCCAGGCAGTGAGGTCAGCCCCTCAAAGCTCTCAGTGATCTTAAAAAAACCTGACTTTGTGTCTGCTTTCCCAGGGTGGGGAGAGTTCCACCTCTCTGAAGAGAGCGACTGAGTATGGCTGAAAGAGCTGTGGTCAGTGCAGGATCAGGATATTTAGATATCTAAAGTAAATTTAATATTTTTTGAGTCTGGTGACTCTTATTTTATTTCCAAGTATGAACCTTGGCTTCCAAACCAACACGTTTCACAAAATCTTAAGCTGATTATAGTTTGTTGTTGTTGTTGTTGTTGGGCTGGGAATTGAACTCAGGGCCTTGTGAATATAAGGCAAGCACTCTACCAACTGAACTATGTCTCCAGCCCCTTAAGCTAATTATAAACAAACAAACTTCCCAGGATTAAATACATTGTTGTTTTAACTCTAATAACAACAAAAAAAATTACTTTAAAATGAGTCATTAAAGAAAAATAGCTTTTTAATTCAAAAAAATTCATTTACATTTTTCACCCACCTACAATTCACTGAACATTTCCTTTTATCTTTGCCTACAGAAATATCAGTATTATTATACTTAGTTAAAACAGATCAAAGGCATGAATATATACTGCAAAAAATAAAGAGTATAAACACAGGAAAAGATGTGTTATCTGTATTCATAATAGCAAAAAAAAAAAAAAGTGACTGTGAGTGGCAAGTTAATTTTTCTAATCTGTATACTGTAGGAATATAAATACACCTGCCTGAAAGAGCTCTTTGAGGATCAGGGATTGCCTGGTACATGGTAGAAGCTGCAGCAGGTTCCATCCAACCTCTCTGCAGAGAGGTAAGAGCAGAGATCTTCCTTGGTGCTTTGGCATGTATGTGAGTCCATACTCTTTTTAGAGTTCATCACGTTACAATGCTGTTGAAGACTTTCCTGCACCAAGCAATATTAAAATATCTAATCCAGACAGCTCCAGGGAATAGGGCATCTAAGTTCATTTTATAGGAGGAAATTATGGCAGAGAGTTTTTAAGTATCTGACTTCACACAAATGCTAAATCTCAGACCCAGGAGTGATATTTAGGCCCTCTATATCTCTGGCTACAGAGTCCAAGTGCTCAGTCTCCTAGTTCTGCTGCCTCTCCATGGTTGGTGCCCCTCTCCTGGGGACTATTACGAGGATCCAGAAACATAGTACTTGTAAAAAGCTGTTACAGAACTGAGCACATACAGTGTGAGTCACATTAGGTGTTTTCCTATTTTCATTGGTCTCAAATCAAGTAAACCTGAATCTATGAACCTTCAGAGCAGTATTGTGGGTGTTTCCATTTGGCTGTGGCTTCTCTTGGAGCCAGTCCCTCAGGGAAATCCCCATAACCACCATCTCAAGGGCAGAATTGGACATGTGGTATTGGACTCTTGTTAACAACCTAGGCTTGAAGTCATGGCTAAGCATCCTCTGTTTCTCACCTTGGACTTTCCATTCATTTTCATCAAAATTAAAATATGCATGTACAAATGTAGACATTTGATATTTAAAAATTTATTGTATCTATTATGAAAAGAAAAGTACAGAATAAAGTAGAAAAGAGAGCTGCTTTAGAGTGTTTAGAATGGAAGGCCATCTTAAAGATGGTCTCTGCTTAAAGGGCACTAAGGGCTGTGACTAGAAGCGGCATTCTGTCCCTAACAAGGATGCCATGATTTGGGAACTCTGGAGAAGTTGATGGAGAACATGGAGACAAAGGCACTAGGGGTTACAATAGGTTGTTCTTTGTTATTACAGCATCAAGTTTCTGAGTTCATGGATGAATCTGAAATCTTATGCAATGAGGACAGAATAACACACACAGGAAATTAAGGACCCCATGCTCAGCAAGCAAGCCCAGCCAGGTCCTCAGCAGACACTCTCCAGGACAATAAACAAGAAACACAACACTACCCTGTTGTGCTTCTGTCTGTTAGGAGCTCTTCAGATTGCTGCAGACAGCTGTTCTTCTTAACAGATGGAAGGTGATGATGGCCAAGTAGACCACACTCTTGAGCAGCAGGAGGAGGAAGGTCCAGTAGGCAGAGGTGTTTGTGAGCTGCAGCCTCAGTGTATCTAAGAGAAGTCATGCAATTAATTTTGCCTGTTCTTTCACAGGAAAAAAAAATAACTCTTGAGGTAGGGTTCCATAGATGTTTATTTTTGGTGACCTACACTGAAGTGACACCACCCCAAAGGTTAACATTTACCAGGTCTACCCAAACCTCCAATAGCAAGGTTCAGCTTGCAAGTCAAGTCCATTAACAGCCTCTGCCATACTCAACTTAGAACCTTACCAATGCCAAAAAGTAAGGTTCATTTTTAATATTTGACATCAATAGGGGTCAAATGAATCTGTGATAACTAGGTTTTAGATTTTCTTCACCTCCAATATGTCTCTAAGTAAAACTAGTTGATCATATTCATTAACTACTAACCAAATGCCAAACAGTATTTGAGTATCTGAGAGCTTTGCATGTAAAGTTTTAGTCTTTAAAAAAAACCTCTGAGAGAAAGAAAAAAAAATATCTTTATTCCCATCTACAAACTAATGATCTGAGAGTATGGATATAAGTAATTTTCCTGATGTTATGCTTTTATTAAGTGACAGTCCCTGATTTTGACCCCAGCAATATGACTTTAAAGAGGACATTCTTATCTACTCTGTGATTCCGCATTCCCAAAGGCAATAAACTACCTAGACATCAAAAGTTTAATCTTAAGTATAAATCTGAGTTTCTGCTTTCGAAGCATATGAGACATTGCAGGTTATGCATGGATGTAATAAGACTATTAGAGGGACTAATCAGTGGAGTTTTGTGGCATTCACCATTGGGCAATGTGGGAGATTTTGGAAAAGAGTACACTATGAAAAATAAAAAGAAAGCTTTTATGCAAAATTTCTGAAAATATTAGGTTGTTGGGGTACACTCATCTTTTCTGAATGTTTCTTGTTGAAGCTATAATATTTTGGGGGTAATGACACATGATATCTTTTGAAGTTTGACAAGAAATATGTGACATCATGTAACAATTGAAGATACTGACAGTGGGACACAGTAGTTAATCAATGAGCCACAAGGACAAGTCTCTTCCTGTGGAAAATTCCACATACATGTTACATTTTCATAGATTCAGACCTCAAGAATCATTGACCCTGAGAGTAGAAAGAGATCTCAAGAAATATGTTCAAATCTCCATGCCCTTGGTCAGGTGTGGGTTCCAGCCTCTCCTTGCCTGTGTGCCAGCTGAAGTCCAGACCCAGGGATACTGGGAGCAGAGGTAAGGTGAGCAGGGCTGGAGCCAATGCCTTCAGCCACCTTCTGTGTGCATATGAAGGGAGAAAGGGGCCATAAACTCGTACTTATTTTCAGTTTGATAAAGATACAATTTGCTACACATTGACATTCAATGTAAGTGAGTCTGGCATAATTATTATTCTCTATTGGCAGATGAGCAAAGTGGAAGTCCCTCACCTAGGTGGATACAACTGATGATTGTCAGAACAGGGGGAACAGTCCAGGTCTGTGGTACTCTGAGGCCCATGCACTTCACACCCCCCACCATATGTCCGTTCTGCCTCATGATCAGGCTTTGGAATTTCTTGCTCTGAGACTCTATCTTGGAGGAAGAATAGAAATCTGAGTAAATCTTCTCTTGAAGCCATGAGTTGAAACTCAGGGTCTGGCTGTGTGGCATGTGCAAATTATATAATTAATTTTAGCTCATCAGCTTCATCTGTAAAATTGGAAGAACTATCCTACCATTTCATAGGAATAATATGAGGAGGCATGCAGAACATAGTCCAAGAACTTCTACACTAAAAGCACTAAATGCCACTGTACTTTATTAACACCTATATAAAACTTTATTTAAAAAACTAGAAATAGCTTGAACCCTTAAAAACACTAGAAATAACTTGATATCAATTTTTTCCAAATCATTTGAAACAATAAAAATCTTTTTGTTGAAATAGTTCAGAGCATGTTACTGTAACTTTTAATTTAAGCCATTTCCTCCCCAAATCAGTAGTTGACTGTGTTAATGTCATGCCTAGAAATGATGAATTAATTTAATATATCACTCAATCTATTCTGTAATATCCAATCATTCTGTTTTTTTTTCACCTAAAACCAGGGAAGTACAAAAGGGAAAAATGCTAAAGCATGACATGATAAAAAAAATACACTAAAACTTACTGATTTCATCTTTAGAGCAAGCTTCAGTCCTGGTGACACCTGGCAGAAATGAGAGCAAATACTGTTCAATTACTCATATCCAATATTTGACAGTGGGATCATAAGTGTTTGTATAGATACACAAAGGTTTATGCATAAATCATAAATATATATAATCAGTTCCATGGAAAGACAGGAAGACATTAAAAATCTGAGCCCCACGATTACAGAAATAATTGGTCTGAGGCTGTAATTAAATATGTATCATTCATATATAATTTTTCCACTCTTGAAGAAGTAGAAGTTCATGCTAGATATTTTTTCTCTTTTTTACCACAAATGTAATATAATGTCCAAGATAACCTACAATAGAAAGAAGCCATATTATTCCAAATCATGCATATCCTAGGATAACTCTGCAGACTTCACTTGTCATTGCAAAAACTAAGGGTCTCGGAGGATGAAATCTTACTTGGAAAATCTGGACCTTGCATGGCAAAGTTCTTCACATGTTCTGCTCTATGTTTCTTTCACTGATTTAAAAGGGCTGTTATCCACAGGGAGTAGTCTAAGAATGATTCATTTCCACGGCCATTTTGGAGCATTTGGATAGCAGTTTAACACTCAGGACTATTCTTACTTTCCAAAGTCATCAAATGTGGAAACTCCTTTTAGCATTCTCATGTACTAAATTGCTAGATGCTTTAGAGTATGGTGTTTATAGTTTTGTTTGATTTGTTTTTTGGTTTTGTTTGCAGTGCTGTAGATGGAACCAGGGCCTCTCACATCCTTGACAAGGGATCCATCATGGGGTTAAATGTTGGCCTTGTTGTCTCCTACAAACCATTTAACAATTCTTAAAAATATAAAATCATGTGATCTTAATATTTTGCATGAAAAAAAAAAGGCTGAGAAAGCTTTGGAAAAATTCCTCTTTTTTTCCCCCCCAAAGACTAAATCATTCTAATTGAATGGTAAAATAACAGGGCATGTGCTACCATTAAATGTAATGATATTTAAGAAGAATCTATATATTTTTACATTAATATATCACCAAAAAATGTAATAACTCTTTTTCAAACAAGATTTCTAAAGCTGAGCAATGTGTCAGGCACCTGTAGTCACATCTACAGAGATTGAGTGAGGAAGGTGACAAGTTCAAGACAAGCCTGGGCAATAGTGAAGCAATCTCAAAAATAAGAAAAAAAAAGTTTTCAAGGAAAAAAGCATTAAAATTTATAAAGTTCACATTTATATTTAAACATATATACCTTTATTTATCGCAGGAAAGAGAATCTCTTGATCAACTCCACCTTTATTATTCTCGTGTTTGACGATACACCTGTGCTCTTTATCCATTGACTCTCCAGTCACAGTTAGCCAGCTCATCTTCATGTATGTGTCATCAGTCTTCACAGTGTTTCCCTGCTGGTCTTCCAGAATCCCATCACCATCCTTTTCCTTCCAAAATACCTTAATAACATCAGGGAAAAAGTTCTCAAGAAGACAAAGATGGGTCCCAGCCTTATGGAAATTTATTTCAGCAACTGAAGGAAGAAAAATTGTGGGCTTGGGGGAAATGTCTACATCAGAGCTTTTATCTGTGGAGAAAGTGGAATATCAATAAAAAGAATTACTAGAGAAACAGAAACATTACATAGTTTGGAAAAACCTAGTGCATAGAAATAGGAAGAAGAGTTGTCATTGAATTAGTGCCCAAGCTGGCTTTCATTCCCAGTCTAGGTTGTGAAGTATTTACTATTGTCCTTATTTACAGATATGGAGAGAGTTTCAAGAGATTAGGTAACTTCCCAAAATAAGAGTTATGAAGTGGCAGAGACTGGAGGCAAATCTGGCCTTCCTCCTTTCTTCACATGCTAAGAAGGGGATGACATTTAACCGTTCCTAACCAAGCTACCAACATTCATGAAACCACTTCCTTTTTTTGATTTCTTGTAGTGGTGCATATTTTCATGGCAGATGACAGGGAGGGAAAGGAGACCAGGCTGCTGTAGTGATCTGTCTGCAGATGAGTCTGTTACTTCTAAAGTGCTTCCCTTGCCCATCCTTTATCACTTGTGCTCATTGGCCAAGTAGCTCACATTCTCATGATATTTGGTTCTGTGCAACCTAGACTTCATTTAGCTGATTCTAGAATGCATCCTATTTATCTTATTTCTTATATGAGTAAGCATCAGGATGTATATTTTCTTTTTTTCTTCTTCTTCTTTTTTCCCTCTTTTTGTGAACAATATGCAATAATTAATTTTAGTGAGCATATACTTTCATTTATACTTTCAATCTATCAAGTTGATCTCTTAGTTTCAAAGACAGATCCCATGTCCTGTTCTGAAGTCCCTGGAGTTCTAGCTGATGTCTAACTAGCTACATAACACTTCACTTTCACATCTGAACTACTCCAAGTTTTGGGTTAGGCAGTATTTAAAGTTGCATCTCCAAATTATTCATACTGTCCTGAATTTAGAAGCAAAATAACAACATTGTTGTACCTTTTATTAAAAACAATTTACTGCTTATTTTCAGAAATGATCTTGTGCTTAATCTTATCAACCAATGTGCTTATCTAATTTTGTTTTGCTTTAAAAAAGATTCCAAGATGTTCATTTTATTTTGGGTTTTCATTTGAAGTTCAGTGTGATTAGGAAGATAGCAAGAATATTTTTCATATGTTCTTTAATATAAATTGGGAGAGTCTATACATATCTGCATATCCCATATGTGCCTCTCAGTATTTTTCCCCAAATTCACATTTAATCTACATACTATTTAACTGTTTTGAAGCTCCATTATTCTCTTTATCTTAATCTGCTTGAATAAAGCATGTAATGTAATTGGTATAATGTAAAATTTGTGTTTCTAAAGTTTCTTGCAAATATAATGTCAAAATATCAACCAAAGCATCATGTGTTTACAATGGTATATCATTTGTGTCTGGAATGTGAATTTGTTATATAATTATTTTTAACCTATTGACTAAAATGATAGATGTTGGCTTTCTAATTGATTTTCAATTGAAACTCAAATGCTTTGCTCTTTGGACTAGTTGAAGTGAGCATAATAATTCAAGGCCATTTCTTTCTTTTTCCTTCCTTTCTGTTTCTTTTTTATTTTCAGTACTGGAGGCTGAACCCAGGGGCACTTAATCACTGAGCCATAACCACAGCCATCCCCCCTTCTTTTTATATTTCATTTTGAGACAGGGTTACTAAGTTGCTCAGGTCTTCACTAAGTTACTAAGACTGGCTTTAAACTCATGATCCCTAGCCACTGGGATCACTCCATACCACGCCCAGATCCCCAATACTATTATTTATTTATTTATTTGAGGAGTACCAGGGATTGAACTCAGGGGCACTCAACCACTAAGCCATATCTCAGCCCTATTCTGTATTTATTTAGAGACAGGGTCTCTCTGAGTTGCTTAGTACCTTGCTTTTGCTGAGGCTGGCTTTGAACTATTGATCCTCCTGCCTCAGCCTCCCAAGCCATTGGGATTACAGGTATGTGACACCACACCCAACCTTACCTTTTATTTTAAGACAGGGTCTCAGTAGGTTGCCCAGACTGGCTTAGAACTTGGAAAAATTCTGTGTCAGAATCTGGAATTATTGGGATTACAAGCCTGCATGGCCATACCAACCGGCAAATTCTATTTTTCTTCTTTTTCCAGGGCCCAGGACCAAATCCAGGGCCTTGATCAAGATAGGCAAGGGCTCTGCTGCTGAACTAAATCCCTAACCCCAGGCAATTTCTTAAGAACAATTTGGATTCTCATTTGAGATGAAAAAGACTAAAGCTCCTGACTTTTACACAAAAGTCAGCTATAATGTCTATGTTTTTGAAAATGCTGTAAATATAATTGGGTTATAATATACTTATTTTAATTTGGTTCATCTTGCTTTTAAGTGCACATAGTAAGATATTATATATTTCTCCACCACATGCTTTATTTTTAATTCAAAAAGCATATTGTAGAAGATAAGATTGATTTTGAAATTTTATATTATAGTTACATAATTTGGGTCACTAGTCCATATATCAACAAATCTAATTTTCATTTTAAGAATAAGTTTGTCCATTGAAATACATCTGATTCATTATAATACAGAAATTGAAACTCAAATGTTAAACTTGAAAAATTTCTGCACAGCACCCCACCATGCATTGCCTTTTTTCTCTGGCTAAGCTTGTTTTATTTTTTTGAGGATAAAATGAATCTCAAACTTCTATGACATCCTCAATGTAACAGTTAACTGGGCATTAAATAGCATATTTGATTGTAATGAAAAGTACCTTTATTGTGTTTTGAAAGACATGGTCCTTTAAAACTTCCTTTATAAATGTACTTATTAAGAGCGTTTTTCATGGTCGATTTTTGTTCAAGAAGCATAAAATGGCAGCAATTCTATTTTATTTAAATGACGAATAAAAGAATTACCCTATATTTAATTATTTTTAAAAATGACAAGACCTCTTCAATTCAATTATTTATATTAATTTGTACAATCATGCAATGTGAGTTAAATTGCCAACTTGTTTGTATTTGAAGATTCAGCAAGATGAATTATGTATAAATTTATCAAACGTCATATGCATTTTCTATTTAAAGTAAGATTTTGAATCTTTATGTGAGAATTTAAGTATTCTCTACTTTCTGTTTTTCCTTCATCAAATCTGGAGGTATAGTTATTTTATATTTAAATATGTATTTCAGATTTTTTATAAGTTTCAGACTGTATTTAATTGATTTTTATATAGACCAATTTCTGTATGAATTTATTTTCTATATGAATCTTATTTGTCAGGAAAAAGCTTTGTATGAATGTTTCCTAATAAAAAAGGTAAAAACCTTTTTTATTGACAATAAAATACAGAATAAATAAATGTTGATGATACAGTTATTATTAGTTAAGATAAAAATATTAAAATTCAAAGCATGTAAAACAACAAAAATGCTAAGAAACATTTTAGTGTAATATTTTTTGCCAAGTGATAAACAAAAAAAGTCTGCTAAAGATAAACAAGGGCTGGGGATGTGGCTCAAGCGGTAGCGTGCTCGCCTGGCATGTGCGCAGCGCTGGGTTCGATCCTCAGCACCACATACAAATGAAGGTGTTGTGTCCGCCGAAAACTAGAAAATAAATATTTAAAAAATTCTCTCTCTCTTTAAAAAAAAAGATAAACAAGTACCTCCAGATTCAATTTTATTGTGAATAAATGTTAAGATAATCTTTTATAGGAACAGTTAGTAATATACCTGAATCCTTTTAAGAATGTCTGCTCTATAGTAAATGTTTTTGACTAAAAACAACTTTCCATCATAGAAAAGGTTCTCTCTTTCCATTTGAATCAGAAAAATTATGGATTGAACAATATGCAAACAACTCTATTCACATTATCTCTTTCAATGCCCATGTATCCTTGCTGGGTTCATACTGTTTTCCCACTTTATGGTTTAGGACACTGAAGCCAAAGGATGTTTCTGCATGTCCACTAAATAGTGATGAATCTGGAGCAGGTGAAGCTCCGAGTCTGCCTGGGAGCAAAGAGTTGACTCCCTTGTCTGACTCTTGGTCATGAGTAAAGGCAATGTCTCCACTCTATTGAGTCCATCGAAGGCTAATCTATAACAGTGGACATGGTCTTAGGGTCAAGTACTTGAATGATATTATTGCCAACATTGTATGTGTTTCATAGAAGTTTACATGTACACAGAGTCAAACCTTATTAAAATATTTGCACAATGTGTTCCCTGTTCTCTAGTATAAAACTTTCTTTTGAAATCTCTTGTAAGGTTACTACTGAAACTTCATCTCATTCTCTCTTTTTCTAAACATTCTTAGTCCTATTCCAGTTTAATCATTCCTTGCCTATCTTCTATTACCTTGGAAATAACATATCCTCCGATACATACCTGTGACAATGAGTTTTGTTCCACCACCCAAAATTTTCCTACCATCATTCCACAGTGTTTTCACCCATATCAAAAATGTTAAACAAGTTTAGTGTCCTTGTGTTCTTCAAATTCTAGGGTCAACATGATGTCCTGGAATTCCTAAGAAACCAGAGACCAGGATTCTGGTCTTGGTTCATATTGCTCATAACAAGTTCTGTGACTGAGCAAGGTGACCACCTTCAAGGTTTTTGGTTACTATTATTATTTTTATTATCATTATTAGGTACCAGGGATTGAACCCCCAGGTGCTTACCCACTGAGCCACATCCCAGTCCTTTTTTGTATTTTATTTAGAGACAGGATCTTGCTGAGTTGCTAAGTGCCTCACAATTCTGCTGAGGCTGGCTTTGAACTCAATATCCTCCTGCCTCAGCCTCCTGAGTTGCTGGGATTACAGGCAAGTTCCACAGTGCCCAGTGGTTATTTATCCATTAACAATGATGAGAGTGTAAAGCAATTTAACATTGCTACCAGTGCTGAAGTGTGACCAAAATGGAACAAGACATAAAAAAGCAATTGGATTAAAAATACCATAGAAACAGAGAAGGGTTTATCATTATCAGCTTCATTGTTATCAGTAGCTATGACTATGCTCCAAGATGGTATTATAATTTCAAAGGACCAAGACTTGCCCTCTTCAATAAAAATTCAGCATTTGGGGTTGCAATTAGATTTAAGGCAATAGGAAAGGTCATTCCTCTGTCCTCAGTTTGAAGTCTACTTTGCTCCAATATACCTGGAATTGCCAAAGCCATCATCATAGGAATTGTGTATTTTTCACTCATCTCTTTTATCTTCCCCATTAAGACAATGGAAGGGAGCCCTGGCTCAAGCTAACAGGTGCAGTGAGTAAGTAAAAACTCTTCCCTTGTATCGTCCAAAATATTGACTTTCTTCTCAACTAGCAGCACAACACATTGTGAATTCCAAGTTTTCCCCAGAATGTTCAGCCTTAAACAATCTTCCTTCAGTACATGCCAAAGTATGACTTGTAACTGCTGGTTAGGCCCTTAAAGGAAGAAGATGACCAAAGAAATGGCAGGCAGCCTGGCTCTCAAAGCCATCTTAGGTCACTATGTGCTACCTGCCTGACCCATCTGCTAAGGGACCCCTCTGTGCATAACATAAGATGTCATAAGCCCCACAGCATTGAAATAGTGATAGTTTATAAAGGGATTCTTCCCTCTATTTCTTAGAATAATTGTTAATAATTGTTGAGTCAAGCACAGTGGCACATGTCTATAACCCCAGAGACATGGAAAGCTGAGGCAGGAGGATCACAAGTTCAAGGCCAGCATTAGCAACTTAGCAAGTCCCTAAGCAACTTAGAACCTGTTTTCAAGCAAAAAAATTAAAAAGGATTGAGGATGTAGCTCAGTGTTAAAGCGCCTCTGAGTTCAATCCCCAGTATCCAGAAAAAGAAAAAAAAAAAAGGACCGTTGATTTTTCATATCTCTTCAAAAGTATTGGTGCCTCGATGTCCTTTCTAATTCTATAATGAAAAATATTGTATTTGAAAATCTTGTGTGTGATTCTTTTTCCATTTACAAAATATTATGTGTTTACTATGTTTTTCTTCTACCTTTCTGCATAGTTTTACAGCTCCATCCCTTGGGGATCCACAGCAATATGAATTCCTTGTTCATATCTCCCATGCAAGATCAGGGAAGATACTCCCTCTCAGGAATTGACTGCCCACTGTGATTAATGACCACACAGGAGCAATTCCAATAATTTTGTGCCAGAATCTGTCCTGAAACCAATATTTTGTTAGTATTTATACGAATACATAAAAACAGTCCAATTGACATGGGACAGAGACAAAACTCTAATAAAATCACATTATATTAGAGTGGTATCAGGATTTTAAGAACTCAGTCCACTCTCCCTGGGCAGCTTGGGCTATACCTGTTGTCTTACATCACATTTGTTGTAAAGTCTGGTTTTATTATTTCTCAGGATTTGCCAGAAGCTTTGAATCTCCTCCTTTAAAGGAGTATATCAGTTCTTGATCTAGAGTACAACTTAGATTTAATTAATATTTCTTTAATTTTCAAAGAGGAACAATAATAGTAATGTAACTGGGACATTTAAAATGCATATTTGCTGTGATTTATATTTGTGAATCATATGAATGGAAGGATGGGTATCTGGATTAATTATAATTTAATGTCTTTTTGAAATCTAATTCCCATTGATAGAAGACTTGATTTGTTCCAGAATATGAATACTTACTGATGATCTCTTAAGCTATTCACAGTAGAAAGATGGCACCTTTTGATTTGAACATTCCCTTGCAGTTTCTGGAGCATTGAATATTAACCCTGTGCTGCTCATCAGAAGACCCTAACTGGTGGGCATTTTTGTAGCTATCCTGTCATGAGTGACCAGGCAGCTCTGTGTCATGCAATTGAGGAAGGAAAGTCAGTATAGCTGCAATAGCTCTTACTAGCTTCTGTATTTCTGGCAAATATAATGCAGAAGTAAAATTGAATGAAATGCTATAAGAACAGCTTATCATTCTGTACAAGAATAATATCTTGAAGTTTTAGTAAATGCCTATGCAATAGGATATCTGTGACTTTTTTGATGAGAGAGAGAGATTTCAGTGTGTGATTAGAAGCAGAAGTATGAGTAAATACAAATTTATGAACTGCTAATAATTAATCAGTGAAAAAGTCCATGTAAAAGGTAAGGCTACAAAAGAAATATTTGGAACATTTAAACTGTAACTTAAAAATGGTAAAAATTCATAATTGTCCAAATAGGGCTTTGAAATAAACAAGTCTCAACTAGAGCCCCGATTTTTGCCACAGTTACTAGTCTTATAACTAGGAAAACAAATGACCATATGCCTCAGTGTCTTCATCTATGAAATAAGAATAACAGAATCTCTTGTACTGTGCTGTTAAGCAAGGAGGGAAGTCCTGAAACTCTTTAATGTTATGGTATTGGGCCATTTAATCAAATTCTTCCACCAGACACAATACAGATTGGATATTCTTCATATAAAATGCTTGGGACCAGAAATGTCAGAGATTTTTGGATTTCAGAGTTTTAGATTAGGGATGCTCAACTTGTACGTAAAACCATGAAGAGTCTTTCCCTACACTTTGGACTGAAATGGCTTGTGGAACTTGCAAATGCCAGTCCTTCTCCCGGCAATGTAACCGGACTCATTACTCCATAAATTGTGATTATTCTTAGCCTACCTTCTAAAGAATTAGAGAAATAAGAAGATGGAATAATTTATACTCCATAGTAATGTACTAAAAAAATTATACTTTTTTACTGCCTTCAGGCATAAGATTAAAATTAAGAATTTAGATTTTGCAGATTTCTTAGAGATAGCTGAACTGTGATTTATCTCATATAGAAGAAGCAATTAGTCAAAATCCATTTTAAAGACTCACTTCAAAAACCTTATACAAAAAAAAAAAAGTATCTTGAGGCAACAATATTTACACTAATAGTCTACAGACATGGTTCCCCAAATTTTAATTTCTAGCCCGAGGCTATAATTTCTGTGTTTGTGCATTCTAAATGTACACATTCAATCTGCTTTCTAACAAGGAAGGGAAGAAATCATGTACAAAGTAATTTTGTTTCAATATCCAGTATCCCAAAACTGTGAAATTGCTTTTCCTAACCTGAGGCCAAGAAATTGGTAGAGTCAGGAAAAGTTTATTGCAATTTTTTTCTTCTACAAAGCCTGTATCTATTTTTCATTGCTAGAGTAAAAACAGGAAAAAGGTTACTTACCAGAGGGAGAAACTATGAGCTTTGTACCTCCTCCAAATATCTTGATCCAAACTTCATTATATATCACATTGCTCACAGCTTCTACAAAAATCTCAGCCTTCTCCTATGCTTCATGACATGCCCATGAGTTTAACATCTTTGTCCTGGAAGTTTGGTCTTCTGAGTTTCTTTCAACTCCTTGACTATAGGTTTTGTGCCTTGTGATATTTTGTAAGTTTCCTCTTACACAGACCTTGTAAACTATTTCCACTGAAGCAGGAATCTTTGGAATGCACCAAAGAAATTGTCAATGGTAAGAACAGGAAAAAAAGAGAGCTGGACCAACTGGTCCTATTTTTCTAAGTTAACAGGAATAGTAATCTGAGAATTGAGTCCTTTATTTTTAAATTTCTATGTGTTTGGTTGTATTAAAACTGCTCAGAGATACCATCAAAGGAAAGGGACTTCCGTTCTTACAGACACCGAGGCATCTGTGCCAGCCATTGGGAACACATTTCTCAAAGGAGGAAGCTCTTTAGTAACTGAAAATGCAAATGTGAGAACTGTGAGCAGGTCTCCACTTTCGGTAAAGCCACATTTACTGTGTGGAATCACATTCACTATAGGAGCAGTGCCAGGTGAGGAAATAAGTTCTGTGATGAGTTATTGTTTTTCCTGGAATAAGAGAATAAAACTGTAGGATTCTATTCCCCATGAAATTAGAGACGTCTTACTTAAACTACACTAGAAACTCCAGTTCTCTGATACGTTGAAAGAAGAAGTCTCTTTGGCAGCACTTTTGTAATCTTATGTCTTTTTATCTCAGAGTGGGAATAAAGAAATTGCCAGAATCAGCCAATTCCTCATCCCACTGCAGATGAGCAGTTCAGCTGCAAGAACCAAGAACAGGCTGCGATGGCCTCCTTGTTCACTCCAGGCCCGATCCAACCTGGCCTAAGTTCCGGGAGCACATATGCCATCTGCCAACCAGGGTGAGGGATGAATGCGGTCATGGAGGAAAACTGTCCATTGACAGCCACTTACAGCCACCAACCCAATTGGCGAGAACAGGAGGCCTAGATGAAAATTATGTCTGAAAGTGTTTTTAAATTTCAGTTGATTGGTTGATTTACAATAATGTTTTCTAAATTCCATTTTTTTTTATTACTTGGAGGTATCCATTACCCTTTCCATCTTTGGCACCCACACACAATGCCCACTCAATCCTTTTAGCTTTTATTTTATTTACTAATCAGAAGCTTTTTTTTTTCCAGTATTGTCTGCATTTCCAGATTCATGAAGGATCTCAGAAATAAAATGCAAAATAATGAGTATTATATTATGAAATCTTTTATTTTACAAAACTTATAAGAAGATATATCAGAACTCTAGGGAGAACACAGTTAACTGATGGCCTACAATAAAAGGATAATACCAGGAGAAACTTATTAATGATGAAGAAACTATCATAAAGAAGCCAATACCTGACATGCCTGTGTCAAAAATTTGCTCCCAGAATGTAGGCTCTCACTTCACCTCATTGATTGTTTCTTTTGCTGGGAAAAAGCTTTTTAGTTTAGAGTCCATCCCATGTATTAATTCTTGATTTTATTTCTTTTGCTTTAGGAGTCTTATTAAGGAAGTCGGGGCCTAATCTGACATGATAAAGACTTAGGCCTACTTTTTCCTCTAGTAGATTCAGGGTCTCTGGCATAATTCCTAGGTCCTTGATCCACTTTGAGTTGATTCTGTATGCTAAGAGCAGAAGTTTCTAAACATATTTGCATACCTCCCCCAGTCATACCATCAAGTATTCATTTTATGTTATTTTCTTTATAAATTATAGAACTATATTAATTCATCAGTTTTTCAATATGTTACATTATAAAATATACAGCTAAAACTATGAGGTAAGGTGTATAAACAGAGAGGTACTAATATTACCCGTTTTTGCTCGAATGGTTCTTGGTTCATGGGCCAGGGCTTATGAATTGCATTCTGGAGACTGCTTGAGCAGGCAGCTGTCTTCTCACTAGTACCTTGGGAGAAAAATCAGCCCAGGAGTGAATGATTTAGTAAAAAGTATCTTCACCAAACTTAAATTTAATACATTTTCCTGAAAAGTAGCAACCAGGATCATTATACTCAGAATTTTCAACATGAAGAAAACATCAAATGCAGCAGAAGACAAGAACCAAAGCTTTACAGATATTCAAAGAGAGATGAAAGATACCTCAATCAATAAATAAAACTCCTTGGAAACTAAACACCATACATGAGTCAAAGATGACTTATCTTGTAGTACAGCATATCCCATGTGAGTTTTGTGTTAGAGAATAGAAGCCAGCCACATATGACAGGCTAATCAGGCTTTGGTTCCATAGTGCTACAGTGTTAAGCATAAGTATTAAAGACAGACTATAACAGATTCCACTTAAAAATACACTGTACCTTGTACTTAAAAAAACCCTAATTTTCTGGATTCTTTCAGCATGAAATCATCTTAGCTAATACATATGAGGTACAGATATGCAAAGGGACATAAAAGTGGCAGACACAAAAATCAATAAACTGTGACTTTACAGTTAAAAAAGAAGATGCCAATACCTCCTAAATCCACTTCTAAATTGACTGCAATTTCAGTCAGAATCACTAAAACATTTTGTTTCTTCTAGAAAATGAGGATTAGTAATGAGCTTAATAAATTGATTAAATGTCTATAAGGACATAGAAAGATGAGGGAATGGAAAAAGAAAAGAAAAAAGCAATAAATAGACATTTGGGAAAATAAATGTTAATACTTATTACAAAGCTACTGACATAATGATGTAAGAATAATGAAGCAGATAAAAAACAGAAAACTTCCAGAAAAGTGTTCCAAGTATGTTGGTATGTGAAATAATAACACAACATTTTTAAACTGCAAGAATTTGATAGATAGCTTAAAAACTGGAATTGGACAAGGATTAATGTTGGACAGATAAAAATCTTTCTCTACCTCCTACCATATGAGATAAACCCTAAACAGATTAAAATGACAAAGACACAGCTGCTTGTGTGTTCAGTAGTTGTAGGAGTGTAATTACATCCACTGGTGAGAGGAGCATCAGCTGGGAATGGGGCAGGAGAAGTATCAATTAATACACTAGGTGTTAAGAAGTAAGTATGTGGGTGATTTTGCCTTTTTAATAATGTTTTCAAATAAATGTTTTTAAAAGAATAAACAAGGAAGACTTACTGAAGGCTTTTCAGAAGATATAGACACGATCAGCTCTGTGCTTTAGAAAGATAAATTTATTTGTGGAAATCAAAGGGAACTGGGCAGGGGAGGAAGCTCAGGTGATACAGCTATATCTCACACATGATCACAAAACAGTCAGAGGCAACTGAGGACCTGTGTTTCCACTGTGACCAAGGAGTGTACAGAGTGGCCAGTGTGCAATGCAAATGAATATATATAATGTGTTTTGAAGATTCTTGTGAAAGAATTCAAATTATTAGCATCTTAGAGGTTGAAAGTGAAGGAAAAGATGCTTTAAACTGAAGGGAATTGATAGATTCGAGGCCTGGTGCTTCCACTCCTGGTGATGTGTGTGACCTTGATACAATTTACAGAGCCTTAGTCTCTTCATCTGTAAGATGGAGATGAAGAGACCCATTTCTCATGAATCCATAAGGTTCAAATGAAATAATGTGTATAGACTAGAGATTGGGACATAATAGATATTCAAATATGGACTATTTTCTCCGATCATTAATGCAAAAATTCAGGCGCTTTTAAAGAAAGAATGGAAGTATCTTAGATTTGTGAATAAAAATCAGTAATTTCAATTCTCACCCTCCCTATGTAGCCCAGACAGACACACACAGCATTTGCCAGGTCCTGAGATGACCAGTGGAGGAAACTTAAATCCTGTTTTACATATGATGAAGAATGAATTAATAACCATGTAAGTTACAAGAAAGTCCAGTAAGGTCAAACATATTTCAATTTAATTGTAAAGTTTTGCATCACTTTCTCAAGCTTGGCCTTGACAATTTTCATCATTGACCAAACTCAACCAAATTTGTTAGATGAAAAAAAGGTGTTAAAATACATCTCATTTCAATGTTTGCTTGCCAACTAGAAACAAAAGAATAACATATACATTTTTTTTACATTGGTTCATATTCTGGAAATTTGAGAACTTTTACTGGAATCTGGTACCTGAAAAAGTTGCAAAGATTTCCTTTGAGAAAAAATGAGCAGATTGTTCTCTTAAGCAAAATAATCACATTGTCCACATTATCTGACATGTGTAAGAAGGTGCAAATCACATACATCTATAAACCACTCATTTTCATGGTCTGGCATAATGTTGATTTCACATATTTTATTGCTTGAATAATACCAAATATGTTCCAACAAAGTACAGTGGGTCATTGGGAAGTATTGAGTTTTCTTGTTTATAAACATCAGAGGACAGTGTTTGAGAGAGGCCAGGTCATTTCACTTTCAAGAAGTTATTTCTCTTTAGCAATTTCATCTCTCATCTCCCTTCTAAGTTTGGTGATCTCCTAGTTTCTTAGGGCTCCAAATGTATGACAGATACTTAATTTATATAGCACCCTCAGCAAAACACGCCTGGGGAAGCACCTATTTATTTTTGGCAAAGAGGATATTTGTCTGTTCTGAAGAGGGAGGCACAAAGGGCCCTTCTGTGTGAAAGAATCTTTCCTGGGGAATTAAAACCACCCCAGCTCCAAAATCTCTTTTCTATTTTCTTTCTTCCTATTGCAGGTTGATAAGCTCTGGCCTTTGACTGTGGTAGTAGAAGGAAAGAAAATTCATAAATATAATGTTTACTAGGAGTCAGGCTTCATCTTACATTTATCTCTTTTACATTCACCTATAATTTGTTATGATCATGGAAAGTCAGATTGGAAACTGGAAACTTGAGAGCTTGAATTTGAATTGAGTTTTGCAAAATCCCAGACCCTGTTCATTCAAATGCTTCACATTGTGTGGACGGAGTTGTTTGTCAGGGTAGTGTGTCAAGGACAGTTTCTAGGTTTGTGCAAACCTGGATAAGACAGTGGATCTGCATTTCATCTGGCCATGTGTGATGTTGGGTGTTGCTTTCTGAAAAACACAGGAATCATCAAACTAATAAAAAGTAGATTAAAGGATTGATTTGCATATTCTAAAAAGCAATATACCAGTGCATGGTACTGTGAACCAAGTGCCTCTAAGTAGGAGGCAGACTACTGATAATGATAATGTACTGCATGCTTGTGAAAGCTAGAAGAGAGGACTTCAAATGTTCTCACCATCAAGAAAGGATAAATGCTTGGGGGAAATGTGTTTACCCTGATTTGAACATTACAAAATGTATACATGTGTCAAAATATAACACGGTATCACATGTACATGGTAATTGTGTTTGTGATAAAGCATCAAAATTTCTGTAAAAGATTGAGGTCTTTGAACTTTCAAACACTAATGCTTAATATGGGGAGGTAGCCAGTGTCTCCTTAGGTGGTCCTTCTTCCTTCCAAGTAGGGTGTAAGCCACCTAAGAAATTAAAGTCTACAACTAGTGAAGAACAAGAGACAAAGTCAGAAAGATAGATTCAAAAAGTTGGAGCCCCTGATAGGTCCAATCCACATAGGAGCTGGAGCTAGGCAATTAGAAAATGGCTCCAGTGGTTTATTTAATTTTTTTAAGAAGGTACATCAAAAACAGGGATAAGGTTACCGAAGTGGAGTCTTGCTTCGTGATGTCTTGCAGTCACCAGGTCGATTGACATTATGGCAGGTCATACCCATCTCAGAGAGGCTGTGCAAACTACAGCAGGTCACCCATCTCTGGTGTTATGTGGGACCTTTGGCAGAGCTTGAATGTGTTCTCACAATGTATCTGGGCAGTCAACCAGAGGAAATGTCCACTGGAAGTTCCCAGACACCAGATTATCCTATTCATTAGGGTGTGATGTGCAACATAGTCCACACACAGCCCCTGGATGGCTCTAAACATCTCCTCCATTTTTAATTTATAAATGCAAACAAGGGGTATTTACTTTGCATCATTGGATCCTTAATCCAAGGGCATCACAATCTATTATTATGCTCTAAAAAGAATTAATAGCAAACATATCATTTCAATAATATACAATGTAGATAGCTTTAACATGTTTCCAGGAATGAGAGCCAATTAATTTACAAAGTATTTGATCAGTTAGAGATGCAGAGACCATGAGATTGGTCCTTCTTTTCTAAGTATCCTGGGTGCTCTGATGTATCCCCATGAGATTTAAACCATTATTATTTTTATGCTAAAAAGATGATCTTTTAATTTTTCCCAAACTTATTAGGAAGTATGATATTTGGCTGCAGTAATACAGCCATATTTAGCATAGCATTTAAGCCTTTGTTTGAATTTAAGGGTAGAAAGCTCACTATTGATATTTGAAGTAATAGCTTTAAGAATATTTTAGTTTCAATCTATCAATACTTACCTAATTGCATGGGACTTTAGAAATACTTTGAGCCAAATTATTAAGAAAATGAGCTCAGTCAGATTACATTTTTTACAATTTACAGGATATTATCCATTTTTTTCTTATTTTTTATCTCTAATAATTAAAACATAAGAGGATTGAAAAAGGCTCACAGGCCAAAGCAGGAACCCTCCTTGTGGTTCCTGCCTATAAAGTTATGCATGGGGCCATTTGTATAATGTAGAAAATTTGAGGCTGCAGTTAAATTCCAGAGATCTCTTTGAATATCATCCTTCCTAAATGTTAGACTATTATCCATAGAACTTTCAGAGGTCAAAATATCATAAGAGAATGGAATAAGTCCATAAATATAGTGAATACGGAAACAGATAAAAATCTGAAATAATACATTAAGATACATAGGACCCAAATTATCATCAAATAAGGAATAACTGGTATAAATCTAAACAAGAATTATTGATCTTTCTAGTGTAACATCAATCAGTTTGCCAGGCTTTAATTTGGGCTTCATTACATGGCTGTAAATAATATCAAAACAACAGGGAGTAATCTAAATCATATGGGTTTTTAAAGAATCGGAATGATTGTATATTCAATCTTCTTTTTACATTTTGAAAATAGTTCTAGATAACTCAGTTATATTTTTAGCTTCTTAGATCTTTTACTAAATTAAGAATGGCAAATTCTTTGTAAGAAAAAGGAAAAGTGAAACACATTTAGTGACAGTACTTCCATGTGAAGTTTTTCTGACTTTAGACTTTCTGTAGGAAATGGCATATGACTGCTTTTTATCAATTTTTGAAGATAAACCCAAAACTTATTCATTACTACTAGAGATTTTATGTCACACTGGCAAAGCATTTGTATATTTCATTAAATTAGGAAAGATGCCAAATTTTATTGCAGAATGATTAAAGTAATGAAATATTGGTGGATATTCTGTGGAAATAATTGGCTTATTATGAAAGAATTTCATTTCAATAATTGTCCCATTTTAATAACTGTCCAGATATAATCTTAAGTTCTAAGGGCCAGTATGACTGGCTGGCCTAGGTCTTTTTCTATGCTGTCCTTTCCTCAAAAGCCACTTTTAAGTAGCCAACGTGCTTGTCAACATATATTCAGATTCCTATTGTAGCCAGTATAGTTAAATCCAGCAACATGAATAAATGCAATGTTTATCTGTAAAATCTCCCATCATGTAAGTATCATTAGAAAATACTGGGATGAATTCCCTAGTCCACTTGTTAGGTACATAAGAGGTGGATCTGGGAAACGGGTCCATTGAAGTTTCTCCTTAGATTTTACTTACCTGATAGCTCACAATGCCAGCATAACTATAAACATTGTGGTTAGAGATTTACCTTCCTGTGTCAGGTTTTTCAGTTGTCTCCACAATACAGGTTTAGATTCCATCCTTTGAAATTTTATTTATCCTATTGTACCATGTGTTGCTCAGCAGAAGCAAGACTTTTAGTATTAAAATTTAAAGAATTTTTTTTAAATAATTTTATGAGATTCATTGGGCCATGTAGGATTTTGTTTTCCCTCTTTTATTATTTAAAATTGAAGGAAAAAATTGATATTATTCAAGTCAATGTTATTGAGCTGAATAACATTGTAAAACAAACAAACAAACAAAAAACTTTAGTTTTTACCAAATGTATGATTTGATTTTGTTTATAGTAATGGGTTGAGCAACAAAATTATAAAATGGAATCAGTATAGATGTTGAATGTCAGTTTTACAACTTGTTTGTTCTATAGTTAATAGTCATTTTAAATTAAGTTGTTATATCAGAATTGGTGCTTCTGTAAGGTGTTTTAATATTGAAACTAATCTTAGTTTCTCATTTGACTACCTTTCTATAGTTGGGCTATAGAATATTTAGAAAGATTGCTCTTGAACTTCCTTAATTGGTTGTTCCAATTCTATTTGGAACAAATAGAATTTTGTTCTAAAGATTTTTTTATCATTGTCAATAATGAAAGTGTTTACTTCATAATGGTTGATATTCTGTTTACCATGGAGACTGTTACTACTTAGAAATCTAAATGGTCTAATACCTTGTTTGGAATAATAAAAAAAAAGAACAATGAGCACTAAATGCAATACCTAACAATAGAATCTATAGGGCTAGGTCTAGTTTAAACTGAATATCCAATTGAATTGTACAAATTACTTGTTTTCATTTGTCTTTGCATTATACCTGGAGATTGCAGTGACCAGGGGAATATTCTGGCTGTACCCTTCAGAATTATAAATAGGCATCTATTGCTGTCCAAGATTGCTTTTTACCCTGCACATGTCAGTGTGAATGTAAGGAGTTTCTAAACCTACATTGAGATAGAGAGGCAAGTGGAAGTGCTCTGGCCTTAATATCTAGAGTTTTGGCTGGAGATCATCTTGACAGCCAAATGTCATCTGAGGTGATTCTGAGCAGGGTTTGATCTGGTGTGTGGTTGACTTTTGAGGATGTGAAGCCTTAGTTCCTAGGGTTCCCATCTCTGCTTTCAGAACTCACATCACACACACACACAAAAAAAAAACCTTAAGAATGTTTGGGTTTCCTCAGAATTTTATTTCTCATTACTGGAGGAGAAAGAACATGTATAAAATATTAAAAAAAAACAACACTACCATTCATTTCATCAAACATCCTTGCCATTGTGATATATGATACAGGAAACCTTTGCCACTTACTGAGATGTAAAAGCTTGAGGATAAAAATAACGTGTTAAGTAGTTTGTGGTACAAGGGACTATGACTGGAATTAACTTTGCTTGGGTAACTTATTAGTAGTGTTTAGGTATAATATCATAGCATGGACTTTTTGAGTGTTGCTGTTATTATTTTCAAGGATTATCTGGTAAGTCATTTGACATAAATAAGTCCTGGGACTAACAAGGCAGAAGCTGGCCAGTGCCCCCCATTTTAACCAAAGACAGATTAGAAATGCTTTCAGGCTTCACCGTGACGTAAAGGAAATCTTGGCCTTGGGTCAGCAGGTCCTTCTGGAACTGGCAAAGTATTTACACGTATATTTACACGTATATTCATTAGGAAGTCAGTGTCCATCTTATGCATGACCTTATGTTGGGTGTATATGCTGAAGAAACTATTCCAGTGTTATGATTTCAGAGCAGAAATGAAGCTATAAGAAAGGAGGGTAGGTAACCTTGGATGGGATAGCAGAATGGGGATTGATGGAGCCTGGAGTCCATCCTCTGCTGACCTTCACCCTTTCTAAATAGTGTGGCAGTCACGTACTTCACCTACATAAAACCTGGTTGGGGACTGGATTATCACTTGGAAGACAAGAAATAGTTCCCAGATTCCTTTTGAAAGATATGCAATGTTGCTTTTAAAAAATAATCATTATTGACCACAAGAGAGGTAGAAAGAGGCACTGAACAGAGTCTGAAAGGTAGGAGTATTCCTGCCTCTGAGGTTCACTAGCTTGAGCAAGCCAGTTGGCTCCTAATTTTAAGTGAAAGCATTGGGCTAAATATGTCCCAAGCACCTTTCTGTTCCAACACCTGTGAACCTGGGAATGACAGTATTGGAGAGTCCATGTGGTTGCATATGAGCACAGCTGAGGGGTCTTAATCGGGAGGTTCTCATACAGGTCCCTTGTGACTCTGTGACATTGTGGGATCCCAGCAAGCACAGAAGTATGTGGCTTCATCTGAGGTGACAACATTATTGATTATCAGATAAAAGATGCCATCTTCTCTCTCTTCTGTCTCCAAGCGGGGGTTGGGCTTATCTTGCTTGTTAGTCTTGGAGGAGCCATAAAGGATCCGCTTCAGGGGCTCCCCTTCTTTCAGTTGATACCAGTGCACAATGGCATTCTGGAAGGGGATCCCAGAGACCTTGCAACTGATGTGTGCTGTTCTGTCTGATCTTCGGGTTAAGGTTATTTGATCCTGAAATAACCTTATTTTGGAGTCTCCACCTGAAAAGCAAAGAAGAGAGATCATAGGTGTTAAAATTATTTTTGTGTCCAGATGATTCTGTACATGAATGGAACAGGACAAGAAAGAAGTTACGTTGACTTACAAATCCAAGTCAAAGTCACAAGAAAAATCCATGAGGTTATCATTTTCAGTGACTAGTTAGGATTGACGGCACCAGAAAGCATGAACAGGACCTGGGGTATGGTGGCAGCTCTTGCTCTGAGGAGGAGGGACGGGGAGGAAAGGCTAGTTTCTGAGCCAATGAGAGTCCTGCACAATGAGATCTGCTGCAGTGCTGCTTCATCAGGTTCCTGGTGTTGAGACTGTCAGTTCCCAGAAGACCAGAGAAACATCTGTGCACTGATACAATGTTACCTTACTCTATCCCCAACCTCCATAGGAGCATTTCCTCCCTATTGTCCTTTAAATGTTTCTAATACTCCTATCCTTGACCTCTTTTTTTATGATCACCTGCATTTTACCATATTTTGTAACACCTGTGGATAGCTATACATGCTTATTTTGAGTGCAGAAATAGGTCTCTTTTATGGATCAGTAGTTTGCTCAAAGTTCACAGCTTGATGCCTTATTAATAATTAGTGTGGTTACAGACACTGAGGTATTTCATGCTATTGTTAAAGGAGAAAAAAAATCTTTTTATGTCTACTGTTGTCCATTTCAAAATTCCTAGTGTTTTTTTTTTTAACTAAAGCATCCCTTTAATATTATTTGGAGGACAAGGTAGATGTGATTTTCTATGAATTTCTGAGAATCCCCACTTTAGTTGAGGTGGCTCAGTGAGGTGAAAAACACTGGGATTTTCGTACTATGATGCTAAGAACCTTCAGATGAAACTTCATTCAGTCCTCAGAAACCCATGGCAATTGTTAACACTTAACATTGTTCCCACTTAACATTGGGAAACAGAATAAAAAGCTCTAGTAATTTTCCTAGATAACATTGTCAGTGAGTGGCCCAGCAAGAACATTAACACCCAGGCCTATCTCATTCAAAAGCCCTGTATTCTATATCATTCATTCATTCATTCTAGTAAAAATTTACCCTAGCAGGGTGCTGGCCTCCCCATGATAGTCATTCTCCTAAAAAGGGTTCATATTCTTAGACTGCTTTTATCCTTACCTTAGTCTTCTTTCCTTTATGTCTCATAGACATAAGGTGAAAGGTGAGGTCTGTTGAGACTTATGTGCTCTAGTTATTCCCACTGTAATAACAAAATCAGGAATCATCATGGACAAGGTATGGGACAGATAGCCCCGAGCCTACCCCTGGGAACGTGCCCTGGAGCCCCCAGTGTTCCCTCACTGGGTTTCAACAGCATCTCTGTTCTTAATAGCACAATCTGATCCTTAGAAGGGAGAAATGGAGCAAGGATATGTTGCAGTAATTTCATGTATGGATATTATGTGCTAAGAAATTCACAAATGGTATTAACATGAGAAGAGTTTCTGATGTAAGAACTTTTCACATTAATTTCTGCCTTGTTTGAAGGTAGATTATAAGAGAGGTATGAGTGGAATTTTTTTATTTTGGGTCTAATATTTTGTCCCACTATTCTGTGAAAGTTCTCAAACATCCAGCTGGTATTCACAGGCTAAATATAAAATAATCATCAATAAATATGTTTTATTTTGTTGATTTGTGGAAATACTAGCTTTGCATTCTCTGTAGATGCAGGAAGCAGGTATTATCTCTTTTTAACTATCTGTTCCTCTTATTCACGATTTTGTTTGTTTGTTTGTTTTATTTGCAGAGCTCTGATATACAAGATCTTCAGGCTTTGTTTTGTCCCAGCCCTCAGCCCTGAATGTGGACAGAGCTGCCACCTCTTCCCCCAGATATAAGATTTGTACAATGATCTCTCATGGACCCCTAATAGCTGATTGTCTCCTTATAAATTTAAATATCACTAGATTTCTTCAGATGGTCTCAGGATACCAAAAGAAGGCATACAATTATTATGTCTGACAGATCATTCTGTCCCTCTGAAAACTTCCAGTGCTCAGGTATAAAATGGAAAAAATGACAGTCACAAGAAATATCTATATAATAGATGCACAACTGTTCAGCATTCATTTTGAACCTCTTCTGCATTCATATTGAACCATTCAATTTCTGAAAATCTGTACAGTCAAGTAAACAACAATTGTACTATGTTCAGCTATCTACCCTGTGTTTTCAGATTATAATTGCTGATACCATGCAGGGCTCACTGAGAGCCTAATCCAGGAGTTTCCCTGGAAAGCTCTGGAAGTGCTGTAGAGAAGGGAGTCTCAGGGTGGACACCCAGCTCAGCAGCCACTGTGGCTGCTCATATGAGAAGAGGGTGAATGGGCACAGACTTGGAGGTGGTTCTTGTCTAAGTTATCCTGGAAACTCTAATTTTGTCCTTATCCAGCAAGTACAGTAGTACATGGTCTCATCTTCTTTCTCTAAGAAATTGCCAAGGTTGCAGTATTAATGCATGCATTTTTGCTGGCTCTGAATTTGTTCTTCCATCTAAATCCTTTTGAGTAGTTGTCCAGATATATAATACATGCTACAGACCTTGATTTGGTTTCTGTTGGTAGCAGTATAAGGTTGGTCTGAGACTATTTTGGAACAACACCTTACAAGATATGTAAGCATTCTTATCTGTTGCTCTGGAAATTAATATTTCAGGTTGCTCCAGTTGCCCTAGTCCAAGTGCAAGCAAAAAAGAGAGAATCTCATGAACAAATAATACATGACAAAGCTACAAAAAAAAAAAAAAAAAAAAAAAAAACCACGAATGACTTCATTCTCTTCTGCAGACTGTAGTGATCGGGGGCAACTCAGAAGCCCTGATGGAAAACAGGATGAGTGCTTTCAGGAGTGGCATCCCTCCCCTCTGCTAGGTTGCTGCCCAGGGAGAAAATGAGAAAGTGAAGGTGCTGAGAGAGCTGAGGTCTCAGGTCAGTGTAGGAGGGTTGTTCTGGTGTCTCAGAGAAGTGGAGGGTCAGGTGATTTCCTGGGTTCTTTGTGATCTGCCGCAGTTATGAGCAATTCTAGGGTATCCTGCACCACATAAGCTGAGCAGATTGGGTATGTGGAAAGAATCACTGGTATGCAAGGGTTCATCTGGGTTTGGGAGAGGGCTGGTACACCCCTTCCCTCTGCAATTTCACACTGTGAAATATTGCTTTGGAGCTATGAAGACATGGCTGCTGTGTTCTGTCATCATATCTGTCTCTGTGATTTCCTCTTGAGTCAGAACTCAGGTAAGAATCCTGACCTTAATTTTTCAGTATCACAACCAAAAAATCAGACACTTTGATGTTAATTATTCAATATTCCATTCCATGTATATAAGCACCAGAGTGTGTGTGTATATATATACATATATATATATGAAGCAATTGGGATGTCCCTAATCAATCATGTCTCAGAGAAATCCTGTTTCATTCATAATCTGGTAACTCTAGGAAGGAACTCGACTGCAATTGTTGGCAGGTTTGAAAAAGAGAAATCTCTAGAAATCTATAAAACCATATAGAAAAGGTGCCCCATTCCCTCCTCTTCATCACTTTATTATTTCTCCAATTTCCACCCATCAAACATGTGTTGTAAAGTCAAGATAGTTTCATTTCCCAGAATGTGATCTGATGGGACCCTGCATTGGGACTCTACACTGCTCTTTTGAGGATTTAAGGAAATGATCTGTATTAAATATTTAGCACAGATATTGTAAGAAGCTTAATTCCATCTCTTCTATCATTTCTTCTTAAAAAAAAAGTTTGTATTCTCAGACTGTTTTTACCCTCCCTTAGTCTTCCTTCCATTGTGCACATTAGGTAAGAGATGAGACCTATTGAGATTTAGGTACTCTGGTAATTCTCACTGTAACCCCAGGGTCAGGAATCACCAAGGACAGGGTGTGGGACAGGAAGCTCTGAGTCTGCCTCTCAGAATGTGCCATGCACCCCCTAGTGTTCCCTCACTGGGCTTCAACAGCATATCTGCTCAAAGCACAATCTGATCCTTAGAAGGGAGAAATGGAGTAAGAATGCGTTGAAGTGATTTCAGATGTGAGGGTAAAATGTATGCATGGATATTATATGATAAGAAATCCATATTAATAACATTATAAATACAATAAAATTTTCTGATATGAAAATTTTGCCTCATTAATTTCAATGTTTTTTTTTGAAAATAGACTTTAAGAAAATAGAAGAGGAATTTGTATAGCTTCACATTTAGTATTTTGTCCCATTATTCCTTGAAAATTCACATCCAGCTGGTATTCACAGAATAAACATAAAATAATTGTCAATAATTACTTTTTACTTTGCTAATTTGTGGGAAATATTATCTCCCCTTTTAAGTGCCTGTCCTTTTATTCAGGATTTTTTGTTTTCTTTGCATAATTCTCATATACAAAATCTCCAGGGCATACGCTTGGAGAAGGACTTGTTTTCTTCCAGCCATGAATCCTGAGTATAGATAGAGCTGTGGCCTAATTTCCCCAGAGGCAGGATTTGTACTTTGGTCTCTCATGGACCTCTAATAGTGGATTATTTACTTATAGATATAAAGGTCACTAGATTTATTCAGATTGAGCACTGGATACTAGTGAAATGGAATAAATTATTGTGCTTGACAGATCATTTTATTTCTGAAAACCTCTGATGCTCATGAAAGAAATGAGAATATAACAATAACAGGAAATCTTTATAAAAGGTACATGTCTCCCAGGCATTTAACCTTCTCCTGCATTCATTCTGAACCATTCATTTATTGGAAATCTATGTACAGTCAGATAATAAACAGATGAAGTATGTTGTGAACCCTGTATTTTCAGAGTTCTCTGATAACCTGACTTAACAGAAAATAGTTCCAAATTATTCTTAATTTGAAGCATAATTGCTGACACCATGCAGGGCTCACTGGGAGAGCAGAATCCAGAAGCCCCTCTTGGGAAGCTCTGGAAGTGCTGCTGGAGGGGTGGATCAGCCTGGGCACCTAGCTCAGCAGCCACTGTCGCTGCTCATATGAGAAGAAAGTGAATGGGCACAGACCTGGAGGTGGATCTTGTGGAAGTTATTCTGGAAATTCTATTGTGTTCATCCAGCAGGCACAGTAGTTCAAAGCCTCATCTTTTTTCTCTAAGAAATTTATTTTCAGGGTCAAATGGAAGTTTGAGAACTTTTACTGACTCAAATTTGTTCTTCTCACCTAATTCTTTTTGAGAATTATTTATTAGATGTTTCTGTCAGTACCAGTGTATGACTTCTCTTTCCAACTTAGAGAGGAATAACATACAAGTTAAGTGAGCACTCTTATCTGTTGCTCTGGAAATTGATATTTTAGGTTGCTCCAGTTACCCTAGTCCAACTGCAAGCAAAGAAGAGAGTCCTATGAACAAACAACTCATGAAGAAGCTACAAAAAAAGAAGAACTTCATTCTCTTCTGGAGTCTGTAGTGATGGGGTGTTAGAGTCTGTAAACAAGTCAGGATGGTGCCTGGCATTTTGCCAGAGAAATGTTAGAGTCTGTAAACAAGTCTGGATGGGGCCTGGCAAAATGCCAGAGGGAGTGGTTTGTGAAGTAACTCCAGCAAGCCATTAAGTGTGGAGATTCCTTATTGGTTGACTGCTGTATCTAGTTTATGCTAATTTAAATAAGCTGTGTAAAATGTATAAATACCTCTGTTGTCCTACAATAAATGGCTCCCACTCCTGCTGTATCATTCTACACAAGTTGCTCGTCACCCCCTGGTTATTTTGCTGCAGCCGTACTCCGGCAGATGGTGGCCCGTAAGGGGAGCCCCAGGACACTTGGGGGGTAAGTGACAAAAAAAAAGCTGCCCATCCCTAGATAGGACTGGAGCAAATCTGCTCATCCCTAGACAGATAGGGCGAGAGGAAAAATGGCTATTTCGAGAAAATGGAGAAGATTGATACAGTATGTTTGTGTCTTGTTTTGTCTTGAAATGTTGTATTGTCTTTGTGACGAAAATATGGAAGGGGTGAGAAGTAAATTACTAAGGGAAGGAGGCACCCCAATGGAACCAAGAGCAGTTAGGGCATGTGTTGATAAGAGCCCAGAAACTCTAGTCAGAAAGAAAAAGAAAGTTCAGAAGAAGGATTATCAGGAAAAAACTTGCAGCAAAAGGCTATTACTGAATACTTTTCGTTACAGGAGGGTGCATGAATCAACAAGGCAGCTGCCACCTGTGCAAGCCATTCATCCACTGAAGGACATCTAGGTTGGCTCCACAGTTTAGCTATTGTGAATTGTGCTGCTATAAACATTGATGTGGCTGGTCCCTGTAGTAATCTGTCTTTAGGTTCTTTGGGTATAGTCTAAGAAGAGGAATAGCTGGGTCAAATGGTGGTTCCATTCCCAGCTTTCCAAGGAATCTCCATACTGCTTTCCAAATTGGCTGCACTAATTTGCAGTCCCACCAACAGATACATAAATTTTCACTTTTGTACTTGAATATTCTAAATAAGACTGATACTCTTGAAAAGAAAAGAAAAGAAAAGAAAAGGTTGATTTTGCATTTGGTATGTTCATCTCAGGAGCAGTTTTCTTATTTGTTTGTTTGGTTGGTTATTTCCATAAAAATATGGAGAACTAGGAAAGTTATATTTAGACTTAGCAGAACAATAGTTCTCTCTTAAAAAAAAATAGTCATGCTCAGAAACACTGTAGACAAAGAATCAAAGAAGATGTAGAATCAAAGAATGATGAGCTCGAAGAGGTAGGAGAGGAAGAACTGAGGGTTCACATGTCTAATGCCCTCTCCTGCATCTGCCTAACCTGAAAATCCCTTTTATCCTTCAAAGAGTTTCAAAATTAAACATTAGACCATGGATTCTTTTTTTTAATTTTTTTATTAGTTGCTCAAAACATTACAATGATCTTGACATATCATACTTTGATTCAAATGGGGTATGTAATCTTATTTTTCCCCATGTACAGATTGCAGGATCACATTGATTATACAGCTACATTTATACATAGGGCCATACTAGTGTCTATTGTATTCTGGTACCCTTCCTATCCCCCCCTCCCCTCTCCTTCCCTCCCATCACCTCTTTCTACCCAATCTACTGTGACACGTTTCTCTCTCTCTCTTTTTTCTTCCCCCTCACAGCATCTTATATGTAATTTTGCATAACAATGAGGGTCTCCTACCATCTTCCGTGCAATTCCCCTTCTCTCTCCCGTTCCCATGCACCTCTCATCCCTATTTAATGGTAATCTTCTTCTCATGCTCTTCTTCCCTGCTCTATTTTGAGTCGCCCCCCTTATATCAAAGAAGACATTCTGCATTTGATTTTTAGGGATCAGCTAGCTTCACTTAGCATAATCTGCTCTAATGCCATCCATTTCCCTGCAAATGCCATGATTTTGTTATTTTTTAGTGCTGATTAATAGTCCATTGTGTATAAATGCCACACTTTTTTTAATCCATTCATCTATTGAAGGGCATCTGGGTTGGTTCCACAGTCTAGCTATTGTGAATTGTGCTGCTATGAACATTGATGTAGCTGTGTCCTTGTTGTATGCTCTTTTTAGGTCTTTTGGGTATAGTCCGAGAAGGGGAATAGCTGGATCAAATGTTGGTTCCATTCCCAACTTTCCAAGGAATCTCCATACTGCTGTCCAAATTGGCTGAACAAATTTGCAGTCCCACCAGCAATGTACCCTTTTCCCCACCTCCTTGCCAGCACTTGTTATTGTTTGATTTCATAATGGCTGCCATTCTTACTGGAGTGAACAGTTTAGCAGCATAATAGTTCAGTGGAGCCAGATTACCTGGGTTTCAACTCCCACCTACTCGGATCAGCTTTGTGATTTGGACCTGAACCACTCAACGCTTCACTTATCTCCTGAGTCAGGTATGCATAATGACAATAACAGAATTAACCTGACAGCAGTGTAGATTAAGAGACGAAATATGTGAAGAATCATAACAGTCATCTTCTGGTCTTGGCAGCTTCTTTAACAGGGAGGACCAAGGATTACCAAAATTGTAGGCACAATTAATGGACTCAGTGGCTCAAGCTCTTTTCTGATAACAGAAGCTGGAAGAATCCTCCTCGCCACATCTCCCATATAAAGGACATCTGCTCCATATGAATGTGTCACAGATATCCTGGCATTCACTTACAGAATTGCAATTCTTAAACTTCTCAGCCTAGTTCAAAAGAGCATGACTTCTTGTCTTTGGGTGTCCATCATTAGGCTCCTTTCCTCTAAGCTTTAACTTCTTCATGATGCAGTGGACCAGTGATGGGTACACTGCGCAGGGGTTGTCTTGATTATGTATGGCAACAATGATACACTATGAGTCCCCTTCTACCTGCACCTTGCACTTACCAAATGCCTCTGGTAGCTGGTATGATGAACATTGGCAAAGCCTGTGCCTCTCAGTCTACAGACAGAGCTAGAACCCCTTAGGAAATAGAGTCAACTGGACATTTGGAAGCACAATACCTGGGCCTAGCTGTGAACTCCTATAACCAGGGCCAATGATGGTTTCCTGGAGAGCACAGGAGGGCTGCAGAGAAGGCAGCCTGTGGCTGGGAGCCCAGCTGTGGAGTTGGTTGTGGTAGGAAAGGATGTGGGAGGGCTCAGGCCCAAGGAGAAGATCTTGTGTGGGTTGTCTCAACAATTCTAATACTGTGGACCACCCGGCACAGTAGTACGTGGCTGAGTCTTCTTTTTCTATGGAAAATATGGTGAGGACTGAAGACAAAGTTTGAGAATACTTTTTTGCCTCTATTTTGTTGTCCTTCCCATTCAAGGAACCTCGAGCTGGGGACTTTATTGAAGAAACTTGAATCAGATGCTCCAAAGTCTTATTTGGTTTCTTCCAGTACCAGTGAATGACTTCAGTATCAAAACTTGTGCTGGATATCTTGCAATTTATGCTAACACTTTTCTTTATTTCTTTAGAAACCGATATTTCGGACTGCTCCACCTTTGACAATCCAAGTCCAACTGTGAGTTGAAAAGGAGAATATGAGAATATGAGAAGAAAACATGAAAAAATTACTGTAGTCACTCATCAAGAAAGAATGAAATGGGCAGAGTGACTCACCAGCCCAGAAGGAAAGGAAGGTGACAACTTGCAGCAGTGACATGTTGACTTCCAGGCTATGTCCTCAAGAAGTGGTGGGGACCTGGTGTCTTGATGTCTCAGGTCAGTGTCAGGAGGGTGTGACCTGAACTGGGAAGAGGGAAGGAAGGGGTGGGTTAGATGATTCTTGGGCCCTTCAGTGCTGACTGCAGACTCAGCACCGCGCTCATCAGGCCTGCCTTGCATATATTAAAATAGGGCTAATGGTCACCATAGGGCTCTTTGTATGAATGTGGAACCAGGAAGGGCTCTAGTTTCTGTGAAAATGCCCAGGAGCTATTTTATGAACTCTTTTTCTCAGCATCCTATTTTTTCATATTGCATATTTAATAAATATTTTCATAATAGCAAATATTCAAAAGTACTTGCTATACTTTTTTTTTCAAAATGTTCTCCCCATTTTTAACCTTGGCTATATTCACACAGTTTGAATACTTGTAGTTGCATTTTAGAATTGAGAATTCTGAGGTACTGAGAAGAGAAGGGCTCCACAAATTCACATGGTTGATAAGCAGATCATGCTGGTGAAGATGCTCATGAAGAAACTCATAGAAACAGGATAAAAATGGAAGCAAAAAATCCATGATTACATAACCAAGGCCAACAACTATTACCAGTGTGGTGTATTAACTTCTAGATTTTTCTTTGTAGGTATATGGATATGAAAATATTTCTGTGGATATAAACATTTATATTCAGGGTTTTGTATTCTTCTGTGGGTACAACAATAGCACCGGAGCATTTTTCAATGTCTACATCTATTAGCTTTCCATCTTTATCACTTAGGAATTGCCTGACAGTTGCAAATTTCTTCACTTCATTGTGTCTGGATTGCTTCCTCTGAAAAGAGATGCAATAATGATATCTGTCTCAAAATTTTATGCATACTGAATGATATATCTAGTAATATAGTATATATCATATAGTATATTTTTAGTTTTATTAATTATTATTACTACTATAACTACAATTTAACATTTAGCTTCCCCTTCCTATCAATCACTTCATTTTCCCACCACTTTCCTTCTTAAAATGCTTTAGTGGTTATTTTGAAGTAATTACCTGCATAAGTCAAGGGAAATCATCAAATATTTTTAGTTATTTATTTTATTTGCACGTCAGGGAGATGCCTTTTGCTATGTTCTTTTCTTCAGCTAAGCTTCTTCACTTTCATTTTGTGACTTCCATGTGGTTTATTCTCAAATTTGGGTGTATGAGAGCTCTTTTAGCTTTGGATGCTGGTTGTCCCTGACCTTGTTCTTAGCTTTGTCAAATCCCATATGTAGCAGGTGTGAACTCAGTCTCCACGGGGGCCTCCATTGGAAAAAGGAAAGGAACTGGTTGGCTTAGATGGCTACATTTTCCCTCTGAAATAGCTGCCCCATATTCTCTGTTTTCCAATATTTAATCCAGAAGGTCCTTGGGCTACCATTAAAAGAACTCATGCTACTCTCACACAAGTGTTTTTCCTGAATATAGAAAGATGGTAGAGAGGGACACCAATGGAGTTTGCTTCCTGGGTCTGTCTGAAGGCATTGGTGTGGGGCTGTGGGTACTGCTAACACAGGGGTGGCCATAACTACACTGGAACTCACTAGGTCCCCAGTATACTCATGGCTGACAGGTCCTCCAAACCCTTCAGTCCAGTGGCTGTGTGCCTGTGTTCTGTGTGGCTGGATATTATGAGCATGCTTTAGGGAGTGTGTCTAACTGGTGGAGCCCACACCATCTCCCTATACCTAAATACTGATGGTGAGAACATATTTGACATTTTTCTTTTCTATTATGTGGGATGAATTCATTCTGCACCAAAAATCATAAGGTGAGAAGCTCCATAAACGCAAGAGTACATTATTACTAAGAGGGGAAAATGACAGACAAATGGCTGTTTCAGACACATATTTTGTTCTTTATGAATTGTATGAAATAAAGATTTGAACAAAGGTAGACTATTTTTTTTTACTTATTATTGTAAACACTGTAAAAATAGGTATTTTTATTTTTATGTTGTGTAATTCTCTATACATGAACAACTTGAATTCATTTTGAACATTCCTTGGTGCAGTCACTTGCTGGCACTTGAACACCTTTGTTCCTTATATTTTGAATTGGCACTGTTATTGTTTTTCCCATTTTTCAAATGGGTAAATAGAGGCTTTGACAGAACAAGCATTTTTGTTTCAGATCAAACAGGAATAAGTGGCAGAACAGTACTTTGTCCCAGAGTGTATAATTCCAAAACCTGTGTTCTTTTTTTTTTTTTTTTTAACATTTTAACAAGACATTTGAGTTCTTCCATATGTCCTTCCTATCGTATATTTCACTTCTTTCTTTTCGGGGCTCTAGATTGCACATTCTACTATTCGTTACAGGAAATAGTTCACTTGTGCCTCCTCCATGGCTTGCAAAGACTCATTTATTCCAGTAAATATGCATCAAGGGTCTGCCAAAGTCCAAACTCCATGCAAGAACTGGGAATGTTACAGAGACTAGATAGACAGAGGTCCCTACTTTGTAATACTTGGATTCCAGCAGCACATCCATTATTCTTAACTGATTTGCTGCAACACCTGGACATAAGAATCACACTCTGAATCATCAGGAGTACCCTCTCTTTATTGCAATTCCCTTATGATTCAGTCAGTGTCATCCACACCCCCTGGAGGTCTTAGGATAAAGGAATGACAGTCTCTGATTCACTCAGACTGTTTACACAGTCTTGACAGAAGCCTTAATCAGGTTGAAATCAGCACAAAACGGCATTTGGAACATCCCCTACAGGGGAAGAGGATGAGTCCTTGCTACCTGCTGTGTGTCCTCAACACTTTCCTCTGTGGCATCTGGGATTTGGACTCCTCTGAATCTGCTGGTGCACTAACAGACCTGAACTTACCACTGTTGACTCTACACCAAGCCCTTGGGATGGATGCAAAGCTTCCACTTACAGCTTGTCATCCAAATCCCATGCAATGTGTTTCCTGACACTTTCAGCACCCCTGTACCCTATTAGAGACCCCTGGAGGCTTTAGATCTCCTCTGTATACACCAGGGGGAAAAAAGTGCTGGGTTGGGCTGATATTTTTATATCTTCCACTGTTGGTGAACCCTGGCAGTATTGAAGAAGCTCAACATCAACTGAAGCTCTCAGATTCTCCCCAGGACTATCTTGGGCTCTGTTGGAGTTTCTATCACTTCTGAGCTAGGGCACTCTGGGGATAGAGAAAATGAATGGCCTTCATTCAATTCTTTGCCTTTCTAACTCTTCCCATCATCTCATAGCACTTCCCAGCTAGAAATGCCACCCTTCTCTCTGGGTAAATGCTGACTTCATACTCTGAGTTTATCCTACCGAGTACTTGCAGTAAAATTTTATATTCTTGGTTTTGTGGGATTGTCTTTTAACTTCTGAATGGAGATTCAAACTTTAGAAAATTATTGTTCTCTTTTAACTGCACCTGATTTTTAAGCCCACTGTCATTCAACTAACTGATCCAAGGGGTTTGGTCTAGTCACATCTTCCAGTGTTCTTTAAAAAACAAACAAACAAACAAACAGCAAAAACACAATTACTTTATTGATTTCTTACTGCCAACTAGCATTACTTCCACTTATGCATCATTAAAAGCAAAGAATCATTCCTTAGTATTTTTAAGTGATGCATTATAAAACAAAGTTAGAACTTAAAATGCACCCTGATTAATTTTATGTAAACTGGTAATTTTTAAAAATAGCATAACTAATAATTTGGTTCCTTTCTTCATAAAATGGAAATTTAAATACTTCTCCTGATAGTCTTGAGGTTATCATTATATTATTAGTGCAAAATGTGGCACATATAGTTTCATCTAGAAAGGTGTATATCCTACACACCTTACTTAAACAAACAAAATGTGCATAACAAAATGCATACAGTCAATGCATGATAGAAAGCATGTTTCAAATACAAGGCAGCCCCTCAGGCTACATATTATTTAGGTTTTACATTATTATTTATGGCATTATAGATTCATTTTATATAACACACTTTTATACATTTTAACCCTGAAGAAAAATAATTGGTGCTTGAGAAAATTATTCCAGGTAGCCATTTGGTTTGTATCAGGAGAAAGTGAATCTCCAAGAGTTTACTGTCTGCCAAGTGGGAACCCTTAGCTCGAGTGGGTAGATCAGATATGCAATATATTTCACAGTGACTGTTTCCCACATCCTGGCAATGCTGCTCCTGCCAGTCAGCCAGATGGTAAAGCACATCTGGAATTACCCTTGTATGTGGTTTTCCCTTTTTAATTTTTTCTTCTTTTCAACTGTGTTGCTGAATTTCTTCTGATCTCTCCAAAAGCCTTCTATTTTAATTATTCATAAGTTCTTTCAGAAAATCCTCAGATAGCTCCATAAGTGGAAGTTCTAGAGGTGGAAAATCCAAGGGAGGAAGATTGGGTATTGGAATATCCCTGGCTTTCCCAGTATTTGCTGCAAATTTCTGCCAGGTTGAAGAAGCTATAGCAGTGTCTGAATGTGGTGGCAAGCTCCATAACTCCAAAATCAGCACCCATATCCAGCTCCTTATCTACTGGATCTTTTAGAATTCTGGCTTTTTCAGCCTTTAGTTTTGTTTATTTTCTTTCCTTAATCTTTCATTCTCAGCCACAAGGAACTCCACATGCCTCTTCAAATCTGCAATTTTGGTTGCCTGCTCCTCGATAATTGTTTTATCATCCTTCAGGGATTTGCTTCCAATATATGTCTCTGTTGGCTCACTCTTTTGCTGAAATAAAAATAGTAGTGTGTCTGGATCCCTGTCAAAGACTCCCTGAATTTCAGGGAGATGTTTCTCTGTAGAAGGGCTGTACTTTAGAGAAAGAAGGGGACTCTGGTCCTCTGCATCCTCAGCAGAGGGTTTGTGAGATGCCTGAAGATGGGTAGCTACATCCTTGTCTGTGTTCTGAGCTTTTGATCGTTCTTCACGCTTTGCCCTTTTCCACCTCTCCTGGATGAGGAGGAGCTGTTTCATGTGGCTATCCCTTTGTAATTCCAGTGATAAATAACTTGACCAGCTTCATAGCATCAGAAAGATATGCTGCAGCCTTCTTGTGACAAGAAATAGCCTCTTCGTATTTCCCTGCAGCTAATAAATGGTCTGCTCGTCTGCTCTGCTGATGAGCCAGGTTGAGAGGTGCTTCCATTACTTCCATAGACCCTGCAGGAGCGGTAGCCTGAGGAAGGGGAGCGGCGGTGAGGGCACATGGAGGGGAGTAGAAGAAGAGTTCGAGGCAGGCTTGGAGACAGCCACCTCTCAGTGCGCCCAGAGACATTGTGGTCTCTTCCAGGGTTTTTAAATGTCATGGTTTAGCCTTAATAATGAAGGGGCTACATACAGGAAACATGACTTACAGAGGAGAGTAAAATGAGGAAAACTCTATTTCCAAAACACGATCCTCATTTCACATCCAAAATACTAGTTAGTTCAGGCTGTTGGATTTTAATCCCTCTCCTTATATCCTATTCATGACTTCTGATAAAGGAGGTTCACAAGAACCATTTTCTGTCCAGTAAGGAGAATGGCCCTGAGGCAGAATTTTCCAGAAAGGAAACTCTTCCAGTTGTGTACCCTACATGACGTTTGGCCATGACTTCTCAAGCAACAGTTCATTCTATTTTGGCCAGACTCTGCTGGGCTTGAGCCAGCCCACATTTGCCTTCAAATGCCACAGTATATTCTTATAAATTTAATAAACTGAAGGGTATTCAGTGTGGCTCAAGGGTTCTACTGAAATGTTATGACCTGTGTTTGAACAGGTCACTGACCCTCTGTATGCATCAGTTCTTTCTTCCATCCATAGGCTTATTTTAGAGTTTTTATGATGGTCCCCTGAGGTTCTGAACACATAGAACATCTAGTGCATCATGGGGCTGAATGGATATGAGTTTTTCCTGTTCCTTCCCAGAACTTTTTCTTAAATATTTCATCATTACTGGAAATCTCAGGGAAATGGAATAGTGGAGTTTGCCTGCTCTCTGAGATGCTCAGGCAGTACCAGCATACTCAGTGTCTACATATGAACCTGATTCAACAGGAAATGATGCCAAACCAAACATTGGGGGCACTGTTACTGGCATCTGGGGGTGCAGTTGATATCCATCAGACTCCCTTTCCTGTTTCCTCTGATAGGGAGGCTTCAATGTGTGGAAGACAGGAAGTGCTGCAAGCTGGGGCTGACGCCTAGCAGGGCTCAAGACTGGAGGAGGCAGTTCCATGTTGGGGAGGATGTGGTCACAGACATGTCCAGGGGCGGGGCATGTGTGCTCATTATTTTTTTTCTTTAATGGCATGATAGGTTCTTAGGGACATTGTAGTAGATAATGATGTTTTCTCTTTGTATGAACTTCATATTAAGTACCAGAGGGAAGCAGGCAGAATTATATACCTCAGAGGTGGAATTCTTTGCCTGAATTCACGTAGTTTTATTTTTTGTTCCTCCCCAAATAAATATAGATCCTCAAGAGTCTGGTTTGGTGTTTTTCAGTACCTGAGTATGTTTAAAAAGTTGTACCTGACTTTGGATTAGACAGAGGGGAGTGAAGGGAGGGGAAGAAGTATGGAGGTAGATATTATTACTGTATGTGTGTGCATGTGATTACACAACCAGTGAAATTCTACATCATGTACAATCAGAAGAATGAGAATTTATACTCCATTTATGTATGATGTATCAAAATGCTTTCTACTGTCATGTTTAACTAATTAGGACAAATAAAAAAGAAAAGTTGTACCTGAATATCCTGCAGTGAAGACATGTGCTTCATTTCGAATACAGAAATAAATGTTTCCACTTGCTCCCAGTGTATTTATCCAATATTTACTAGAAACAAAAAAATAGAACTTGCATTTTCAATCAAACTATAATATTCCAGAAATAAAATAGCATTTAAAAGAGTATCCCTCAACGAATTTGAGAAATAGAGGAACAAATTCACTTTCCCAAAGTGAAGAGCAGACGAATATTTGTACCCATAATATCCTGTCTTTCATGATCTGTGCCCAGGAAAAAGGTTACAGAGATAGGGAACTAGATCAGGAGGTGCCAGGCCAGGATTGGGTGGTACAATTCCTACAATGTCAACAGAGAAAATTGGCATCTCAGGACTATATACCCACATCTCTCATTTCTGAGGTTGCTAATTGGTCAGCAACACATGGAGCATTATCCATATCATATGACAGCAAAATAATCAATTCATTTGCTAAAGTAAAAAGTTATATACTTAATTTTCTATTGGTTCTTAGAAACTTGAGATTCCTTTTTGTTGTTCTTGTTACTTTATCAGGATTATTTAGTTGATTTTATGGAGAATTTGGCCCAAGTTACCAAATCTCTTATGACTGCATGCCACCTGTGGACTTCTTCAGGTCAGGTCATCTCTGGTCTCTGTGCCCACCAAACCCTCAAGATACAGGTTAAGCCCTTCCATCACCCCACAACAGAGCTCTGCTCTGGACCCATATTGGCTGCAGGACGTGGAGAGACACTGTGGTGTGGATGTGGGAGAGCTGACTCCCTGCCTCCTACCTGGAAGAAGAGGCATTGTCATGGCACTCCCAACAGTGTTTTATAGAGAAATTCTGCAAAATTATTGCTTCAGGGATTCTATGGGCTCCCATTACATGCAAGCTGGACATAGCTCATAACTGACCTGGTTGGACTTAACAATTTTGTTGACCTCTTGGAAAATCTGTGGATAGTATATCTAGTCAAGGTTTCCTGAGCCTCTGCATTGTTGATATTTGGGGCTTGATAAAGCTTTGTTACAGTGGTAGAGGAGGGATGGTCTTCTATGGGATGTTTGGCAGCGTCTCTGGCCTCTATTCACTAGATGTCAGTGCTGCTCCCATCCCACTGTGGTTGTAAAAGTTGTCAGACCTTACAATTTCCCCTGGATATAGGAATGCTTGGAGTTCAGACTACAAGTTTAGCTATCTTTTTAGGAAGCTAATAAGACTTACTACCTTGAGATTTTTGTACTAGTCAAGGTGGGAACAAAATGAAACAGCAGCTAAACATCATATAAATTTCATATTCACCCAAGAGCAATATCATTTAATCGGCATTCTACCACTGAGTTACATCCCCAGCCATCCACAATTTTTTAATGTTTTAATTTGAGAGAGGGTCTCACTAAGTTACCCAGTTGTCCTTGAACTTGATATTTTCCTTTCACAGCTTCCCTAAGTCTCTGAGACCACCGGCATCTGCCACTGCACCCAGCTACCACCTCTTTTCTTGAGAAATAGGAGGTGGACACAATAACAACAGTCCCTCAGTTGTACTGCCTTACTTCATCAGTTACCTATTGCTTTCATATACATGTTGCTAAATTCTTTTTGCTACATCAGGACTTGTTTTGAGTGATTGTTATATCCTTTTAGTGAATCAATTAGAATTATTTCTCTCTAGGGAGAACTCTATAAATATTGGCTGTCATTAGGAGATAATTCTTATTAGAGATCTTAGTGGAATGAGTGAAAAACAATAAAATGAAACTGTAATTCCTTACCTTGGTACATGTAAACATGCACCAATTTCCAAAACACTTTTATATACTTTGGCTTATTCTACCTAATCAATGATATTTTGAATCCAAAGGAAGTTCCAAAAGGAATGAACTGGAACTCTATTCCATTTCTTAACACTAAGTCTACTTTGTGTGCCTCAAAAGGGAGCAGGAAACCAGCCAGTCCTTTTCATTCCTCTTCTGCCTGCTACGAGTTGGACTTGGTGCTTTCTGACTGTTGATGCCTTCAGCTATGAAAACGAAATAAACACACCTACATCCCAGCAACAATTTAAGGAGGGGGCTGGACACAGCACATGGTATAATATTGGTGCTCAATGGATTCTGCACACTGCACCTTTGTGTTCCTTCCTCTGCCTCCTTGTTGAAGCAGGTTCAGCACATAGCTACTGTTGTGAAGTCTAATTTTAGATTAAGAATCTGTAATTTGGCAAACTTTTACTTGAATTTTATAGCTCCATGAAGCCTACCAACAATCTACTCATTTCTGTATTCTTAGGGAACTTAGATACATAAAAAAGACTAGATAACCAAAGAATCCTTTGTTTAATTCTTTATTTCCTTTCAGGTACATCGTGAACAGCATAGCGCTGCTCCTACCATTATTTATCTAATTACGGAGGATATTTGATTGCTGGAGTTATGCTTCATTCAAAAAGTTGGAATTCTGTGCAAACACTTTTCATTAAAGGATCAAATTCCCTATTGGGATATATTTTTAGGCACGCATTCTGCATCTGCATGAATATACAGAGAAGTCTGACCCTACAACTTCTCTTTATCTTTTATTCTAGTTATTTCTGGGTCAGAATATGGTGGTGTGGTAGGAAAAAGGGTAAGTTTTAATGACAAAGTTGCCTTTAAATCCATTCTCTGCTATTAACAAAGTCTGCTTGACGTTGGAAGTTGTTGTCACACTGAATCCCAAGTTCCTCATCTAATAGAGGGGATGATAGTCTCTAACTAAGACAAAAACATATAAAATTGAGGACCTGACACCCATTTGGTCCTCAGCCCATGTCAGGTCCTCCTTGGGAAGTTACAAGGGAAGCAGAACAGAACGTGGCCATCTCAGGCAAGGCTTCCATTTGGGTATGTCCTAAACTTCCTTTTCCATCCACTTTGAATAACATGTCTGTGCTCCACAGCAGGTTGAGCATCAGAGCTGATGGTCAAGGGGCATATTTTTGTGTTCCATCTTGATGCTTTTCTGTTTGTTCAATAGCATATTTTTTATCACATCCTTTTTTTCATTCTAAAACAAAACAATACAAAACCTGCTCATAACCCAGAAGTAGAAAAAACAGATTGTATTACAACATTTTCTGGATACTGTTTCTAAGTTAACACTCAATTGAAGCATCAATTTGAATGACTCCATGTGACTCTGAAGAACTGTTGAACCTAAGGCTGCAGGTAAAGAAATGAACAGCAAGGAAACAGCAAAATTCAGTTGCCCCTGAAACGTCTCATTAGAAAAACTTTTCAGTCTTTTGTAGATCAGGAGTTTGAAATTATACAGAACTGGGTTCAGATGCCATTTCTCAGCGGGGTATGGTGTTGGCACACTGTTGTGATTCCAGCAATATGTAGGCTGAGGCATGAGGATCACAAGGTTGAGGCCAGCCTGGGCAGCTTGGCAAGACTTTCAGCAATTTAGTAAGATCCTATCTAGAAAGAAAAAAAAATCAAGAGGACTGAGGATATACCTCAGTAATAAAGTACCCCAGGGTTCAATCCTCAGTATCTGAAAGAGAGAGAGAGAGAGAGAGAGAGAGAGAGAGAGAGAGAGAGAGAAAGAAAGAAACAAAAAAAGAAAATTAAAAAAAAAGCTATCAAGCTATCAATTTATCAAAGTCTTAAATCTCTACCTATAGAGCATCTACAAAACTGAGATAATACTAATAGCTATCTTCCATGTTTTAAGTTAGGATTAAAGGACATAAACTATATGAAATGCTTACAACAGAACTTAGCATGTAAGATATCACTAATTGATAGCTAGCATTACTATATTTTTGAGAACATTATTACATTATTTTCCTACAGAACTTGGGACCTTGAGAGACTACTTAGTATAATAAATTCTATACAAACAAATTAATTAACTTTTCTCAATTTTCTTTGTTGTTGATGGCATTTTGTTTGATTTCTTTTTCTTTTTTTTTTTGGCATGGCAGCAGCTAAGCGAAGAAAATAAAGATGGTCAAAGTAATCTACTGAACTAAGGCACATAGAATGCACATTTTGATTGTTTCATTTGTAAAATATAAGTATAGATTTTTGGTAATTACTTCATAACTTTAGAAGTTAAAAAAAGAAAGAAATTCAATGGAACTACAGTAGAATCCTAGTGATCAGCAAGTGATTAAAACAGTGAAAAGGTGATTCAAAAGTAGAAAAGACTACTACAGAAGAGGGGCTGAGGTTGTGGCTCAGTGGCAGAGCCCTTGCCTCGCACATGTGAGGCACTAAGTTGGATCCTCAATACCACATAAAAATAAATAAATAAATAAGCAAAGATATTTTAAAAATAGTACAGAAGAAAAAATCAACCATAACAAATGTATGGGGGATTGATTTTAGATGGCATAAATATGGCAGTCTTTTCTCTATTCTCAATAGCCACAGAAGAGCTGGGAATATTATATTACTCTGTACTTAATTATTATTTTAAAGACCATCAAGGACTGAGGATGTAGCTCAGTGCTAGAGTGCTTGCTTACCATAGCATGAGGCCCTGAGTTAGCTCTCCAGCGTTGAAAAACAGAAAGAAAAAAATCAAGAACACAGAATTGGTTTTGTCGTAATATTGGTTAACAAAGCATGATCATCACTTATCTACATATAGATTCTTTTATTATTGATTTTATTCTACTCATATATTGATAATTTATTTAGTAATTCCACAAATTCTGAATCTATTCCTCAACATGGGCGGGGGAAGCATTACAAATACTCTATATGTTCCTCCCTATTAAATAATCAAGATAAATTAACAGAATTTAATGATACTCTCTCAAGACTTTCCAGGTTCCTATGTGTCACTGAAGGAAAAACAATGTGGCTTGTCATGTTAGAGATCAGATCTTGGTGGCTGTGTGGAAAGTGAAATGAATGCAACCAGGTAAATTTGTCTTCTTGCTCTCTGGGTGCTGTGCTCACTGGGGGATAAGCCTCACTTACTTCTTTGGCATCTGCTCTGTGTCTTCTCTGCTCTTCCAGATCTACTCTCCACCTCTCTCTGCCCTCCACACTCCTTAAGGGTCTGACCCACGGGCTGCATTAATGGTTGCTTGTTGTCTAGGTGATATTTGGGACCAGTCAAGGGAAGCATCAGCAATAGGGTGGGAAGAGAAAGGGATGAGAAGCCAGGGTTCCCTCTCTGACAAGTGACCTTGACTGCATCCTCCCCAGTGGCCAAGATATAGTGGCATCCATGCCATGGCCAGAAGCTTCAGATCCAGGATCCAAGAGGTGGAGTTGAGAATGGCCATTCTCTTCTATACCCATTACCCACTGGAAAAGCAATTCTTTTCCTCCCAGGACACTGAGGCCCCATGCTTGAAATCCCAGGTCCCAAGGAAGATGTACAAGCCCACTAAGCTACTCTGTGCACCGAATGCATCAGCATTTTCTCTAACTTGGCAGACTGTATCAGCAAGAATCAGGAGAAAAGGCACAATTTATTTATTACAAGAAGCATACTTCATTAAAGCAAAAGAAATAAAATATGGGCAAGCAGAGCCTGCTGCAGAGTTCCTAATCAACAACTTTCAGATGTTAGCTCAATAATATACAAAGAGTTTTATCATGATGCATATGAATTCTTTTGAAAAGTAATTTTTTAAATAACACTTTTAAGAGTAAATGTTTTCTATTAGATAATTTGAAAATTACAAAAATGACTTGGAAAACATAGTCAGTTTCTGAAGATAATCAGATCAGACCCAAGTCGCTGCCCATTCCTGTATCTCAGGCTGCTTCTCCATTCAAGGGACTGAAAAAATAAAAATTAAAAAATAAATAAAAAAGAGCATTAAGGATAAGCAGTGGACAAGAGTTTCCAAGGGGGTCTAGCAATTTCTAGAATAACTATTTCCATAAAGTGATAAATTTCCTAGGTAATAAATATCACTTTTCCCAAATGGCTGGTTTGTGGGGGGTGTTTAGTAATAAATGAAATGTTATAAAAATGCATTACTTTGGAAGGTTTTCTTAGGTTTTGTTTGACCTTAGTTAAATAAAGTCATTTGTCTCACCCACCTCAATTGTGAAAGAAAATATGTAGAACCAAAATCATCAGAATATCACAGCATCCATCTCTACAGAATTTGCACATCTGAGGTAATATGGACACTAAGAAATAATCAAATCTTCTATCTCCTTTTAATAAGCATTAATGTAATTCCTACTCTATTCAGTCCTGTGCATTATAGTAGGATGCTTTCAGTGATTCTTGAAATCTGAAATTCAAATAGCAATTTAATTTGTAAATGTTTCCTTGAGACAAAAGTTGTTTCTCTGGCTAATATACCTTTGATGTGGCCACAAAGCCTAGGTGATAATCATGTTGCCCAAAGGAAAGGGCAGGAAGAGTAAATGACTCCAAACATGGGCTTGTTTCCCCTATAATGGTTGTTTGCTTCATGCAAACTGTCCGCCCTCATTGGCCTTAAGTCTAAGGGCCTGTGGAACCATGAGTGGAAACATTAAATTAATTCCCAGTGACATCTTATGAAACATTATGCATATGTACATATTCACTCTGTAAACTGTATTGATCAGCCCTACTGGGACAGAAGTGGTGCCAAGTTCTGGATATACAAGTCTCTTTATGTGTATGTGTGCTTGTATCTGCTACTGTAAAGACAGAAGATGATAGAAGATAGCTAGAAATATGTGTGTGTGTGCTAGTAGGTATATTGTTTATTTTCTTGATTTTTTTTAAAATTCAACTAACCCTTACTGGGCTCTCACAGTATGCCAGGCACAGGACAAACCTGTTTCTTCCCAGGAGGACTCAAAACAACCCATGAGATAACTACAGAACTTTGTTTCACCTGTGAGCAGATGGGGCTACAGCAGCTCCATACCCTATGCCTTACCAACAGCCCAAAGGTGAGAGTGTCCATGTCAGCCCTGGGTATCTCTGAAAGGAATAGGATTTCACCACTTTGTCCACCATATGGATAACCAAATCAGTACTAGGATATTGAAGAATCAGAATGTTTAAGAGCTGTGTGAGAAGATAAGACTAAGAATTATTTATACCTTAATTATTTCACCAGAATTTGCATGTTTTATGAATGCAAGATCATATTTCAAGAAAGGATGCTATGGAAAAAATTGAAGCAATAACCACAAATGGTAAATCATGAGCTGAGCTATATGTAAACGGAATTCATGGAGTTTTGTAACCATGAGCTGCCTTTAAGTTGAGTGCTTATGACAACTCAGAAGCAAAAGTGGTTAAATAGGAGCAACCTCCAAGCTTGAGAGCAAACCAGACATGTAATTTCTGCTGTGCTCAATGTCTGGCTCAGTGCAGTCTAGCAAAAACGTATTGTCAGACAAGCTGAATATTAGTACAGAAAATGAACCATTGCACAAGCCCCATTCCAAATTAGACTTGGACTTGGACTCCATTAGAAGTGATTACAAGTTTTGTGTGAAATTAAATATCACCACCCCAAGGCATGCATGAGAAATGTTTGTCTTCACAGTCTTCCCTGACTGTTTAGATCATGCAGTGTCTGTCACATTTTAGCCTTTAGGAAAATGAATCTTATTAAATCTAATACACTTTTTTTTAATTGCTCAAGATAGTTGAATCAGAGAAACTTAATCTAATGTAAATCAACTAGTACAAATAAAGTCACAAAAATGTTTATATATTTTAACAGAAAAAATATCACAAGTGGAGAGTTTTCCCAGATGAATAAACATGCATGACCTAGAAAATCTGTGGAGAAAGAGAAAATGTGTGAAAAGATGAGGTTGAGCATTTGTACAATCTTACACAAAATCTCCTCTTTGAGAAAATTTAGATGGTGACAACTCTGCATAAAATCACCACATGAGCTACCACCTGGAAGCCAGTAGAAAATTGCAGTGGTACTAACTATGGTTTCCCAAATCATAATAATAAATGAGGAAAAAAAAAAGATTGTCTATGATGCCCTATCTGGTTATCTGGTACCATGCACCTCCCAGCAGGCACAATAGTAGGTAGTTGAGTCTTGTTTTTCTTTTTCTTACTTTCTTTCTTTCTTTCTTTATTTATTTATTTATTTTTATTAGTAGCTCATGACAATATAATGATCTTGACATATCATACATTTGATTCAAATGGGGTATGAATTCTCATTTTTCCACGTGTACAGGTTGCAGGATCACATTGGTTACACGGCCATGTATGAATGGTAAGGGTAGACATAGAAGTCTTAGGTTTCTTGTCTACTTCATGTATGCCCAATGCAATGCCTGAGTCTACATTGATAGTGCTGTCATGTATATCAGGAGCTGTAGGTATAATCAGGTCTGTCCTGATATCAGTGTAGGGACATTACAGCAATGGTTACCCCAGACACCTTTATTACAGGCCTGCTGTTTTAGGCAGCGATCAGTAAAGGAACATTGATATTGCTTTAGGTGATGTGCACACACACACAAAAAAAGGTGAAAGTGCCAGTGGACAGAAAAAAGCAACTGGAGCTTTAAAATAATTACAAAATGAGATAATATCAGCCTAAAGTAAGTGGATGAGGACAACTTCTTACAGAACTGAAAGACTGCCAGAGCCATTTCTGGTTGCAGTGTTGGCTTGGCTGGTGGGCTGAGGTCCCCTCCAGCGAATCTTGAGTCATTTCTAAGAAGAGGTTCAGACTGGCTGAGCCAACAAGTCAAACTCCCTGTGAGTGTGAGTGAAACAACCCCCCCCCACAGCTCTCCTGCCTAATCATGAAGGGGGTCCTAATACCTGTGAGCATATCCAATCTGTGTGAATTGCCATACCCTGTCCTCCAACTTACATCTGACCATGGAGTACAGGCAGTACCTCAGAATTATGAGATGACCTATGTACACCATCAGTATCCAGGAAGGTCCCATGGTGTGCTAGGCATGGTCCATAGACCTTTGGGATACAGATGCAATGAGGTAGTAGCTGACCACAGAGAACTGTATAATTGAGAAAGTGTGACTTACATCCATGGTCTTGTTCTTTTCTTGTTTTACCTGTTACCTTTTACGAGCGAACCCTCCATAATAACTGTGAGCCACGGTGGTGGGTGGTCAGGCTGTGCCATGCATCATTTGGCCCATAGAGAGTTTGTCTTTACCAAGCTAGAGACTTTGGTTCATCAGTCAGCTGACTCCTGTTCAACTACCCCCTCACTCTATAGCATGGGCTCACCTGGCCATTCTTGGTGGCTGGCTTCTGTTTAAGCATGAGATTCATGTCCTCTCTCAGCTACGTGAGCTATGCATCTCTGCTAAACCCTTCCCTCCCCTCTAGAAAGCAGTATTCCCTCTTTATGGATTACTGAGTTGGATTTCTCTGCTTTTCTTTAAGACATTTAAGCTATGCAGGAATGTTTTTATAAAATAATTTTTCCCCAGTCATCCCCTTAATATTTGTTGTGTAGATTTCTGTTCTCACTTTACCTACTCTGCCTGAGTGATCGCTCTCCCATTAGTGGCTTTAATTATCCTGGACGGGAAAAGAGAAGGAATCATGGGGACATTCCTCATCAATCTCCACTCCACGCCTGTCTTCTGAGCATTGATTGTGTACACATCTCCAGCTCAGACAGCTACAAGTTTCTCTGCACTGGACCTCAAAGTGAAAGTGACAGAGAATGAACTCATCCTCTAAGGTGTAACAGCTTGCTATCTCAGGGAACACCACTGCCCAAGCCCTGAGTGTCAGTTTCAATTCTAATTTTTCACACTTCAATTGCTGTGGATTCAGCTACCTAAACATTTCCTGGCTCACCCTGCCTCCAACCACTCTTTGTCCTGCAACCAACTTGTTCCCTTTCTCCCGATTTCCCCACCACCTGGGACTGAGCTCACCTAGTCACTTCCCTGCTTAGGATTCTTTACCCTGCTCTACTCTGCTTCTGAGGAACAAGTTCAGGGCTGTTAGGACCTGAGGCCTCTATGACGTGACCACCTGTTCCCTTCCCTTCCATCTTCAGCCAGTCTCTCTCCAGAATCACATAATCCAAATCTATGGATTGACTGGAAGTTTTCCTCTCTGGACCACTGTAGATCCCACCCTTCGTGCCAAACTCCTGTTCATGTTTGTGCTCAGCTCAGCACTGAATCCTCCAGGAAGCTTCTCATCCAGGAAGTCAGGGGTGGATGTGCCTCCAATTGCTTTCTGGTAGCGCCACCTAGTGTCTCCCTGTCTCATAGCCATTCCTGCCCAAGCATTGGCTGTTTACTGATTGTTCTCTCTCATTAGACTCATCTGGGAATCATTAGTAGGAGAGGGAGACCCTGTTTTATATTTCTTTCATTCCTAGTTTTTTGGAATAGAAAAAAATGAAGCAATCAGAAGAATAATGGACTTTGAAATATTTCTTTTCATTTTGATTTCAGGAAAACATCACTAGTTGAAACACAATTTTTCAAGAGAGTTACCAAATAATGAACACTTACTGAATGCTTTCAGTGTGCCAAGTGCTTTGTAACTATTATCATTATTGATCTCCATAAATTTACTATAATATCCAGGAGACCCTTCTGGTAAGAGGTATGGAAATGGTTCAAGGTTTAGCACATTCTTGCTGACAGATTTCAAATAGTTGTGTCTGTCTACAAAGTCTGTATCCTTTGAATACATCTGTCTGCTTCTGTTTTCTCAGATGTCCAATTAGAATAAAATCAGGGCTAAACTTATTGAATATTTGCAAATAATATATATGTCAGACCAGGTAGAATATTTAGAGCAGTGCTTGAAACACAGCAAACCTCAAAGCCTGATGGTGGTTACTGACACATTCTGTCATGCTGCTTTTGTTAAACATGACCAGGCCACAAGGAGAAACACACCTGCCATGCTTTTGTTCTGCTGGAGACAGCCCTGCAGAAAGACACCTCAAAGCAAGGGACCGTGAGACAAAAAGTTGCAAGCTATTTCTTAGAAATAAAACATTTGTCTAATAACTATTACCAAGAAGGTAAGTTCATTCAAGAAAGATATAATCCAGGTTTGTAAATAAATCAGAGGAACTTTTGAGTAGGAAAGTCTAATATATCACTCCATAGGTTGAATTAAAAAGAAGTGGCAGAGGTCAGGGACAGCCCATCTTTGGCACTATTGCTACCTCCCTTTGAAGATGCAAACTTGACATCCATAGGAGTAAAGACCAATGTGTCAGGTCACAGGGCCCACTGAGGGTAAAGCAGGAGTTGGTAAGGGTAAAGTTTCGCCTTTGGCAGAGTCTTCTCTTGGGACAAGTGAAGGATGTTGTTTCACAGAGTTAACTGAGGAGTTTGCTCCTCGTGGTTGCAAGGCCCACATCCTCACCAGTCCACAGAATGCACTCCTGTCCACAGACAGGCTTGAAAGAGTGCAGGAAATGCACAAGGCCTCTCCTTGCTGTGTCCACCCAGTTTTATCAGCACAGTGGGGAACAAGAAATGAAGGAACAACCTGAGAAAAGAAAAAAGTAAGGTTCAGTCCCTCTCCCTGCATGCCTTCATTCCTCCATTCATTCCTCCATTCATTCCTTCCATTCATGCTGGGAAGTCTTACCTAGATTTAGAGCTTCACTAGGGGGCGCTATTGTGGAGCTCTTTGAGAAGCCAGCATGTGCCAATTATAAATCTCCAGCCCCCAAAAGAAAAGTCAAGAGAGGAGCAGTGAGCTGGGGAATCTGAGACATCATTTGCGTTTTCACTCGCCAATCTTTTTATTAATTGATTTTATGATGATAAAGTCATGTAAAACATTGAACCCTCAAATGAAAAGACATTTAAATTCAGCATAGGCTTCAAACAACTAACTTTCTTTTTTCTTTCTTTCTTTCTTTCTTTCTTTCTTTCTTTCTTTCTTTCTTTCTTTCTTTCTTTTCTTTTCTTTCTTTCTACATACTGAGCAGCAGATGGTTTCCTGTTTAGTATTAGAGGCTTTCTTTTTTCATTTAATTTTCTTTTAATGAAATTGACAGTTTTACAGGAATCTATATGTAGTAGAATGAAATTTATCCCCTAGCTCTCACCTTACACAAAATTCAACTCAAGGTAGATCAAAGGCCTAGTTATTAGACCAGAAACACTGCACATACTAGAAAAAAAAATGTAGACCTAATACTCCAACATGTTAATTTAGGAACCAACTTTAAAAACAAACAAACAAACAACAAAAAAAAAAACCCTAAAGCACAAGATGTAAAATCAAGAATCAATAAATGGGATGGTATCAAACTAAAAAGCTTCTTCACAACAAAGGAAACCATAAAGAGCATGAAGGGAGAGCCTACAGAATAGGAGAAAATCTTTGCCAGCCACCTGCACCTCAAATGAGGCATTAATTTCCAGAATATTCAAAAAACTCAAAAAAAACAAATAACCCAATCAATAAATGGCAAAGAAACTAAGCAGGACTGAGATTCCATTTCACTGCAGTCAGAATGGCAATTATCAAGAATATAAGTAACAATAAATGTTGGCAAGGATGTGGGGAAAAGGGTATACTCATAAATTGCTGGTGGGACTACAAATTCGTGCAACCACTCTGGAAAGCAGTATGGAGATTCCTCAAAAAACTAGGAATGGAACCACCATTGATCCCATTATCCCACTCTTTGGTATATATCCAAAGGATTTTAAATCAGCATACTATGGTGATATAGCCACACCAATGTTTATAGTAGCTCAATTAACAAGAACTAAACTATGGAACCAATCTAGGTACCCTCCAACAGACAAATGGATAAAGAAAATGCAGTATATACACACAATGGAATATTTATTATTCAGCCATAAATAAAATGACTTTATGTCATTTGCTGGTAAATGGATGAATCTGGAGACTATTATGTTAAGTGAAATAAGCCAATCCCAAACAACCAAAAGTCAAATGTTCTCTCTGTTATGTGGATGATAACACACAACAGGGTGTGTGTGTGTGGGGGGGGGAGAATAGAAGTTCAGTGGATTAGACAAAAGGGAATAAAGGGAAGGGATGAAGGATTGGAATAGGAAACAATGGAATGAATCTGTCATAACTTTCCTGTGTTCATATATGAATACACCACAGTGAATCTCCACATCCTGTGCATCCACAAGATTGGGATTCTAATTAGAATAAGATAAGCTTCATATTAGGATAAACCTATTAACATTGACTTTACTGTTATGTACAACTAAAAAGAACAAATGAAGACATGAATTGGTATGAATAAACTTTGTATATAACCAGAGATATGAAAAACTGTGCTCTATATGTGTAATAAGTGTTGTAAAGCAAGTTTAATTTAGTAAATATTTTAAAAAGAACAAATGAAAATTCAATTTTTTAAAAAAAAAATCTTCAAATTTTTTAAAACAAATTTTTATCTTTAATGCCAATATAGCAAATATAAACATCTCAAATGACTAACCATTAAAGGTTAGTTTCACCATGAAAGACATGAACTTGACAGTATCATATAAAGCAGTGGACATGGTGATCTCTTAATTGCTTGACTTCAATTCATTGTAAAAATTGTGTTCACGTGACTTGGCAGACATTGGTATAAACCCCCTCACCTGTCAGATGAGAGAACAAAAATCCAAGAAGCTGAAAGGCATCCATATCCCACAGCGAGTGAGAGAGAAAAGGGCCCAGGGCCTCCTCCAGCATGTGTGGCGTCACTCTGCCAAGACTATAGCCTCCTAACAGCAGTTCCCGTGGCAGCCCTGGAGTGCGTGTGGGTCAACAGCTTTTCCTACCTTCCAGTTGCTGACCCTACCGCCACTGGAGATCACTGGTGCAAGAACATTGAAGCTGAAAGTCACAGCCTGATCCTTGTCTCATTTTCCGAACTTCTGGGGATAACTCTGTGGAGTCCCTCACCCTAGAAATCTCTAGCTTTTCTTTAGGGGAGATGGTCAGAAACTTAAATTGTAATAATCTCTGATTAAAATAATGTGAATCACCAATGTAAGCCACACAAATGTAAAATTTTCCATATACTACATTAAAAAATGTATCCATCCACTGTGCAAAAGGGGATGAGGTTTTACATTAAAAAAGTAAATAGAAAAAGGCAAAATTAGTTTTATTACTATTGTTATTGAGTCCAGTATATCCAAAGTATAAGCATTTTAGCGTTCAATCAATTTAGTAGTAGTTATTACTGTTTTTTTTTCTGTCTTCAAATATGATTTGTATTTTGGACATAGAGCCCATCTCAGTTTGGACTATTCCACTAGCTATATACCAAATAATCCCTAACCACATGTAGGGTATTTCTGAGTGTTTCAGAAATGCTAAAAAGGACTGGGGGTGTACCTCATTTTGTTGAGGGTTTGTGTAGCATGTCTAAGGCCCTGGTTTTATCCCCAGTATCACAAATTACACAAAAAAAAAAGAAAAGAAAAGAAAGGAAGGAAGGAAAGAAAGAAGGAAGGAAGGAAGAAAGAAAGAAAGAAAGAAAGAAAAGAAATGAAATGAAATGAAAAGGAAAAGGAAAAACATTCCAAATAGGAATAGGATCTTAAGAAATTTCCTTCAAACTGGATTGCTTCCCAAATATGTGCCAGCCAGAAACCTCCCCTCTCCTTAGCCTCCTTCTTTTAGGTGTGGTGGGACAACTGAGGGCTATTTGGGAAGACATGGGGGGCTGTGCAAAAGGGGATGAGGTTTTTCTACTTTCACACCACAGGAAATCCAAGGAACCAAGAGTCAGTGAACATGGCCAAGTCCTGGCTGGAGAGGGGAGTAAAAAACATTTTTGTGCAGGGTCTGTGTTGGTGCACAGAGCTCTGCTGGTCCCAGGTCATGTGGTAGTGATGATTTCCAGAATCATGACAATTAACATTAACCTGTCACTTCACATACATACTATTTTGACAGCATGGTGAGAATACTTAGGATCTACTGACTTAGAAAATTCTATACACAAAATTCATAATCATTAATAATAAACACACTGTTCATTAAGCCACCTAATTTTTTTTCTAAATTGTACTCGTAGATGGACAGAATGCCTTTATTTTATTTGTTTATTTTTATGTGGTGCTAAGTAAGGATGGAATCCAGTGCCTCACACAGGCCACTGAGTTCTGCCACTGAGCTATATAACCCCAGCTCAAGCCACCCAAACTTATAAGTGCAAGATTGTATCCTTGGACCAACATCTCCTCATCACTAGAGCCCAATCCCTAGTAACCACCTTTTACTCTCCTCCTCTATCTATAGAGGTAGATTTATCTATCTCTATTTCTGTTGTTTGGAGTTTGACTTTTTAGAATTCACATGTAAGTAGACCAGGCAATATTTGTTTTTCTTTTTCTGACATATATAATTTAGCTCAAAGTCTTCCAGTTTCATCTAAGCTGTAGAAAATGGCAGAATTGTCTTCTGAAAGCTTATATTCTGTTGCACGTGTATGTGTGTATGAATCACGTTGCCCATTCAGTCATCCAGATGCTCAAGTGCTTCCCATGTTTTCTCTATTGGGAAGAAAGCTGCGATGAACATAGAAGGGCAGATATCTCTTGAAGACAGTGATTTTATTTCCTTTGATTTATACCTCAAAGTAGGATTGCTGATAATATTAGGTAGCTCAATTTTTAGTTTTTTGTGGGAAATGCCATACTGTTTTCCACAATGGCTGCCCCAACTTAGGTTCCCATCAACCATATCTAACAGTTCCCTTTTATTAATATCCTCACCAGCTCTAGTTAGCTTCTGACTTTTAGTTAATGACTTTCCCCACAGGTGTGGGCTTAACAATCCTCTATTTTAAAGCATGTCATAGGCAGCACACTGTCATTTGCACCTGGCTAAGGAATCACAGAATCCTAGAACCTTAAGTATGGAAGAGAGTCCTTGTTCCAGAGTGCTCATGAGGAGAAAACAGCCTCCAAATGTAGGTGACTCCTTCAGTATCACAGAACCAGGAACAGCCGAGGCAAGACTGGAACACCCACTCCATTCCCCTCTTTGTAGGGAGTGACTTGCCAGGAAAGAAATCTAGTATCTCAAATTCAACCAATGTATCCAAAGTACCCACACCTGTCACCCATACAACTTAATCTAACCCTTGGGGATAATAAAACTCTTTGCAGTGCAGCTAGTGTCCTCATCCCTCAGATGCTGACACTCAGACTCCTGGGACATTACTCACAAAGAATCCCTGTAAAAAGCTGAGAAGGCCTGAGCCCTATCAGGTTTGGGAGTGCTTTGTATCAAAAATGAGAAAAACCTTTTCTCAGGGTCTGGTCATAAGGCTAGAAATAAATCAGAGAATGAAACACAGGTGTACCATGAAGGAATTAGGAGAATTTGGTTTGAAGAAAATAAGCAAACAACGAGTTTGATGTGTCTTAGGGATGTGTGGTAAGTCAGAAAACAATTTAGACCAAAATATATTATTGGAATTGGAATGGATTTGCTACTGGTGTGGCTAGTCCAGGAAGCATTACATAAGACAACACACTACAAAATGACAAGAAAGAGTTAGGCAACTACTTGCATCCTGTTATGGTTTAGATGTGGAGTCCTCCAAAATCTCATATGTGAGACAATGCAAGAAGGTTTGGAGGAGAAATGATTGGGTTATAGCTTTAACTGAATCAATGAATTAATCCCCTGATAGGTATTAACTGAGTGGTAAGTGGAATTGGGTCTTGGCTTTGGAGTATATATTTGTATCTGGCAAGTAGAGACCTCTCTCTCTGCTTCCAGATCGTCTGAGCTGGTTCCCTCTGCCACACTCTCCGCCATGATGTTCTGCCTCACCTGGAGCCCTGAGGAATGGAGCTGGTCTTCTGTGGACCAAAACCTCTGAAATAAACTTCTCCTCTACCGTTGTTCTGGTTGGGTCTTTTTAGTCACAATAATGAAAAAAAGCTGACTAAAACACATTTCTTATCTCACATTTTATAATTTTTATTTTTTGTGAGTTTTATACTACACACAAAGCATTTATGCCATAGTACATATATAACTTACTAATTCATACATACATAAATGGACATGAATTTTGAAATTTATTCATTCACAAAATAAAATCAAGAAATATTGTGAAAAAAATTTAAAAAGGAAGAAAAGTTTTTTTATTAGAAAGGAAGAATTATTATAAAGCTAAAATGATGAAAATATTATGTTCCTGGAAGAAGACTATACAAAACAGGAATTCCGCCCACCTGTCCTGTCGAAGTTGTGCTTAAACAGTGTTATGGTTTGGATGTAAGGTGTTCCCCAAAAGCTCATATGTCAGGCAATACAAGAAGGTTCAGAGGACAAATGGTGGGTTATGAGAGTCTTAACCCAATCAGTGAATTTATTCGATGGTAGGGATTAACTGAGTGGTAACTGAAGTGGTAGGGTGAGGCTGGAGGAGGCAGGAATTTGGGTGTGGCTTTGGGATATATATTTGTATCTGGCAAGTGGAGACCAGACTACTCTCTGCTTCTTGATCATCATGATGTGAGCTCCTTCCCTCTGCCACTCTCTCCTGCCATGATGTTCAGCCTCACCTGGAGCCCTGAGGATTGGAGCCAGCCTTCTGTGGACTAAGACTGTGAGCCCTCAAATAAACTTTTTGCCTCTGTAGTTGTTCTGGTCAGATCCTTCAGTTACAGCAGTGAAAAAGCTGACTGAAACAAACAGTGACTCTCCTGTGATCTACTGGGAAAGTGGAGAGGGACCAAGAAGACACACCTGCCAAGAGAAGAGAGAGCAGAAATGGCCTGTGAGATGCTGCACATTCGCCATGGAGAAAACAGCAGTGAAAAACGGTGGCCTAAGGATGCAGTAGACAAGAAGTTAGGGGAGACATTGACTCTCCACATTAAGAGCCCTGCCTTGACTCATATGCAAAATTCTGTTTCATGTGGGTGAAAGAAACTAATGGGCATAAACCTCACACTCTTGGAAGAAAACAAGTTAAAATATGCAAATAACAAATGAGGCTTTCTTATGGCTGTAAAATGGATAAAGGTGTCATCCCTGGTAGAGCAGAGCAGGTTAACACAGGATTATGGAGGACACCACTCTTTCTCCTGAAGGTCACAGGAAGAAGAAGAACTAATAGTTTTGACTGTGGTTACCGATTACCATAAAGGGATATGAGGACCTGTTAGAGTAGCAGCACAGGACTAAGATCAGAGTGAGCAAGGTGTGGGGTTGGGAAGGAGCTCAGGGGCAACTTTCTAGAACACCTGAGTATGTCAGGCTGGGGATAATCTCTCCATCGGTTAATGCTTAGACAGGTGTGATTGCAAGCGTTTTAATAAGAACTAGCTATCAGCTGTATCAATTCACAATAACTAAACTATCAAACCAGCCTTGGTGTCCTTCAACAGATGAATAAATAAATAATGTGGTATGTATACACAGTGGAGTATTACTCAGCCATAAAAAGAAATGAAATTATGGCATTTGCCAGTAAGTGAATGGAGCTGGAGAATACCATACTAAGCAAAATAAGCCAATCCCCCAAATCAAAGGCTGAAATTTCTCTCTGATATGTGGACGCTAACTCACAATAAAGGGAGGAGGGTAGGAAGAACAGAAGTGCTTTGGATTAGACAAAGAGGAATGAAGAGAAGGGAGGGGAATTGGAAGGGGAAAGATAGCAGAATGAATTGGACATGACTTTCCTATGTTCATGTATGTATATACAACCAAAGTAACTCTACATCATATACAACTAGAATAGGAAGTTGTACTCCATGTATGTATAGAATGCCAAAATGTATTCTATTGTCATGTATAACTAAAAAGAACAATTTTTTAAAAAATAAAGGTGTAACTTCTTGTCTTTCCCTCAGTAAGTTATGGTATTTCGACACTTACTAAGTACCTACTATGTGTTCACATATTATGATTCTGTACCTATGAAAACAACTTCAAACTTAAGCAAGAGTCCCATTAAGGGATAGTTTTAGTGTCAAATCATTATATCTAGATTGTTTTTAAAGATGAACATAACTAAGAAGCTATAGAGTATTACATAAATGATTGTTTGCTGAAAGAACTGGTATCTATCTATCTATCTATCTATCTATCTATCTATCCATCTATCTATCTATGTATCTAGATACTTGAGGTAGAACCCAAAGCCTGAAGCATGTTGGGCAAGTGCTCTACCCCTGACCTATAACCAGATCTTTACTTTAGTTCTGAGCAATCAAATTAATAAACACATATTAATAAACACATTCAGAACCTTTTTAAAAAACATTTAAACAAGTTATCTTGCTAAAATACTGTGGAGGTTGTAAGGTAAAAGTTTGAAAATATTGTTTTAAAATTCATTTTATGTATACTATGTATACTCGTACCAACACATCATGACCTGGAACCCCGTTAATATTTACAATTTGTATGGTTTTTACATATTAGTTAAAATAAATGTAATTTATATTTAAAAAAGAATTAGCTATCAGGATTATTTAAAAGTTTAGGTTCCCAGTCTTTATTCCAATGTTTGAAATTATTATGTTGGGTGCTACCCAACTAACCTTTATTATTTAAAACCTCTGAGTTGCTTCTGAAGCAAGTGGTCCATGGACCACAGGTCTAGAAACTTGGTCTTTAAGGAGACCCAGGGTTATAGGTCCTGGGTGAAAACTGGAGAATCTAGTAGGAGCCCCACACTTGAGAATCCAGCATTTCTTTCCCTCAGTATCTGGACTCCTGGAGTTTGGTGTAATATGGAACTCCCTCCTTCATTATTATTCAAACACCTTTCTTTTTTTTTTTGAAAGCAGAGTCTCAAACCTTTATTTACATTGGTTTGTATAATATACATTGAGTCATTAATCATAATAAGCAAAAGGTAGAAACAACTTAAATGTCCATTGATGGTCAGACATGGTAGCACACATCTGTAATCTCAGCAGCTTGGGAGGATGAAGCAAGAGGATTGAAAGTTCAAGGCCAGTCTCAGTGACTTAGCAAAACCCTGCCTCAAAATAAAAAATAGAAAAGGGCTGAGGATGTTGCTAAGTGTGAAAGGACTCCTTGACTCAATCCCTAGTATCAAAAAAAGTCTATTGATTGGTAAATGGATAAATGAGGTGCATTAATACAATGTAATAATATTCACCCTTGAAAAGGAATGAAATTTTGACATGTCAAACACCTTTCTGAATGACCTCCGTTGCTTATTCTCCTTCACACAAGCCATGGCCTTCAGCACATCTGCTCTGATTCATTCTCAGCGAAAGTTAATTTGCCAGTGTAAGTGTTGCTTCTTTCCTATATGCTCCTGTTTTTTCCTCACTTGTAATTACATTCTTCTTTCTTGCATGGGCTGTGACTCAAATTAATCAAATCATTTTGAAACAAAAAGAATTATTTTCTGGGGCTGGGGATGTGGCTCAAGTGGTAGTGTGCTCAAGTGGCATGCTTGCGGCCTGGGTTCAATCCTCAGCACCACATACAAACAAAGATGTTGTGTCCATTGAAAACTAAAAAAAAAAAAAAAAAAAAAAAGAATTATTTTCTCAGCCTGCCTCAAAAAACATGTGCAGAATACATTCTCATTTTATGTATGTATTACAATGTCACAAAGTAACTCATAAATATATGCAATTGTTATGTATCAATAGAAGATAAAAATATTTAAATTGAGATATTCTTGGAAACAAAGGATTTCATGCATGTTAAAATAAACAGAGTATGAGTTTCAGTCAGTAAAAATTTAAAAATTCATGTAGATTTCAATTAAATAAATGCATGAAAGTAACTTGAACAATCTGGGCAGGCTTGACCTCCTTATTCTATATGCATTTTGATACTATCCATTACATGACATTAGACATTTTCTGGAACCAGGATAATGACTGTAATAGGTCCATTTACCAATTGGACTCTGCTTTAAGATGGACTTGGGTGTGAAGTACTACCATTAGCTGTAGTAGGAGCCACATTAGCTCAGATCCTGCTTCCAACAGCCTAGAAAGATCTGCATATTTCCCATCCTTGTGAGTACAATTCCTCAGATTCCTACCTTAGTATGATTCCTAGATCTCACTGAGGTAAAGTTCTGGAGAATCATTAGAACACAAACTTGTTACAGCATCAAAAGTTTGTCTCTTTATAGGCCTTGGCTTCTTTCATTCAAAGGACTCAGAGCTTGGGTAGTTAACAAGTTTAACTTAAGTTAACAAGTTTATCTTCTTTTGATATGTGCTGATTTTTTTATATGTAAAACCACCCACCCCTGCCCACACACACAATACCATACCACAATGGGTTGGCCATTTCCTTACCCCTAAGAATACTTTGGAATATCAATCATCCTACAGGTTTCTGTAGATCAGGGTTGCCTTTCTGTCTTTACTACATTTTACCCTAGTTCTGTTCATTAGTCTTTTATTTTTAATGCTTTCATCCACAGTGACACTAGGAAGCTAATTCTTTAATAGGATCTCTGTAATTAGCCCTGCCCTGGAGAGCACAGTCCCCCTACTGAGGTTCTCCAAAATCTAGCATCTCTAATTTCAGAACATGCTTTATCATCCTAATTAAGAGAGTTCTCTGGGTCCTAATTAATTCCTAATTAAGAGTGTTCAGAGTGCAGAGCTGTCAAAGTGCAGGAACTTACTCCAGAGTCCCAACAGAGGACAGGTTCAGAGTGTTAGCTTGACATATCAGCTTGGAGTGGGCCATGTGTGGTCATCAGGAACTGGAGAAATTGCCCTCTGCTGAAGCCTAAGGACAGAGATTTGAGATTTGTTGCTATGGTGACTTTCTTGGGCAAAGCTCCTGATGAGTGATCAAGTGATGGGGTCAGTGGGCCTTTGTGCTCAGTCTTTAAGCGCTCCTCCTTTATGGGCCTGGAGTGAAGGGATTTCTTTGTTTGCTGGTCTGATGTGTTTGATAAACTAATAGGTCTTATTTTTTCTAATATGAATTGAATATGCATCTGGATCCACATGCTTTGGGTTAATTCATTCTGATTAAAATCCAGGTAGTCATTTTTATTAGCACAATTAATATATTTGTCAGTTTGTACTTTATGGTTATGCTAGGCAAATGGTCATTGTTTACTTGTACAACAAGGTTTAAAGTTATTCTACCTCAGCACATAAATTCAAAATGGAGATCTCATGGCAAACTACAGCATTATAAAATAGAGTAACACATTTAGGAACAGTCTGAGAACTATTGTTCTATGTATCATGGAGTAACACAGCAGGGCACAGTCTGCTCCCCACATCACCTCAAATGGGTGGGCAGCAATTTTGGCCAATTCTTTGAAAGATTCTCTGGATGGCCTTTACTAAAACAAAAAAAAAAAATAGCCTTGGTTTACAGTCATTCAAAGGGGAAGCATCTTCTCCCTGCAAGCTTAGGTGATTGTGCCCCAAAGCATCTGCCTAGCAACTAATACTTGCAGCATCATCACTTCCAAATTGTTCATTTCTGGAAGAAATAGTGGCTTTCAAGAACCACATGGTTGCTGATTTTACATAATATTTATCCTTTCAAAAAATTATTGGGAAATATGTTCTAAAGAAAAAACTTAAAATAGTGATTTCATACTTTTAATGTCATGTGAAATGTATATTGATGTAAGCATTTGAGAAACAAAACACTCATACCAGCATTATTATTTCATATGTGCCAGTGGTCTGAAGGAATGCAACTGAACAATAGAATATTATGGATATAAACATTGAGAAGAAAAATATTGCTTTATCTTAAAATGATAATTAGAAAATCTGAGAGCCCACCAAAAATATTACATAACAGCTAGTAATTTTTTTATATATGAAAAATAAATATTTCAGAAACACAAAGGACAAATACTTTATCCAACAACAAAAGCAAATACAAAGCAGAGCAAGGTGAAGTAGTGGCTCATGCCTATAATCCAGGTGGCTTGGAAGGTGGAGACAGGAGGATGGAGAGTTCAAAGCCAGCCACAGCAAAAAAGTGAGGTGCTAGGCAACTCAGTGAGATCCTGTCTCTAAATAAAATACAAAATATGACTTTTATGTGGTAAAATATAAATTTTAATGGTGGTTACATGAAAAATAAGCCTACTCATTTCAAAACTTGCATTATGCAGTTGAAGGAATTTGCAGAAGGATATTTATAGATATGAATATCTGAATAAGAGAGAAAAAATATGAAAATTAGTTATTCAATATCCAACCCCAAAAGTTAAAAACAGAAATACAGTATAACAAAAATAAGTAGAAGGAAGGAATGCTCAGACCATAAATTAATCAAACAGAAATTAAATAATCAAAAGCTGGTTCTTTAGAAAAAAATTATACAGTAGAATAATTTCTGGCAAAGTAGGCAAAGAAAGAAATAGAGAACACACAGATGGTACTATAGAAGAAAAGAAAACTTTACATGCAAATACAGAAACAGAGATTCAAAATAACTTGCATTAATAACTTTATCCCAATTTTAGTGAAGACAACTTTCCACTTCTATCTCACAGGGTTCTGGCTGACCCTGAAAATTAAATTGACAAAAGGCCGATTAACAGGACAAAAGCATGGAAATTTATGGAATACAAATTCCTCCTGGCATGGGGGGGGGCCTTAAGGAAATGAAAACCCAAAGAAGCAGCAAGTGCCAGCTATGTATGTACAGATTTGGATGAAGAAGAGTCCTGACTTGTGAGGAAGAGAAAGACGGGGCCTAGGGGAGTTAATTGGGTAGGGAAGTGAGAAGGAGGATAAAGATGAGTTTAAGGAGGTTTTTACTGATTCCCTGAGCTTTAACTTTCCATCTTTTATGGCAAGAATGTGGTTCTACAAGCAGGGGGTCCTTCACGTGGGAGTTTCTCTCCTGCTCTTTAGTGGCAGTACACAGGTCAGAGTGTCCTTCTTGCTTCTCTGTTTTATTGCATGGCTTTAACCCAGCACAGTCCATATTCCAGAGTGGTGTATTTTGAGTGGTGTATATTCAAAACATCTTCATTTAGATATATAGGAAACTTGAAATATTTTTTGAAATATTATAGGCAAATATAAATGATAAAATTTACTCTAGAAGAGAAGAAAATTCCATAACAACTAAGTAAATTCAATCACATCTGAAACATTGCCTAACAAGGCATACAGTTATAGTACAGTTCTATGAAAATTTCAATGTACAAATGACCACAATCTTCAACAAATGGTACTAGATAACAGAAAACAGAAAAATCTCTGGGATCCTTTTTTTTTTTTTTTTTTTTTTTAATCTATAAGCAGGCAAAGACAAAAAAAAAAAAAGAAAGAAAGAAAGAAAGAAAGAAAAAAAAAAGTATGGCCCATTTCACTTAACCCTAGATGCAAAATCTTTACATATTTCCCAACCTTGCTAATAACAATATGACTAGGTATGAAAAATCTTACAATTGCAACAATAACCTAACACTGGATAATTGACACATTATAAAAACCATTTCAGGGGCTGGGGATGTGGCTCAAGCGGTAGCGTGCTCGCCTGGCATGTGGAGAGCTGGGTTCGATCCTCGGCACCACATAAAAATAAAATAAAGATGTTGTGTCCACCAAAAATTAAAAAATAAATTTTGAAAAATTCTCTCTCTCTCTCTCTCTCTCTCTCTCAAAAATTCAGTAAAAGCAAAAAATCTAAATGAAGTCCTTCAACCATGATTCAGGATTTTAAAAAGATCCCAATGAGCTCAAAATGGACTGAAAGTACAAATTTAAGAAAAAACATTTTCTAAAAACTCCAGCGACCATGATGAACATTAGAAAGATTCTACTAAATTTAGGAATATTAAAGAGATGTTTATAATCTCAGCAGACTTTTACATAATCTAGAGAGACTGAAGAACTTGTATTTTGAAATAATATGAGAAAAAAAAACAGAATAAAAAAATTTAAAATGCCATGATTTGCTGGTGTTTCAATTTTTTTTACTATTATAATTTTTAAAGCCTCCATAGGAAATATTCGGATTAGGAAATATGACAGATATCATTAATAAAATATCACCATAAAGAAGTCTGTAGCACTTCCATATAATAGTCATAAACAGTAAGAAACATAATAAAATTTTATCATACACGTTAAAGAAAATGTATGAGATCTCTAGGGATTAAATATAATAAATATGTTTAACATTTTTAGGAAAAACTATTAAAAAAAAAGAACTTTGCTAAGAAGCATAGAATGATATCTGGATCTAACGTTAACAAGGAACACACACCCAGAACAATGAGGTCCTGTGGTAATCCTCTCTGGGTACAATAATGTAGTGTCCATTCCCTGGTTCCCTGTAAGGTAGGGACCAGACAAGGATGCCAATCACCTTCACTTTCACTAAATATTTTAGCTGAAGTGGTAACCATGGCAGTAAATGAAAAAGTTAGAAGGATGAAAGGAAAACAAAACAGCCTTTATTTGTTTATGATATATAAAGTTATATACAGAAAATTAAGTTATATACAGAAAAATTTAAAGAATCCCTATGCCGCAATCTGGCTGGGCACAAAATCATGAGCCACTCAAGCAGGAACAAACTTTATTTTTTGAAACTGCCGCCAATGCTCTGTATGCGTCCGGGAAGATTGCCTATCCACCCACGCTGCATTCTCCCGAATCCCAAAAGGAAGTTCCTCCTCCGGAATTCCCTCCTACCGCACTTCCCCAACCAATGGGAACTCTCCAGGAGTCCCTTAGCAGGCTGAGGTGGACAGCAGGAGTCCAATATCCATATGAATGCAGATCTTAACATAATCATATCATCTCAATGGCTAGCTGGCATCACCTTTCAACCAAAAATGCCATGCATCATATTACTTGGCTGTGGCTCTTAGCATCCCTAAATAAAATTAGAATCAAAGAGATAACTGGATAAAATTATTGGATACAACACATACACATCCTCTCAGAATCAATGGCATTTCTCTATACCAGTAACAAATGGAATTTTACGCTATGAAATTCAATTTTTGTGTAAGCCTAGTTCCCCCTCCCAATCATGGTCAGGCTCTCCCACAAAAATTTCTCCCTTTTCAGACTAATTTTAACTGAATTAATTTTCTAATCTCACACATGGCCTCATCTGATAGCAATCACCCTTTCCCTGAATGACTTTTCATATTAAATATATATTACTTGCTATGTGATTGGTCACTCAGGTTTCTTAGTTTTAATTATTGACAACAAAACAATGATCTGATAGATAGAGGCCCTAGTTAATGGCTTGGTGTGTCAACACAAGAGGGTTGGGGTGGAAAGGAGTTTTATCTTTATTCATTTAAAAGAGAACAGGCCTGACCATGGGCTGTGTGTCAACAGAAAGTGTGTCAAATAAGATTTATGGGAGACCATTGACTGAGAGAGCTCTTACACCAAAAGCCCAATAGATCAAGCCAAAATGGAGTCACTCAGGCTAACGTTTCATGTCACGAAACTAAACCTAATGGTTTACTTGTGAGATCTGATCTTCCAAGAATTCAGGAGAGAGATGATGATCAGAGACTTAAACAAGCCAGTTTATACGCAGTATTCAAAGAAACAAACAGGAGAGTCATAGCAACCAATCACCAGGTGCCCAATCAACTTTTCTAGGCATAGTAAAGAAGTCCCTCTGCTTGTCATCTGATGTCACCAATCTGCTCTTTGCACTGTGCTGCATCCTTGTTCCTGCTTAGGCTGCTATGAAACCACAAAAGTCGTCACACCTAGCAGAACTCAGATATGTTTTTATCGACTGGATGTCACTAAGTTCATGAATCGCAAACAAAAGGCAATTCAATCTTGGGACCCGACTTAAGGAAGTTTTATTCTTTCTCATGTGTCAGTAGTTACAGTAGTATCTTACTCACATATGTAAGTAGATATAATGGTTGGCAAATCTATAGCAAGCTCTTTCATCTCTTGTTCTCATTCAATGAGCAGTAGCATGGTTGGTTATGGTAAGTGAAGCATCAGTTTATTCAAAAGATAATAAACACAGCTCTCAGCGTGAGGTCTTCATGAAATCTAAATTTTTCCTTCCACCAATTCTCATAACCCTGAATAATGAATAAGCATCATTTTCAGTTATTATCCATAAATCATAGTTGTACGATTTAATACAAATAGCCTTCAGCAATGCTCACCTAATGGTCACCTATGACTGATCAACTCTAAGTGACCTTGTGTGTCTTAGACAATAGATTAAATAGCACAACCCCAATCCTTAGGAGAGCTGAAAGAATAATGTTGCCAGCCAGACTGCTTGGCTAAATTCTGGAGATGGTAGTTCAGTTTTAAGAAAAGTTCTGGGGGTACAGTTGGGGGCAGGGGACAGTTGTTGAGAGCAGAGTGGGATAGATATAGGGTGGGAGTCAGGCTTTAGGCTCATGGTTTCCTTTTGTTCAGAGAACAGTGAGGTCAGGGGAGGAAGTGAGATGGGTGATTAGTCTAGCCTGTGTACCAGAAGTAGACACAAGCAAAATTTTGAGTACGGATGAGGCCACTATGTCAGTCCAGAGGGCACAGTAATACACAGTAGTCACTTTTTTTCAGATGTCATACTACAAAATTACAAATCCTCTCTAAACTTATATAAGCAATGGTATTTTCCTGAGATCTCTCTTCATCTTCAAGTCAAAGTGCTGCTTCAGGTAGGGTTGAAAAGTTTCATAAGGGCACATAAATAAATATAGGTTCCATGCTATGCAGTAATCCCCACAGCCCTGGATTGGAAGAAATAATAATAGAGAAGGTGTTATGGGGCTTCCCCTCCTTAGACTGATACTATTGGATGTAGTTCCTTTCTTCAGGAGAATTACAAGTGATTACTACATGGACCCAGTTGGCCTGGTGATTTACATTCTCCACTCCAAGTTAGAAGATGTTTCTCTGCCTGCAGTATGGAGATTCCTCAGAAAACTTGGAATGGAACTACCACTTGGAATCAGTGATCCCACTCCTTGGTTTATACTAAAAGGTCTTAAAATCAGCATACTATATTGATGTAGCCACAACAATGTTTATAGCAGCTCAATTCACAATAGCTAAACTATGGAACCAACCTAGGTGTCCCTCAAGAGATGAATGGATAAAGAAAATGTTGTATATATATTCAATGGAATATTACTTGGTTTTAAAGAAGAATAAAATTATGGCATTTGCCAGTAAGTGAATGGAGCTGGAGAACACCATGCTAAGCAAAATGAGCCAAACCCAGAAGACCAGGGGCTGAATGTTTTCTCTAATATGCAGGTGCTAATTCACAAGAAGGCAGGGAGCACTAGAGAAGAATAACATCACCTTAGGTAGAGGGAAATGAAGGGGGGGGGTTGGAATATGGGGATAGGAAAGACAGTAGAATGAAACAGACCATTATTATTGTATGCATATATGTGACTGCATGACCAATATAATTCTACAACATGTACAGAAAAACGAGAAATTATATCCCATCTATGTATGACATATCAAAGTGTATAAATGCATTCTACTGTCTTGTATAACTAATTAAAACAAATTTTAAAAATTATTTTAAAAAATTCCATTCTCAGCTCTTAGCCTAATGAGGATGTAGATTTTTCTCAAGGGTAACTTGCTTCTACTTTAGGAGCAAATAACGTAGAAGGTAAGAGTAGAGATCTGGAATCTAGGCTTCTTAGGTTCAACTCCCAGCCCTGTTGCTTATTACCTGTGTAGCTATGGGGAAGTTCCTTAGTCCTCGCTGACTCAGTTTCTCCTTGTAGAAAACAGAAACAACTGTATGTACCTCATAGGGTGCTTGTGAGAATAATATGATGTATCACATACTGAGATCAGAACAGGACACATAATCAGAACTATAAAGGTGATTGCTATTTTTATTTCATTGGAATGATGTCATGATTTGCTAATGGTACTATCACCAACTAGAAAACTTCCATATAAATAAGCATAATACCAAAATTTACCACATTTGTTTAATAGAATGTCAACACAGAAAATAATCAGTAGCATTTCTATATCACAGTAGTGAAGAGTGAGAAGTACATAACAAAATTTTACCATGCACAAACAAATAAGTACTGTAAGATACATAGGAATGAGTTTAGCAATATGACATCCAGGATCCTTTAAAGGAAAACGGTAGAACGTTGCTAAGAAAGTTAAACTGAAACAGAAATACATAACCAGGAGCACAAAGCCATGGAATAAATGTCCACTGTGTTACATAGTTGGGTCTGAAACACCTGCAGGATCAGGACTAAGATAAGGATGCCAGTCATTTCACTTTTTAAAAATATTCTACCAGAAGTCTTTACCAGGGCATTAAGAATGCAAAATTAATAAAAGTTAGAAATTTCAAATAGAAATAAAACTATCTTTATTTGTAAGTAACAGGGAAAAATTAAAGAATCAATGAATAAAATAAAAATTGATAAGATAATTCAGAAAGACTAATGGGTAAAATGCACCCATACCCTTGATTAATCTATTTTATTTCTCTATACCATTAACAAATGAAATTTCAGAACATGAAATTTAAAATTTCTACAAACCTATTTCCCTTGATAGTCACAGCCAACCCTTTAGCGCTGATTGCTTTCCTCTTATCCGGATTAATATTATAACACTAACCACGGCTTAATAGTGATTTCCCCTTTCTCTGTATGACTTTTTGATTTAAAAATAAAATATCCTTATATGATTGTTCATCAAAGAGATTGTTAGTTTTAATTATTGAGAAAAATTATAAATTAATAAAAACTCTAGTTAATGGCGCATCTGTTTGTTCATAAAAGAGGGCAGATGTGGATAGAAAATTTCAGTTTTGTTCTTTTAGAAGAGAATAGATTGACTATAGGCTGAATTTCAATAAAAGGTATGTCAGCAAAATTTATGGAAGGTCATCTATAAAGATGGAGCTTGTGTTTGTGTACTAGGAGATTAACAGATTAACCCAATATAGAGTCACTGTGCAAAGACTCCCTATCATTAAACCTAAACTGTTGCCAGAAGCAGTGGTACACACCTGTAATCCCAGAAGCTGAGGATGTTGAAGCAGGAGAATCATGAATTCAAAGTCAACCTCAGCAACTTAGTGAGGCCCTAAGCAATACAGCAAGACCCTGTCTCCCTGTCTCTACAATATATATATATATATATATATATATATATATATATATATATATATATATATTTTTTTTTTTTTACTTTAAAAGGGCTGGGTATGTGACTCTGTGGTTAAGCACCTCTAGGTTCAATTCTAGTTCCCCAAACCAAAACAAAACAAAAATCCCAAAATGTAAGCTGTTTAATTGTAAGATCAAAGCTTCCAAGAAATTGGAAATAACAAAGACCCAAACAAGCCAGTTTGTAAACAATATAAAAATAGACTAATAGGAGATTCACATCAACCGATTACAGGAGCCTAATCAACAGTTACAGGCATGTTAAGGAAATCCCTAGGCTTTAAGCCACATGGAGAAAACCCAAGGTCACCAGTCTTCTCCTTGCACTATCTTGCATCCTTGTTCCTGCTCAGGTTGTCATGCAACCACCACCACTTGTCACACCCAGAAAAGCTCCTGTCAATATTGCAGACTGAAGCCTCCTGGTTCTTGAATCTCTAATGATATCCAAAAAGGACTTTGAAGTCATGTTCTCTGATGTGTGTAATTAGATACAAAGGTTAGCATATTTACAACAATCATCTTTTCCTATGTTCTCGCTCATACAAGCTGTACCATGGTTGGTTATGGTGGGGGAAATATTAATTTGTTCAAAACAATAATCATGACTGTCTGCATGAGGTCTTCATGAAGCCCTAATATTTCATTCTATCATTTCTCTTAATCTTAAGTTATGAATCAGAGTCATACCCAGATATTATATGTTGGTCATGATTGGATAAATGATACAATGCAACGTGCCTTCCATAATGTTCTCCTACATGTCATCTCTAACTGATCAACTCTAACTGACCTTGTGTTCCTAGTCAGTAGATTGAATGAGCCTCCACCAAGCTCTAGGAGAGCTGAGAAAATGATGCTGTCAGCCAGGATGCTTGACCAAGGATGAGAGATAACAGTACGGGAGTTTGGTCTTGGAGTGTAAATGGGAGCAGGATATAAGTGCTATCTAGAATAGATACAGGGCAATAGTTAAGCTTTGGGCTCATGGTTTCCCTTTGTTCAGATTACAGTGAGGTCAGGGGCAGGAAATTGGAAGGGGGCTGATCTCTATCTGTGTACCAGGAGTAGTCTAAGCAACATTTTGAGTACAGATAAAGGCAGGTCTGAACCACTGTGCGAGTCCAGTAGGCACAGTAATACACAGCAGAGTCACTTTCGTCCACATTTCGTACTTCTAATTTACATCTCCCATCTGGGCCTTTATTAGCATCATATTTCTCTAAAATGATTCCTGAGTCTACCACAACCGTGCAATAGAAAAGATCATAGTACAGAAGGTATCGCGGGGCCTTCCCCTCCTTGAATTGGTACCAGTAGATGTAGGTACTTCCTTCACGTAAATCACAAGTGATTGGCACATATGACCCAGGTGAACTTGTGACTGACATCATTCTCCCTTCCGACCTGGATGTTTGGCTACCTAGAATGGTAACAACAATATAAATTAATGGCAAAGAGGGAATGGAATTCCTTGTTGTGGCTCTTTTGGGGAAAGCAACATCCCATTAGCATCTGTGCCACATACTTACCAGGAGGCAGGATGGCTACAAGTAGGGCTAGAGCCCACAGCATGTCTTCTTCCCTGGGGCTTACAAGGAAAAGGACCAGATGATAAGAGGAGAAGGAAGGCCTTCCAACACTCAAATCCTGCTCAAACTGGAAGTGATACCTCCAGCACTGACTTAGATCCTCCTGATCCTCCTGACTGAGTCAGAGACAAGGAGAAGTAACTGAGGAGCTGCTTGAGAAGACCACCCAGCTGTTTACCAGAAGGGGTGGTGCTGGGAGGAGCCCCTGCCTCTTTGTTTCTGCTCAATTCTCTAGCGCCCCCCAGTGGACCCTGAGGGCAGGCCCTCTGCAGAGGAGGAGAAGCCGGGAGCCTGGAGAACACAAGAGCTGAATCAGGTTGAGCACAAATATGGTCAGAGGCAGAGCCCTGGATGAAAATGCCTATCTTCCTGAACTTCAGGTTTCTGCTGCTGCCATGACCTTGTCCTAAGATAAAACTTTTTTATTATGGCCTGAAACCTGCACTTCATCTCTAAGTTGACTTTTGGGCAACCAACAACTGCAACTCTAATCAGCCTTAGATCTACTTTATTAAAAGGGACTGGGGATGTTGGCTGCACATGACACTACTCAAACAAATAGATGTGGGTGGGACGTGGGGATAGTGGAAGGGCATGAAGCTACCACAGGAGGAACTCTGAAACAGAGGGCCTAGGTCACATGAGGGATGACTTTGCAGGTCCCAGCATGCTCCACTGTCAGTCAGTTCATATCATGATCCTTCCTCTGTTCAGAAAAACTGAATCTGTCCTGTCAATTACTAATTGAAAGAAAATCACATGCTGGATCCTAATGGAAAAAAATGCTTGATGTGTTGAAATAACACATATTTAGTAAGCAAAAATGCCTTTTACATCTCAGGAGTGGAACTGAAATTACACTAAGTCCACAGATTAGCCAGATGTCAGGTTAATAATTTTATCTAAGAAGAAGCGTTACCCCAGATACACCAGTATAAACCAGTAGAATGGAGCTCATCCTCATAGGAGAAATGAAATATTTGTCCTCTTAAAGGCTGACAGTGAGCATAGAAAATGTAAAATGAGTGTATGATTAGAATGTGCTGTAAAGTCAGACTGAAAAAGTCTACACTACCCCTGGAACTGGACAGGACTTAAGCATTCACTCTGCACCATGGCTGGGTAGGGTAGGGGTGGGACTTTCTTGTTTTTATGCTCAAATTAGCCTACATCCCTCTTCTCACTGACTCCAAACACCTATTTATGTGATGTTAATGTCCTGTGTAAAACATCACTTAGGTTGAATCTGATGTCATGCTTTCTCTGAAGAAGGACTATCTTGATTCTATATATGTCTTTCTCCTCCTGAAGCACCTTGCTGTTGTCCATATCTATAGATACCTATGCTAATGGCTTCAAGACATGGGTTTTCCTCCTTGGTCTATACCAAGAAAATAAAACAAAAAGGTACCAGAATCCTTGAATCAAATACCTGAGAAAAGCCAGACACTTGTTGGAATGTTAAGTATTTTCCTGGGGCCTCACCTTTGCTCTTTCCTTCAGAACAGTGTCAGGAAGGGTGGGGATGAGGCTCAGGGATAGTTTGCATAGATAGTATGCTCAAGCCCTGTATTGGGATCCCAGCACCACAAGCAAAAACAAAACAAAACAACAACAAAAAAAAAAAAAAAAAAAGAAAGAAAAAAAAGAAAGAAAGAAATAAAAGAAAAGAAAGAAATGAGAACAGTGGACAGAAGGTGTGGTGTCTGAACAATCCTGAACATCAGATTCCCAACTCCTCCCACAAAGGATAACTTACTTTGCATATACAACACAGAGAGCCCAGCATATCACAGCAGGGAGAGCAGGTCCCAGCTGGCCTCACCCATATAAAGGTGGATGGGTTTTTTTCCCACTAACTGTGACTTTTCAAAAGTGACAAAGTCGGTTGTGGTTTAACTGCCCTGGCCTTCTCTTCTAACACTCCAGCCACCCCTGAGCTGCCCTAACCAGCAGGGGCTGGTTTGACACTGAGTCTTTTCCACAAATCAACCACATTTGACAGAGCACGGAAACAAAAGAAGCCTGAGAAATTAAAACACCATCAGCCACACCAGTGCCCACCCCCTACCCACTCTGTGTCCCCCACCACCAGTGTTCTCCCTCTGCACTGCTCAACTTCAGGGCCACCCAGGTGAACTGGGGGAAGGAAGGGGATGAAAACCCCTTTGAAACCACAGAAAAAGCTGCCTAGTGCCCAGCCAGTGATGTCAGCCCCACACAGCTCTCAGTGATTTCCAAAATTCCTGCCTTTGTGTCTGCTTTCCCAGGGCAGGGAGGGTTCCACATCGCTGAACAGAGGGACACATTCGGCTAAGTCATGGCTAAGTCGTCATTCTGTTTCTCACCTTGGAAACATTCATTTTCATCAAATTAAAATATGCACGGCCAAATGCAGATATTTGATTTTTAAAATTTATTGTGTCTACTGTGAAAGACAAAGCACAGACTCCAAGTAGCAAACAAGGCTGCTTTAGGGTATTTAGAAAGGAAGACTTTAAGATAGTCTTTTGCTTAAAGGGCACTGAGGGCTGTGACTAAAAGGTGTACTCTGTCCATACCAAACACTGCCATGACTCGGGCTGGCTGGAGGGGCTGATGGGGACTGTGGAGACAGAGGGACAAGGGGCCACCATGAGCTTACACCCTGTTGTTGCAGAGTGAAGTTCCTGAGTTTGCCCATTTGTTTTAAAACCTTTTGCAATAAGGACAGAATAATACGCATATGAACTTAAGGAGCCCGAATTCAGTAAACAAACCCAGCCAGGTCCTCATCAAATGCTGTTCAGGACAATAAATGAAGAACACCACACGATCCTGTTGTACCACGGTCTGTTAGGAGCTCTTCCCATTGTTGCAGACAGCTGTTCTTCTTAGCAGACAGAAGGTGACGATGGCCAAGTAGACCACACTCTTGAGAAGTAGAAGGAGGTAGGTGCAGTAGGCGGAGGTGTATGTGAACTGCAGCCTCAGTGCATCTAAACAGAAGTTGTGCAATTAATTTTACCTGTTCTTTGACAGGAAAGGACTCCTCATGGGGGAGGGTGCCACAGATGTTTATTTTTTGTGACCTACACTGAAGGGACACCACCCCCACCAAACCCCAAAGGTCAGCATCTACCAATCTCACCCAAACTACCAAGAGCCAGATTTAGCTTATAATCAAGTTCATTAACAACCTCTGTCATATTCACTTAGAACCTTCCTAATGTCAAAAAGCAGAACTGCATTTTTAATAGATGAGTCAACAAGAAGCAAAAATATATGTGACAATTAGGTAGTCAAATTGCTGTACCCCAACCTGTCTCTGATTAATAATTAGAGACAATATTAATCAACCAGTAAACAAAGGCCAAACAGTATTCTAAGAGCTTCATATTTAAAGTTCTCCTCTTACTGAATCTTTACGATGACCTATGAGAGGGATTAGTTCCATTCTCATTTTGCATACAAATTTTGGACACAGTAATAAATAATTTGGCTGATGTTAGGTATTTGGTGACAACCATAGATTTTTGATCCCAGCAACATGACTTTAATAAATACATTTTCATCTACTCTGTGACTCTTCATCTCCAAGTGTAATCATCACCCTGTAGATAAGAAGGTTAGGCATATACAAAGATGAACTGCTGATTAAGACATTGCCACATTGTGTATTCAGTGAGATCTCTCAGAAGGGGATAAAGAATTGAGATAGGGGGCAGGATTTTCACAGCAGGATGAATGGGAGATTTTAGAAAAGAGGACATCATGTAAAATGGAAAAAAGAAGTTAATTTAAATTCTTGGAGACATTAGGGGATTTGGGTCACACTTCCCTTACTTCTCTAAATGCTTTTGTTGAAGCTATAATATTTTGGGGTAATGACATATGATATCCTTTGAAGTTTTATAAGAAATATATGATATCATGTAACAATTAAAGATAGTGACAGAGGGCTACTGTGGCCACAAGGACAAGTCTCTTATTGTAGAAAATTCCGTGTACATATTCCATCTTCGTAGAGTCAGAACTCAAGATTGACCCTCAGTGTACAAAGAGATCTCCAGAAATGTTTTCATGGTTCCCTGCCCTCGGTCAGGTGTGGGTTCCAGCCTCTCCTTGCCTGTATGGCAGTTGAGGTACAGTTGAGGTCCAGACCTAGGGATACTGGAAATGCAGGAAAGGTAGGCCTGGCTGGAGCCAATGCCTCTGGTCACCTTCTGTGTGCATATGAAGGGAGAAAAGGGCCAGAAACTAGTTTTTATTCTGCTAAAGATATGCCCTATGCTAGACGTTCACATTTGTACCTTTATCTCTTTAATATAGGTGGATAGTATAAGTATTCATCATTGGCAGAGTTTTACAAATAGAAATTACTCACCCATGTGGATACAACTGATTGCCCTGAGAATGAGGAACGGACCAGTCTGTGGTACTCTGAGGCCCATGTACTTCCCACCCCACCATGTATCCACTCTGCCTCAGGACCAAGGCTTTAGAACTTCTTGCTCTGTGACTCTATCCTCAAGGAAGAATAGAGAACTGAGTAACTCTTCCTTTGAAGGCCTGAGTTGAAACCCAAGGTCTGGTTGTGTGGCATGTGCAAGGGACTCAATCAATTTTAGCTCATCACCCTCATCAGTAAAACAGAGAAAACTATTGTACCACTAATATCTGTATGCTGAGGAGTAAACAAGAAAATGCACAGAGGACACAATCCAAGGTCTTCTGTCAAAGATCCCTATGTAAGCACTAGTTCACCTTGTTAGTAACTAGGTTGAACTCTGAAATAAATCTAGAATCAACCTGATGTCACGTTTTCCCAAGTCATTTGAAATGATAGACAGGTGAATGAAAGAAGTTCCTTTGTTGAAATATTTCAAACATGTCATTGTATCCTCCAATCACAGTCATCTCCTATGCAAATCAATAATTCTCTGTGTTAATACGATACCTAAGAAGTGAGGCATTAATTTAACATAACACTCAGTCTATTCTACAGCAGGCAGCCATTCTGGTTTTCCACCTTATACCAGGGCTGTTCAAAAGTGAAGATGATAAAGAAGGAGAAAAGTGCTAAAGCTTGACATGCAGGCAAACATACACAAAAACTTACCATATTTATCTTTAAAGCAAGCTTCAGAATCAGTCTTGTTGACACGTGCTAAAAACCAGAGCAAGTACTGGTCAATTATTCATGGCAGATATTTGACAGCATGAGTGTATGTGCTATTTAAATGTGTACATAAATAAATATATACAATCAGTCCACCCAGAGACAGGACGGCATTAAAAATCTAAGCCCCACAATTACAGAAATAATTGATCTCACTCTATAATTCAGTAGATATCATTTATATTTCATGTTTCTGCTTATAAAGGATACATTTTTAACCACTGTTATGATAAATGTCTGAGATTACCTGCAACAAAAAGCAGCTATGTTTTTTTTTTAAAATTTTACTTCAAATCATGCATTTTCCCAAATCAACTATTCAAACCACATGGATCACTGCAGAAACTAAGAGTACAGAAGACAAAGCCTCACTTAAGAAATCTGGGTCTTGAATGGCAAAGGTCTTCATATGTTCTATTTTGTACTTGTTCTATTGGTGGAAAAGGGCTTATAGCCACAAGGAATAGAACAAGAACAAGTCCTTATGGCCACTCTGGGGCATTTGGACTTCTGTTTAACACTCAGGACTATGATGCACTGTCACTGAACTGCCATCAGGACCCTGCTTAGCTGTGTGGAAATGTACCTCATTGCATCAAAGGAATTCCTTTAGGAACTGTGCCTAACTCATGTATGACCCCAAGTGATTAGGAAAAGAGGATTCTCTCTTCTCCTAGATGGATGCCGTTCAGGCCTGGCATATGCTAGAAGTACAGGAAATATTTTTTGACCTGTGTTTACCAATGGTGAGAAATCTATTCATTATACAGAATACAAGCATTTTTGTGCATGTTAGCCTCACCCAATCTTTAATGATGAAATTTTGTGTAATGATGATATATGAAATAAAAACCAGAAAAACCCAAGGCCTTCATGGAACTCAACAGCCAAGGTGATTCTGTTTTGTTGGACCATGCCCTGGCTCTTGTCAGAAAAATTTGTCATTCTGTGCAGGTTAAACTTTGTGTATAACAAGATGGAAGTGATGACTTTGTTTGCTTGAGAGAACATTCCTGAGAGAGACGTAACTACTCCTATTTTGCTAACTTATCAAAAGTAGGAACTTTTCTTTAGTATTTATCATGGGTAAGTTGCTAGGTGCTTTGATATATGTTATTTCTTCCCTTCTTTCTTTCTTTTTCTTTTTTCCTTTCTTTTTCCAATGCTGGGGATGGAACCCAGGGCCTTGCATGTGTCAGACAAGCCCTCTATCATGGAGCTACACACTGAGCCCTGTTGTTTGACCTAATTCATTAAAAAAAAAATCTATAGAATATCATGTGATCTGAATCTTTGAAATGATGAAACTGAGGCCAAGAAAGATTAAGAAAAATTTTCAACTTTTTTTTTCTCCAAAGTCAATACCATTTTAAATGAACAGAAAAACAGTAGGCCATTTAGGCTTCCATTTTCTATAAAGGCATTTAAGAAGGATTTACATCCTTGTTCACTACTACATCCTAAAAGGATAGGATACTCTTCATCTAATATGTTTTCTGGAGCAGTAGCAAGCAACTGTTATCCAAGGGATATGTGAAGCTGAGACAGGAGAACTGTGATTTTGAGGTTCACCTGGGCAACATAAGGAGACCCAATTTCAAAAATAAGAAAAGAAAATGGAAGTTTTCAAGGAGGTTATATGTACATTTAAATACACGTACTTTTATTTATCGCAGGAAAGAGAATCTCTTGATCAACCCCTCCTTTATTATTCTCGTGTTTGATGATACACCTGTGCTCTTTATCCATTGACTCTCCAGTCACAGTTAGCCAGCTCATCTTCATGTATGTGTCATTAGTCTTTATGGTGTCTCCCTCCTGGGATTCCAGAATCCTTTCACCATACTTCTCTTTCCAGTATACCTTAATGACATCAGGGAAAAAATTCTCAAGAACACAAAGATGGGTCCCGGCCTTATGGAGGTCTATTTCAACAACTGAAGGAAGAAAAATCGTGGGCTTGGGGGAAATGTCTGCCTCAGAGCTTTTATCTGTGGAGAAAATGGAATATCAATAAAAAGAATTACTAGAGAAACAGAAACGTTACGTAGTTTGGAAAAACCTAGTGCATGAGAATAAGAAGACATTGAATTAGTGCCCAAGATGGTCTTTCATTCCCGCATAGGTTGCAAAGTACTTTCTATTGTTCTTACTGAAAGTTGTGGAGAGAGGTTCAAGAGGTTAGGTGGCTCTGCAAATCTGAAGGCAAATATGGCCTTTGTCCTTTCTCCATGTGCTAAGAAGGGGATGACTTTTAACTGTTCCTAACCAAGACTTTCAAAACTCATGAAATCCCACTGATTTATTATTATTATTTATTAGTAGTAGTATTATTTAACTCTCCTTGCTTTTCTCATAGTAGAGAATATTGCCAAGGATGAGAGGGGAGAGAAGGAAATCAGGCCACTTTAGTGACCTAAAGTGCTTCCTTTGCCCATCCTTTGTCACTTCTGCTCTCTGGCCAAGTAGCTCACAATCTCATACTCTGCAATTCTGTGCAACCCATTTTTTTATTTAGCTGACTCTAGAATGCACACTATTTATCTTATTTCTTCTACAAATCAGTGTTGGGAAGTAGATTTTTCAATTGTTTTGTAATAATACGCAGTCACTTGCTTTAACAGGAATCTACTGGCCATGTAAACTTAACAATCAAGTTGATGTCTGAGATTCAAATGAGGATCCTGAGACCTATTCTGATATTTCTGAGGTTCTCCTAATCAATTTCTAACTTGATTTAACATCTCATTGTCACATCTGAACTACTCCAAAGTTTTGGGGCAGGTAATAGTTAAAGTTGCACCTCCAAATTATTTGGTGCCTTGAATTTGCAAGCAAAATAGTAGCATTTCCACAACTTTATTAAATTCATATTGATTATTTTCAGAAATACTCTGGTGAAGTTAATCTTATCAACTAATGCACTTATCATAATTCTTTTTTTGCTTTAGAAAATACTCACCAAAAGCACATTTCATTTTGTAATTTCACTTGAAATTCAAGTAACACTAGGATTACACCAGTGGGGTATTTTTATATTCGTTTGAGTCTACCGAGATGGTCTATACATATCTCCATATCAACATTTGAATATCATTGCCTCTCCCCAAATTTGTTCCAATCTATATGTAACTTAACTGTTTTGGAACTCAGTTTTTCTCTTCATCTTAACCTGCTGAATAAAGTGTATTTATAATTGATGTGAGGTTGAAAGTTAAGGTTCTAAAGTTTCTCACAACCATAATACCAACAAAATGAAGCATCATGTGTTTACAAAGCTATTATCACCTCGAATGTCCACTGATTAGACACATTTAAACTAATGACTTAAATTATATGTGTTGGAACCCTATCTAATTTGATTTCCAGTAGAAAATCAAATACTTCACCAACTTATTATGTTTTAGCTACTTTGAAGTTATTATAATAATTCAACATAATTTCTTAAGAAAAGGAGAACTGGGTTTTTCATTTGAAAAGAAAAGGAAAAAAAATATTCTTGATTTCTGCCTGTTGCAGCTGAGATCCTATTTTTTTTAATACAAAATCAGTAAGCACATAATGTTAATATGTTAATAGTTTTTGGCCTAAAAATTAGATCATAATGTGCTTAATTTTATGAATCTTGTTTTTAATGCACATACTTAGATAGTGTGTATTCTCCAAAGCATGTTATAAAAGGTAAAATTTTTGTAATACTATACTTTTATTTTTTATTCTATATATTAACAAGTCTAATTTTCATCTTAGAAACTTGCTTTTCTTCATGGGAATACTTCTGTTTCATTACTTTAAAGAAATTGAAAAATGATGAACTTGAAAATTTTCTGTACTATAACTCACCATTCACTATTTTTTGTTTCCTTTTCTTAGCTAGATTCTTTAGGTTTCACTCTCTTTAGGATAAAAATAACCAAGAAATTCCATCATTTTCTCTACATAATACATACCTAAGCATCAAGTAGTGTACTTCTTTATAATATGATTAGTATCTGCATTCTGGATCCTCATATTGCATAGTCTTTTAAAATTTTACTATGAAATGTACATATTAAAAGTGGCTTTTTTCTTGCTCAAAATTTTATATGATGCTTAGCATGGCAGTCATTCTATTTTATTTGCACAGCTAATAGAATGGATACTATTTATTTCAGGTATTTTAAAAATTAATAAATCTTGGGGCTGGGGATGTAGCTGAAGCAGTAACGCACTCGCCTGGCATGCATGGGGTGCTGGGTTTGATCCTCAACACCACATAAAAATAAAATAAAGATGTTGTGTCCACCAAAAACTGAAAAATAAATATTAAAAATTCTCTCTCTTTAAAAAAAATTAATAAATCTGTCCAATTCATTTACATTTATCCTTTTGAGCAATCAAACAACATATTTTGAGTTAAATTAAATAATCAATATATTTGAGTTAAATTACCCAAGTTGCTTATAACTTAAGATATAATAATATGAATTCCATATAAATTTATCAAATATCAAGCAGTGTTTTGATCCTTTTTTAGTTTGCTCAAAACAAGTTCTGTGGCTGAGAAAATAAAATAACTTTAAAGTTTTTGGTGCTTTATTTAACTGGAAACAATGATGAAAGTGGAAATCCATTCAGTATTGGTACCAGAAAGGAAGTGAGACCAAAATGGAATGAGATGAAAAACCAATTTGATTAAAACCACTACAGTGACACAAGAGGTTACTATCATCATCATCATCATCATCATCATCATCATCAGTAATTTGTTTTCTATGACTGTGTGCTCCAACATGACAATTTAAGGGCCATTTCCAAATAGATATTGTAGGGCATGTACACTCCATACTTCCCATTACTCCTAAAGGACTCATGCATTGATATCCTTTTCTAATTTTATAACAAAAATGTTGTATTTGAAAATTCAGTGTGCTTTTAAAATAAATTACTAAAAAATCATGTATTCCACTACAGTTTTCTTTTACCTTTATGCATAAAGTTTTAAGCCTCCATCCCTCAGGGATCCACAGTCACTCTAAATTCCTTGTTAATGTCTCCCATGCCAGATCAGGGAGAATACTGCCTCTCCGGAACTGGACCAAGTCTCCTGACCACTCCAGAGGGCAGACTATGATAAGTGAACAAACCAGGAGCAATTCCAAGAACTCTGATCAGCACCACCCTGAGCCTGCAGCACCTGCATCCCTGCTTCCACTCCCTACTTAACAGTGCAGAATCAAAAGAAAATTTAACCTGAAATGATGAGCTTTGTGCCAGCACCAAACACTTCGATTACATTGCAATCCATGACACACTATTAAAAAAGTCTTTATAAAAACACAACACAAAAACTGTTTTCAATAAATACTTGCTGAGTAAATAAATGAGCAAATGAGATTGTAAAATCATGAAGAATGTTTTGCTAGATCTTGGGCTGAAATGATTTGTGTAATTTCAGGTTGTAGTAATTTATGCTTCTCCAGGTAATATAAGAGTAGCAGTTTGGAACTATTTTAAGTTCACCTTTTAAGGAGTTAGAGCAATAAGAAGAGGATTCATTGATATTATATAGCTCTTTACTCAAAGTATTTTTTCATTGTTCTCTTGCATGAGATCAAAACTAACAACAGATATTTTGCAAGTTATCTGGACAAAACTTCACTCATACCTCAAAATATAGAGAGAAGGTAACTAATAAAATTCCATTTTGAGAATTCTCAATTAAAAGATCTTCTATTTAAAAAGTATTTAAAGCAAAAATTGATAACAATAGGCTATATAATGGTCTTCAGAACCTGTTAATTTCTAGCCTATTATTATTTGTTATATATAGGCACAGTACTGAATGTAGAATTTCAGTCAGCTTCCTAACGGGAAAGGGAAGAAACCAGTTACAAAGTAGTTTGGTTGCCATATCCAGTACCCAATACCTGTTAAATTTCTGTTCATGTTCTGAGGCAGGGTCAGAGAAGGTTGATGGTACGTTAATTTTTCTACAAAGCTTAGGTCCATTTTACATACTAGGATAAAAATAGAAAATTGTTACTTACCAGGGGGAGTTAACTATGAGGTTAGTTCCTTCTGCAAATATCTTGATTCAATCTTTGTCATCACAATGCTCACAGTTTCTACAAAAAATCTCAGCCTACTCTTAAGCTTCATGATATGATCAACAGTTTAACAACTTTGTCCTGGAAATTTGATCTTCTGACGTCTTTTGAAAGCCCTTAATTACAGACTTTGAGTTATCTGTTAATTTGGAAATTCCATCATATAATTTCATAAGTTCTCTGTTTCCAACTCAGATAGTCATCATGGGAAAGTGACAAAGGGAAATGGTAAATTTAAGGGCAGGAGAAGAAGAGAGCTGGGCCAACTGGTCAACCAGCTAGGCTTTTCTAAGTTATCAGGATAAGTGTTCTGAGAACTAAGTCTGTTTTCACCCAGGTGTTCAGTTGTGTTGAAACTGTTCAGAGATTGCATCAAAGGAACAGGCCTTCTGCTCTCATAGACACCAATGCCTCTTTGTTAGCAATTTTGGAATATATTTCTAAAAGGAGGAAGTTCTTTGGTAACTAAAAATGCAAATGTGCAGACCCATTTGATAAATGTGAACCAAAGTCTCCATTTTCAACATAGCCACAGTTACCATTTGACATCATGATCATTATCAGGGCAAGGTCTGATAGATAAGATAATTTCTATGATGACTTCTTATCTTTCCTGGAGTAAGAGAGTAAAATTGTCGAATCCTATCTCCCATGAAATTATAGATTCCTTATTTAAAGTAAAATTGAGGGGAAAAAATCCCAAGTCAACAATATGTTTTTTAAAAAAGAAGAAGCATCTTGGAGATAGTTCTTGAACTTGATGCCACTCATCTCAGAGCAGGCAAAAAAAGAATGACCAGAATCAGTGTCCAGGTATTAGGACAAAGAAACACAGGCTCTGATGACCTCCAAGCCACTCTAGGCCCACCCTGTCCTGGCCTAAGTTCTGTGAGCAGACATGGCTTCTGCCCACAAGGATGAGGGATGAATATGGTGGACAACAGCCCATTCACAGCAGCTCACAACTACCAGCCCAATTAGAACAAGAGAATTGGATAAAAATTATGTTCAGAAAGTGGGTTTTTTTAATGTTATACATAAATGAACAGATACTTTATACTTCATTGGCTGCTTATTCCAAGACTTGTAAAGTGTTTTTAAACTTTGAATGACTGGTTGACTGATTCATTGGTTATAAAGATTTTCTTTGAAACCAATAATTCCATTATTTTTATTATTTAGAGCTGTTATTTATACTTTGCACCTTGAGTAAATGTGTGAATAGTGACCATTCAATCCCTTTGCCCTGTTTTTCCCTTATTCTAGGATCATAAGAAGAATTACCAGAAGCCTCAAAAATTGTCTGTATTTCTAGAGCCATGAAAAATTTAATAAAATGGAAAAGGAGTTAATTTTAAAATTTGTTATTACATTTATGCAAAAAATATGAGAAATCTATTAACAGCACTGAGTGAAGTTTTACCAAAGACCCACAATAAAACCTTAATAAATGGAAAGACAAATTCAAGAAGATAAAAACTACAGTAATAATGAAGACTATACCTACTAAATTCAATGTAAATGACTACAATTCTAATCAAATTCGCCATAAAATTTTATTTTTTTATTCTAGGTTATGTTAAAAATAGGTTATATCATATATTCTTAAAGGATGCATAAACATGAGATTGTGACTAAAAACTAGTTGTAGACATTTAGCATGGTAGATACTAATGGTAATAGCAGAGCTACTGACATAATGTGGTAATGATGTAAGAAGAATAAGATAGATAAACAGAGTAGAAAGACTCCAGAAAAGTCTTTAAAGTGTATATTCAAAGTATGACATAGCATTTTTAAACTGTAGAAAAACAATATATTGTTAAACTATTAGTATTAGACAACAATTGTCTATTGAAAAGACAAACATATATCTCTACCTCCTACCATATGAGATAGGTTCCATATGTAGATAGAAATGAAAATGACAATGACAAAGTTACATGTGTGATTGAAGTAACTACATCCACTGGAGAGAGGAGCATGGGGTGGGAGTGGGGTAGAAGAATCTTCACTTAATGCATTGTTTTTTTATGAAGTAAGAATGTAAAGAATTTTAATTTTTACAGTATTTGGAAATTATTTTTTTAAAGAATGGACAAGGGAAATTTATTAATGGTTTTAGGGAATAAGTGACATGATCAACCCTGTTTTGGCATGATAAGTACAGGAATGGAAAGAAAGGGAAGTTGTACAGAAAAACAGTTTGAGTGACCCAGTCATGACTTTGTTATTCCACATTTTTTTTGGTTCATTATAGTTGTATATATTGCTGGGATTTGTTGTTACATATTAATAAAATACACACAATATAACAATATAATTTGGCCCATATCACAATCAAGCAATTTCACCTTCCCTCCCTTTCTTCCATCCCTTGGTCCCTTTCCTCTGTTGATCTCCCTTTGATGTTTTAGGAAATCCACCATGATCTCTGTTTCCCTTTTTCCTCTCTAACTTCTGCCTATGAGAGAAAACACATGACTCTTAATTTTCTGAGTTTGACTTATTTTGCTTATAATTATTATCTTTAGTTCCATCTATTTTACTGAAAATGCCCTAATTTCATTTTTCCTATGGCTGAATAAAACTCCATAGTATATATGTACAACATTTTCTTTATCTATTCATCTATTGGACACCTAGGCTTATTCCATAGTTTGGCTATTGTGAATTATGTTTCTATGAACATGGGTATTCATGTATCACTGTAGTAAAATGACTTTAATTCTTCAGAATAAATACATAGAAGTGGTATATCTAAGTCACATGTATGGTGGTCCCATGCCTAGTTGTTTGAGGAGTCTCTACTTCATACTGATTTGCATAGTGGTTGTACTAATAGACAGTCCCTGAACAGTGTAATAGTGTTTCTTTTTCTCCACATCCTCTCCAGCTTTTATCATTATTTATATTCTTGATGACTTCTATTCTGACTGGTATGGATGAAATCTCAGTGTGTTTTTTATTTTCATTTCTCTAATTGCTAATGATGTTGATCATTTTTTATTTATTTGTTGGTTATTTGTATTTCTGCTTTTGTGTAGCATCTCTTTAGTTCATTTGCCCATTTATTAATTGGTGTAAAGTTTTTTTAAAATTTTCATATATTCTAGACATTATTACTCTGTCAGAAGAAAAGTTTCCAATTCTGCGGGTTCTCTCTTCACATTACTAATTTTTTCCTTTGCTGTGCAGAAGTTTTTAATTAGATGTCATCCATTTATTAACTCTTGGCTTTATTTTCTGAGTTTTAGGGGTTCTATTAAGAAAGTCATTACCTGTTCCTAAAAGCTGGAGTGTTGACCCTATATTTTCTTCTAGGAATTGCATAGCTTCTGGTCTAATTCCAAGGTCTGTGATTCATTTTGGGGTGGTTTTTGTGCAGAATGAGAGATAAAGGTTTAGTTTCATTCTTTTCACAGCACTATTTATTAAAATAGAAGTGCAATAGATTAGACAAAATGGAATGAAAGAAAGGGAGAGGATAGGAATAGAAAAGGCAGTAGAATAAATGTAACATAATTTTCCTATGTACACATATGAAAATACCTAAGTGAATGCCATTATGCTCACCCACAAGAATGAGTTCCTAATTAGAATAAATTATAGTCTGTGCTTGTATAATTTTATCTAAATGGATTCTACTGTCATGTGTAACTAACAAGAACCATAAAAAAGTGGTGCTCTGTTTTCTCCAATATGTTTTTGGCATTTTGTCAAGGATCAGATGAGCATAGACATGTGAGTCTGTTTCTGTGTCTTTTACTTTATATCCTTTGTCTATGCATTTATTTTTATGCCAGTACCATGCAGTTTTTGTTACTATAGCTTTGTGGTATAATTTGAAGTCAGTTGTGCCTCCAACATGGCTTTTTTGGTTTAAAGTTGCTTTGGCTATTCTTTTATTCTTCCAAATGAATTTCAGGACTGTTTTTTCTAGTACCATGAAGAACATCACTGATATTTTGATGGGGATTACATTGAATCTGTACTATGCTGTTGGTAGTACGGCAGTATTAACAATATTGTTTTGCCTATCCATGAACAGGAGATGTCTTTCCATCTGCTGAGGTCTATTTAAATTTCTCTTTTTAGTGTTCTATAGTTTTCATTATAGACATCTTTCACCACCTTTGTTAGATTCATTCCTAGGTAATGTTTTTTGAGGCTATTGTGAATAGAATTGTTTTCTTGATTTTTTCTCAATAATTTTGTTGTTGGTATATAGAAAAGTTATTAAATTTTGTAGGTTGATTTTTTAAACCTGATACTTTTCTAAATTTGTTTATTAGCTCTAGCAGTCTTTTTGTGGAGTTTTTGGATCTTCTAGGTGTAGGATCATATAATCTGCAAGCAGTGATAGTTTGACTTTTTATTTTATTTTTATCACTTTTATTTATTTCTCTCATATAATAGCTCTAGCTAGAATTTCTAGCACCATATTAAGTAGGAATGGTGAGAGTGGGCATCCTTGTCTTGTATCATATTTTCAAGGAAACACATTCACTTTTTCCCATTTACCATGAAGTTGGCTTTGGGTTTTTTACATATAAAGTCTTTATGATGTTGAGGTAGGCTCCTTCTAGCCCTAGTTTCTTAGGTGTCTTTATCACAGATGAATGCTGAATATTATCAAAAGCTTTCTCTTTATCTATCAAGAGTACTAAGTATTTTTTTGTTCTTAATTCTGTTAATGTGGTGAATTACATTTATAGATTTGCATACATTAAACCATTCTTGCATCTCTGGATTAAAACCAACATGGCTGTGTGTGCAATCTTCTTAATATATTGTTGAACAAAATTTACTAATATTTTAATAAGTATTTTTACAAGGATATTCGTTACTAGGTTTCTTTCCTTGATGTGTCCTTATCTGGATTTGGTATGAGTGTGATATTGGCTTCATAGAGTATATTTGGAAGTGTTCCATCCTTGTCTATTTCATGAAATAATTTGAGGAATATTGGCACTAGTTCTTCTTTAAAGGTTTAGTAGAATTCAGCTAAGATTCCATGTGGTCCTGGGCTTTTCTTTGTTGGAAGGCTTTTTATTACTGCTTGTATGTCATTACAATTTATTTATCTGTTTAGGTTTTCTACATCCTCTTGATTTAGTTTTGGCAGATCGTATTTGTCTAGAAATGAGTCCCTTTCTTTTAGGTTTTCCAATTTATCAGAGTATAAGTTTTCTAAATGCTCCCAATTGATCTTTCCTTCCTCATCTCTAATCTCATTAATTTGCTTTTTCTTCCTCTATCTTTTTGTTTAGTTTGGCTAAGGGCTAATCAACATTGATCTTTGTATTATTTTTCTTTTATCCTCAAGTTTATTGATTTTGGCTCTGACCTTAATTTTATTGTTTTTGGAACTGATTTGCTCTTCTTTTTCCACATTCGTGAGATGTATCATTGGGTTGTTTATTTGGGATTTTTCTGACTTTTGTTTTATCTAGGCACTCATAGCTATAAACTTTCCTCTTAGAACTTTCTTCCCAGTTTCCCAGATATGCCAGTTGAAGTGACCTACAATAGAAGCTGATTCAGACAATTCTCAGCTTCTCAGCTTCTGTTTCCTCCAGTCTGATGGGATGGGAAGTACTGTCAGAACAGATCAATGCACTCCCAGGGGCCACAGCAGAATTCTGTTTGTGGAGTTCTGGAAGTTGGGGCTTAGGTCTAATCAGGCTTCTGGGCTTTGTTGGGTGGTATTTGCTCTGGAGAGATTAGATCAACACACCCCTAGGGATTGGCAGTTGCAGATCTCTGCTGCGAGTCTGGATCTCAGGAGCCTGCCAAGGATTCTATTTGTGGGATGAGAGAGCCAATCCTTTACCCTCTCTGCTGCCCATGAACTCATCCTTTGCAGGCTCCCTATGCTTAGTTCCTGAGTATATTCACACATGTTTTTTCAGATCCTGAAGTGTTTGAGAAGGGTCATGTGAGCCAACAAACTCAAAGGGGGAAGCAAGGTAGGCCCCCTTCTCTTTTACAACTTGAGTTCTTCTGGATAATATACGCGCTATGACTATTTCACTCCTGTTCTGCTTTGTACACCTTAGGTCATGTGGTAGGTGCTTGCAAGGACAATGTGGCTCTGTTTGCTCAGATCTCTTGATTCCTGCAACAGCAGCTGCAGCAAAGCCACCTCAAGATTTCTCCTACCTCAGCTCTTTGGCCACTTGGGAAACATGAGGCACTTTTTATGCACCAGTATGCCATGCATCATTTGGATCTACTAAGAGAAGGCTGCTTTTCTGATCTCAAGTTTTCCATATTAAATCTGTTTGTTATGTTTTTCTCTGTGCTGAACAAGCACTACTACTGCTGCTGACACAACTAGCTTGGCTCCAATGTATTCTTTCTTCTTCATTTAATGGATCCAAATTTCTGAGTCTCCAAGACACTCTGGCTGTCCAACATTGAGTTTTAGTAAGATTCCTCTTTTCATCTCAGAGAGAATGGATGACTAGGAATCTAGCCTTCCTCTATCCTTCCATCTTGAATCTCCCCATGTTTTATATATGATCACCACAAACCAAAAAGTGCAATGAAGAACCTATGTCTCTGCTAGGAGTCATACAGAATGGCTGGTGCAATTAACATTAATGGATTTTTTTAAGTTCTAACAAGATTCTCATGAAAGAAACCAAATTACCATCTTAGGAAGTTGAGAGTAAAAGAAAAGACCCATTAAAATCAGAACAATCCTGCTCAGATCCCAGTTTTTGTTGATGTGACCTTTGACATGCACACTTCTCAGAGCCTTGGTCTCCTAATCAGTACAGTGGAGACAGTGAGATTCATTTCTCAGGACTTTGTGAGATTCATGATCTAAATGTGTATAGATCAGAGAATGAACACAGTAGGCTTTTAAAAACAGTTCATTTTCTCTTAATGATGCAAATATTCATGCATACAGTATTTAATGTTTAAGAAAAAAATAGAAACATTTTGTTATATAAAAATAGTATTTTATCATCTCACCCTGCATTATGTAACACACACACACACATACACACACACACTCAACACATCCTGAGATGAACAGTGGAGACAACTAAAATTCTATTTCAAACAGAGTGAGTAATGAAGAAGTAACTACAAAAGTGACAAGAAGCCCCTACACATATGACAGATAGTTATGAATTTTCAGTGCCCACAGGCAAACATTCCTAGTGGAGCCCCATTTCCTTTTGACTAATAAGAAATGTTTGTTTGAAGTAGGAACTCATCAAATGCACTTCATGTGGAAAAATTCTCTCCTAGAGAATTAACACTCTATCCTCAAGTTCAAAAATTCCCTTTTCACTTTTTTATCTTTCTGTTGCAGGAGGACAAGCCCTAGCCACAAGCTCTGTTGTAGTGAAACGAAAGAAAATTGATAGATACAGGGTATACTATGAATTAGGTCTCATCCATACATATAGCTCTTGCAACTATCTATAAATAATTGTGATACTAAAAATTAAATATGAAACAGAATTCAAGATTTCAAACTGAGGTGGAATTCGAGTTAAACTTTGAAGATTCCACACCTTATTCATTGCACAGGTTCACAATGCTTGGTTGGAGTTGGAAGGATGGTATGTCAGGTACAGTTTCTAGATCTAGACCCGTTCTAAGGCCAAAGATCTGCAACTGGCCCTATATGACATTGGGGGTTGCTCTCCCAACAGTCACAGGGATGATTGAATTATATAAAGAGTAGATAAAGCGGTTGATTTGCATATTCTAAAAAGCAATAAACCAGTGCATGGTACTGGGAACCAAGTACGCAGTGGGCAGATTATAGACAATGATAATATACTGCATTTTTCCAAAAGGTAGAAGAAAGGAGTTTGAATGTTTTCACCAATAAGACATGATAAAAGTTTTAAGAGATGAAAGTATTTATCCTAACTTGAACATTACACAATGTACAGATTTATGGAAATATAACATGATACCACTGAAGTATGTATAGTTTTATGTGTATATGTGCATTAAAATAATTTAAATTTAATAAATCACTGAAAAAATCATCTTTAAAAATGTGAAGTCTTTGACTTTCAAGGATTAATGCTTAATTTTAAGATTGGGCTAGAACTTTCCTTGGAAAGATTATTTTTGAACTTCCTTACCCTGTAGTCCTAATTATTTTTTTATATGTAAAGTCTAACATTTGTTTGGTCAGTATACATAATAACAGTGTTTACTTTATAATGATGGATGTTCTGTGTTTTAGCCAGCTTTTTCACTACTATGAGTAAAAGACCCAACCAGAACAATTTTAGGGGATAAAAATGATAAGATTTTTATTTAAGGGCTCATAGTTTCAGAGATCTCAGTCCATAGACAGCTGGCTCCATTCCTCAGGGCTCCACATGAGGCTGAATATCATCAAGGAAGAGTGTGTTGGTGGGAAGCAGCTCACATGATGATCAGGAAGCAGGAAGGAGAGACTGCACTCACCAAATACAAATGTATTCTTCAAAGCCATGCCCCCCCCCAATGCCCACCTCCTCCAGCCATACCCCACCTGCCTTCAATCAATCCCATCAAGTGATTAGTTCACTGATTAGGTTAACCCAATCATTTCCTCTCTGAACCTTCTTGAATTGTCTCACATGTGAGCTTTTGGGGGACACTTCACATCCAAACCATAACATTCTGTTTCCCATACCCATCTACTCAGAAATTTACAAAGTCAAATTTCCTTGTTAAAACAACAGGGACACTCAGTGCCATTGAATCTGTAAGGACTGAGTGTGGTTTAACCTGAATATCCAGTTAAATCTCACAAATTAGTTATCTTCACTAGTCTTTGAGTTACACCAGGAAATAAGAGTGTCCATGGGAACATTTGGGCCATGAACTTCAAAATTATAATCAGGTGGTTATTGTTGGCACAAGTTGCCTATTACTCTGTGAATGTTAGTGTGAACATAAGAAATTTCTAACCCTACATTGAAACATAGGGTGTAAAGGTAGTTCTTCATACGAGAATCATAATTTTTGTCTGGAGCACTGTCCTAACAGCCAACTGAAGATGCAGAGGTTTGGGTCTAGTTTGTGGTTATCTTTTTAGTAGGGGAAACCACAGGTCTCAGGGTTCCTGTCATCTGCTTTCAGATCTCACATCACACAAAACCTGAGAATATGAGGACCTCCTCATCTCTATTACCAAAGGAGGCAAATTATTTGGAAGTTTAAGAAATTAGCATCAATTTTACCAAACATCCTCGTCATGTGTTACAGGAAATCATGCACCTTTTACACTCACTTAGAAAAGAAAGTTTGAGGATAAAAACAACATGTTCTGGAAATTTGGGTGAGGGACTGGGATTGTGAACAATAATTTTTGGGCTACTTATTCGACATTGTTTAGGCATAATATAATGGCATAGATTTGCTGCAGTTGCTGTTCTTATTTCTGAGGTGTGATTAGTAAAACATTGGACATGAAAAAGTCCTGGGTCACTCTAACACTGCAGAAAACAGGCTAGTGCCACCAAATTTGAACCAAATCCAAGGTGACCCAGTTGGGACTGTTCCCAAGCTTCACAGCAAAGACTAAGAAATCTGGGCCTTGGGTCATCAGCAGATCCTTCTGGAGGTGGCAAAGAATTTATACGTTTATTCATAAAACAATGTCAATCTCTGCGTCACACATACTCTGATGGTTGATGGCAAGGAATATGCTCCAATTTTAGGATTTTAGAAGTGAGAGGAAGCCACAAAAATGAAGGGCAGTAAGGAGCCATGGAAGCACAGCATGAATAGATGGAACATAGATGCAAACCTCATCCCCTTCTTAACAGTGTGGTGGTCACATACTTAGTCTATATCAGAGCTGGTTGAGGTCTGATTCTTCACCTGGGAAGATAAGGCATAGTTGCTACACCTCCATTTTGAAGAATGATATGCAATGCTGCTAAAAGAAGCTTGGCACTGACCACAGAATTGGCAGGGAGAGGCACTGAACTGAGACTCTGAAGATAGGAGTGTAGCCCATCCTCTGTGGATCACTAGCTTGGGGCAAGCCAGTGGCCTTCTCTGGGTCTTAGCCTCCTTATTTAAACAGTGAGCAAAAGGCTTGTTATGGTTTAGATATTAGGTGCCCCCTAAAAGCTCATGTGTGAGACAATGCAAGAATGTTTAGAGGTGAAATGATCCGATTATGAGAATCTTAAGCCAGTAAGTGAATTTATTCCCCTAGTGGGATTAACTGAGTGGTAACTGAAGACAGGTAGCATGTGGCTAGAGGAGGTGGGTCATTGGGGGCATGGCTTTGGGGTATATATTTTTTATTTAGCAAGTGGAGTTTCTCTCTCTCTCTCTCTCTCTTTTCCTTCTGATCATCACGTGAGTCACTTCCCTCCACCACACTCTTCTACCATGATGTTCTGCCTCACCTTGAGCCCCAAGGAATGAAACCAGCTGTCTACCAACAGAGACCTCTGACCATGAGCCCCAAACAAACTTTTCTCCTCTAAAATTGTTCTGGTCAGTCTGTTAGTCACAGCACTGAAAAAGCTAACTGAAACAGAGCTAAATGTGTCCCAAAGACCCTCCCTGTTCCAACACTTGTGAACCTGTGAATGACAGCATTGGGGAGTCTGTGTGGTTGCTCAAGTATGAATGCAGCTGAGGGGTCATAATAAGAAGGTTCTCATTCAGGCCCCTTGTGAATATGACATTGTGAGGTGCCAGCAGGCACAGTGGTATTTGGCTTGCTGGAAGCATTATTGATTATCAATTAAAAGAGATCATTTTCTCTTTTAATCGTCTCCATGCAGGGGTTGGGCTTATCTTAAGTATAAGTTTTAGCAGAGCCATAAAAGATCTGCTTCAGGGGCTCCCCTTCTGTCAGTTAATACCAGTGCACAATGGCATTCTTGAATGGACGCCAGGCAGTTTGCCACTGATATGCACTGAGCTTCTGGAAAAAGGTAGACATTTATTTCAGTGTCTCCATCTGAAATGCAGGGAAATTAGAAGTATTAAAATTAGAAGAATTAAAAAAACAGTGGAGTCAGCACACAAAAATAGCGAAAGGAGAGAAAATGGGTAAAGCCAACCTACAAACCCAAGCCAAATACAAGAAAAACCATGGGGTTGGCATTCCCAGTGACTAGTGAGAAAGGACATTCCAAGAGATTGTTAAGACCTAGGATATAGTGGCAGCCCTCATACTGAAGAGAAGGGAAAGGCTTGTTTCTGAGCCAATGAGAGTCCTGCATAGTGAGATGTGCCACAGCATTATTTTATTATGTTCCTGATGGGACTGTACTATCAAATCTGGGAGGAGCTCACAGGAAACAGCTGTGTTACAATGAGTGTTACCTTCCCTTGAAAGGAATTCTTCCCTGTTGTCTTTTAAATATCGCTTCAAAACTACTTATCCATGAGCTCTTTTCCACTCCCTGAGTTTTATATATTTTCCCATATCATACAAGTTGTAGATAGCTATGCCTATGCCTGTCATGAGCAAGGAAGTAAAGTGTCATTATTATAGAGAAACAAGTGAAATAACCTTCCACATTTCCAGTAGTATGTACATTTTATAGACCAGCAGTAGCCCAAAGTTTTCAGCCTAATAACTATTAACCATTAGTGTAGTTATAGACACTTTAATGTGATTATATTCAGTTATGAATGAATATAATAAAAGTCAAAATGATGGAATAAAAAGAATCTTGTTTCATGACCCTCCATTCTTATCCTAATCATAATTTTCAGTTTTTCAGAGTTGAAGCTACATATTAGCATTGCTGGGAGGACAGCACAGATATGATTTTCTCAGAGTTTCTAAGTGTTCCCTTTGAGCAGAGATAGCTCAGTGAAGCGATTGACTCATCATGGGAGAGACACTGAGATTTGTTAACAATGATGCTTAGAACTTTCAGAGACACCATGGTGCAGTCCTCAGCAACCCCATGTGGTAGTTAACACTGTGACCACTTAAATTGGGAAAACAGAATGAAAGGCTTTAATGACTTTCCTGGGCCACACTGCCAGTGAGTGACCCAGCAGGAATGCAAAACTCAGGCCTACTCATCCAAAAGGCCTTGTGTTTTCCACTATTCATTCATTCTTTCATTCATTCGCTCTGTCAAAGTCAATAAACCATCATGAGCCAGGGATAATGTTCTCCTTCTCAGGCAACTTCCCATAAATGGAAAAGCAGAGATCATTTAGGACACTTACAGAGCCAGCCCAGGGCCAGAGGGTGAGGAAGACCATGCAGCTCCTAATGAGGAATCGTCAGAGCCTGGCTTCTTGGGCTTCTGCTGAGACCTTGCCCAGGACATATGAGCAGGAGGAAGATATTCTGTGGACAGTGGTCAGGCCTCTCTGGAAGCTGGAAAGAATGAGGTGTGCACATATGGGACCATCTGGGAGGGATTTTGCTAAGTGATGGGGCAGCATTTTGACAGAGTGCATCCCAACAGGCACAGTAGTATATTCCCTCATCCTCCTGAGTTACTCGGTGTATTCTGAGGCTGAAGATCAAGTCATTCTGCCGTTTCTTTGCTTCATATCTGTCCCCATTAACACCTTGCTCATGAATAACATTTTCATTTGATGAAATATACAGAATTCATTTTAGAGGCTGGTCTGGCTTCTGTCGGTACCAGTGCATATATGCATTATTCCTTCTGGTGTTTGTTTTCATTTGGCATTCAAGAAATGCTGTATTTCCTCTTTTCTTGATGATGTTTGCTGCAAATTGTGAGATGAGAATGTCTCTACTTGTATCTAAAGAAAATTAGAAAGAAAGAACGTCCAAAGTTTTCAAAATTGTGAAATATTTAAGATTATTGAATTTATGTGCTTTTTCTCAATTTATGCATAGCTTGGTGTCTAGGGTTGATGTTTTCATTCTGAAGAATTAACTCATAGTTATGGTGAGTGTCGTTTGAATGACCATGTAGTTTTCCTCCCCATGAATGTGCTGTCACCTGACCGCCCATGTTTTCTGTTGCACCCCTTCCAATGTGGGAGAGGATATCCCATCACCAATGAGACTCACAAGTGCGGAGGGAGGCCGCTATGATAATCTGCAGCAGGAGCAGCATTCTGTCAGCACCAGTCCCAAAAGGTGTCTGAATAATGGGGCAATCATTGAACAAATCTGAGGTCTGATACAGGAAGAGGACGTGTTACTCTGAACACACTACTAAGCCATGCAGTCTGCAGGAAAGGGGCCCAGGGCATTTCACCAACACATCCTGTGGAAAATCGGATATCTAGCTGAATTTATGAAGAGATTTCTATAATTATTTTTACCATCTGAAAAAAATTAGTATAAAGAACTTTATGTGTATAATTTGAATTATTCCTATCAAATTTCATTTAACTAAAAATTATTGTTTCCCATTTCAAATGAGAAAAATAAATCAAAGATGAGTGAAGTAATTTCCCTAAAGTTGCAGTTAATAAGGGGAGATTGTATACATAATATAGTGTCCTGAAGGAAACACTTAGAAATCGGGAAGCATAAACTTATATGTCACTCATAGGAAAGCCACTGACAAACATTTCCTGTAAAGAATCAAATAGCAAATATTCTGGGCTTTATGGGTCTCTCTTGCAACTAGCCAACTATGTTACTCTTGTTCACAGCGGTAGGAAATATGTAAACAAAGTGGCAAGGTTATGTTTCAATATAATCTTTATTTACAAAACTGGGGCTTTGGATATGGACATAATTTGCTGACCATGTGCTTCACATTAACCACTGTTACCTTCAAGTGTAATGTAGTTTTGTTTTGTTTTTTTTTTACTGAGAACTACAAAATAGTAACATAAGGGGAGAAAATACAGATATACAGCAATTTTCAGTGTATCATATATACACATTTGTTATCAAATGCATAAATTAGTAAAATGTTCTATTATGCATACATATCTGTATTCAGTAGAAGATCTTTGTTAAAATGCACAAATTCTACTAAATTATCAAGAAATTAAAATGTCTCCTTTGATATAAAGAGAGCAACTAAGAACAGAACAGGGAGGAAGAGCATGAGGAAAAGATTAACATTAAACAAAGACGATTGGGGGAGAGAGAGGGAGAGAGAAGGGAAAACATATGGAAATGGTAGGAGACCCTCAATGTTACACAAAATACATAGAAGAGGTTGTGAGGGGAAAGGGGGGGAAACAAGGGAGAGAATTGAACAACAGCACAAGAGGTAGAGAGGGAAGATGGGAGGGGAGGGGAGGGGGGATAGTAGGGGATAGGAAAGGTAACAGTCACTAATATGCCATTATGTAAAAAGGTGAGTGTGTAACTGATGTGATTCTGCAATATGTATTTGGGGTAAAAATGGGAGTTCATAACCCAATTGAGTCAAATGTATGAAAGATGATTTATCAGCTTTGTAATGTTTTGAACAACCAATAAAAAAATAAAAAAAAATAAAATATTGAGACATTCGCAAAAAAAAAAAAAAAAAAGAAGAAGAAGAAGAAGTTAAAATGACCCATCCTTTCACAGATGATCACTCCTTAAGTTTTTTAAAACTTCTTTCCAATTTTTCTCTCATCAATGTCTGTTGAGATTTAGGTGCTCTGGTCCATCCCACTGTGACCCCAGGGTCAGGAATTGCCAGAAACAGGGTGTGGGACCTGAGATCCTAAGTCTACTCCCCAAAACATGCCCTGGAGCCCCCTGGTGTTCCCTAATTGGGCTTCAACAGCATCTCTGCCTTAATAGCACAACCTGATCTTTAGAATGGAGAAATGGAGCAAGACCACATTGCAGTAATTTCAGATAAACTATATGCATAGATGTTATGTGGTAAGAAATCCATAAAAGGTTTCAATATGATAAAAGTGTCCAATGTAAGAATTTTTCTCATTAATTTCTGCTTGTTTGAAAGTAGATTATAACAAAGGTAGGAGTGGAGTTTTCATATTTTGCACTTAACATTTTGTCCCACTACTTTTTGAATGTTCTCAAACATCCAACTAGTATTAATAGAATAGATGTAAAATAATTGTCAATAATTACTTTTTCCTTTGCTGATTGTGGGAAAAACTAGTTTTTCATTCTCTGTAGATACAGGAAGCAGGTATTATCTCGTTTTAACTTTCTATTCCTCTTATTCGGGATTTTTTGCTTTCTTTGCAGAATGCTGACATATAAAGTTTTCAGGGCATATGCTGAGCTTGTCTTGTCCCAGCCAAGAGTCCCGAGTGTAGAGAGAGCTGCCTCCTTTTCTCCCATATATAAGATTTCAACAAGATCTCTCATAGACCCCTAATGGCTGATTGTTTCCTTATAGATTTAAATATCATTAGATTTCTTCAGATCGTTTCAGGATACCAATAGAAGGCATACAATTATCATGTCTGACAGATCATCCTATCTCTGAAAACTTCCAGTGCTCAGGTGTAAAATGGGAAAATGTCAGTCACAGAAAATATCCATATAATAGTTGCACATCTCTCCAGGCATTTAACTCTCTCCTGCCTTCATTTTGAACCATTCAATTGTTGAAAATCTGTACAATCAAGTAAATAAAGACTGTACTATTGGTCAGCCATCCACCCTGTATTTTCAGAGTATAATTGTTAATACTGTGCAGGGATCAATTGGAGAGTAGAATCCAGGAGAACCCCTGCAAAACTCTAGAAGTGCAATAGGGAGAGAAGGCTCAGGCTAAATGACCAGCTTATCAGCCACTGTGGCTGCCCATATGTGAAGGAGGCGTGGGCACAGGCCTGGAGGTGTTTCTTGTGAGGGTTATTCTGGCAACTATAACATTGTGCCCTCTTCATAGGCATAGTAATAAGTGGCCACATCTTCTGTCTCTAAGGAAAAATATTGTCAAGATTGAAATGAAAGTGTTTTGTATTTTTACTGGCCTCAAATTTGTTCTCCCCACCTAAATCCCTTTGAGCAGTTGTCCAGACATATAACAGATGCTCTAAACCTTGATTTGGTTTCTGTTGGTACCATTATAAGTTTAATCTGAGGCTATCTTGGAACCACACTTTACAATGTATGTCAGCAAGGTTGCTCCAATTGCCCAAGTCCAACTGCAAACAAAAAAGAAAGATTCCCATGAACAAATGATACATGAAGAAGCTACAAATAAGAATGGCTTCATTTTCTCCTGGAGACTAAAGTGGTGAGGGGCAACTCACAAGCCCAGAGGGAAGATAGGGTGACTATTTTCAGGAGTGGCATCCTCTCTGCTAGGATGGCTTTCTGGGGAGAAGTTGAGAAAGTGAGGGTCCTGAGAGCTGAGGCCTCAGGTCAGTGCAGGAGGGTATGGCTGTTCTAGTGTCTCAAAAAAGTGGAAAGTCAGGTGATTTCCTGGGTTCTTCAAGATCTGGTGCTATTATGAGCAGTTCTGGGGTTTCCTGCACCACATGAGCTGAGCAGATTGGATATGTGTGTTGACGCTGTGGAAAGACTCCCTGAATACACTGTTCTTCTTATTTTAGGGGAGGGATGGTTCTGTTATCTTTTGCTCTGCAATTTTACACTGTGAAATATTGCTTTGGAGCTATGAAGATATGGCTGCTGCATCCTGTCATCATGTCTGTCTGTCTGTGATTTGCTCTTGAGTCAGAATTCAGGTAAGAATCCTGACCTTAATTTTTCAATATCACAACCAAGAGAATCAGAGGCTTTTATTAACATTATTCAATATGCCATGAATACAAGCACTAGAGTATATTTTTGTTTCTTTTTAAAGCAATTGGGATATCCCCAAGCAGATTATCACTTAGACGAGTCACATTTCATCCATAATCTGGGTACCTCTAGGAAGAAACTAGACTACAATTGCTGGCAGGTTCGATACAGAAAAATCTCTAGAAATCAGCTTCTACTCTCCCTTATCCATTGAATTCACAAGAATGTCTGTAGTGTGTAAGACTGATCTCAAATTAATGTTATATTTAATACTCAATGATGGCTTTAAGATTAATATAGCATCTAAAAGCCTCTGAGGACTTGCTACTTGTCAAAGTGCGAGAGGTTTCCTTCTGTTGTTTCATTTAACTCTCTCCACAGTCCTGTGAAGTGGGTATTACAATCATCTCCATCTGGAAAAGAAAGACAGTGGAAAAATGGTTAAATGACTCATTCAAAACTCTTGAGTTTTTCTACATAGTAATGAATAAATATATGATTGCTTGGTATTACTCACATATATAGATATATTTAGTGGTATTTGCATAATTGCCTTTATATTCTTTTATTATGGTTAAATAACTAGGAACAATAATATAGGTCTTTAGATAATCTATAGAACATTATTTTTTAGGACAAGAGAAAATTAAGGATCTGCTTTATCACTTAGCCCTTTAGAACATTAACTAAGGTATTTAAGATTTGGGACCTCAGTTTCCATAAGAGTATGGTGCTTACATATGTATTTTTAGAGGTCATAAATTGCTTACATTATCATATTACACAAGGATAATACATAAAACACCCATATATTAGTACCCAACATATCGTAATTTTTCAATGATATTATCTTTTCTTAGTATTATCAAGATAAAATTACTTTATAAAAAAATTTTAGTTGCAGATAGACACCATATCTTTTATTTATTTTTATATGGTGTTGAGGATCAAACCCAGTGCTTCACATGTGCAAGGTGCACACTCTACCACTGAGGCACAACCCCAGTCCCAAGATAAAATTACTTTAAAATTTTTTTTCAACAAAAACAGTTTCTCCTTAAGGAAAACATGCAAAATTAAGAACACTGTGTGGCACAATGCATAGTAATGTATTTCTTTGGTAATGAGCATTCTTAAAATTTTGAACAACTATATTTCCTTTTAAAAAAAATCCTTCTATTCAAACAAATATACATTTTTCATAAGTAATTATATACTTCATAAATGTTTCTTTATACTGTACTGTGAATATTTTCTACTTTTGCTGCTAAACCCATAATACACTGATTTCAGAGGCTGTGTGGTTCCATCCCTAGAATGTGCTGGGGCTCTGTGTCTCTTTCCCCATTATTCACCCAATATTTTGAGTCCTGCAAGTCTGCCAGGGAGTTGTCTGAAATCTAGCACAGGTGTCTCACTGCAGGTACCTCTCCACTGCTCTCTGGGGGTCTCTGGTACCCTAGATAAAACAACTTTGGAGCTTTCTCACATATACTGTCAAATAGAGGGTTATTTTTAAGTATTGTTCATTTTTACTTGTAGTAATAAAGTTTTACAATTAATAACACAACCAACATGTATTGAGGACTGGCTAATAGTGTGTCATTTTCAGTGTCATCAATCCTGAGAAGTGGTATTATAGTGACCTCCCTGTGACAGGTGAGAAGAGTAGGACAAAGATGACTTAACTCCAGTCATAACTCTGGTAACCATGTGAGCTTGGATAAGTAACACATGTTCACTGAAGAAATCTGAGTAAATGTGCTATGAAATGATGATAATAAAAGCACTCATCATTTTCTTTTAAGCATTTTCATAATACTTATATTATAATATGTCTGGATCATTGCACATATTTTACTTTAGATGGCCTTTACAGGTAGTTTCCTGGTCTCTTCTCTGAGTAAGCCTTATGTTTAAAAACATATCAGGTCCTTGACAGAATTAGTTAAGTATCATAATTAATGATCTATGATAATAAGCACGCTGTTAACTACTAATGCTCTCTGATGTAAGCCAAATTATACAAAATTTTTGTTTCTCAGTTTCTACATCTGTAATTGCCTAAATATCTTTCAGATGTATATAATAGGGTAAAGTATAAAGAAAAAATAACCCATTCACCCTGTTAGGAAATAAACCCTATCTTTAAACTTTAATACTTTTTTTTAAATTTGATTTCTTCCATCAATACAGAAATTTGCGTAATTGAGAGTTAATGTACACATATTCATACTTTATGTGTTATCTTATGTTGGATTATAAACATTTTAGCTTTTATTATAAATGCTCAAAATGTCATTTTTAAGTTCCTATGTTTCTATCATTTGAATGCAACACAAATTACTTGCCTCTTTCATTCATCACTGAACTGTGTCACTATTTTTTATAGGGATCATATTAAAATCTGCTATAAATTTTTTTTCATAGGGCCAACTCCTCTGGAGTTACTACATTATTTACCAAGGCACACTGATCTTCTGTCCCTTACATGAGGATATCCATGCAGAAACTTTATCAAAGGTTTTTGGAAAAAATTAATTCACAATTTTCATCCATTTCTCTTAGTAAATGCCCATCTTCCTACATTTAGTGTGTTTTTCCCAGATGTCATGCTTAAAAACATAGGGAACTAATAAAGTTAAAGATCTACCCTTTAAAATTGGTCATGGTCAGAAACAGCCTAGATAAGGATGTGAGTTAAAGAAATATGAGTGGACCAATGAGGGGTGCATTGCACGGGGGTCGTCTTGATTATGTGTGACGACAATGGCACACCATGAGTAACCTTCTACCTGCACCTTGCACTTAACAAACATCTCTGGATGCTGGAATGATGAACATTGGCAAAGCCCATGCCTCTCAGTCCACAGACAGGGATAAAATTGGTTGGGAAACAGAGTCAAGTGAAGATTTGGAAGCACAGTGCCTGGGTCCAGCTGTGAACTCAAGTGTAGGCATGGCCCATGATTTTAGCTTCTGGACATCCCAGGAGAGCTCAGAGAAGGCAGCCTGAGACTGGGAGCCCAGCTGTGGAGCTGGTTGTGGTTGCCTGTTTAGGTAGGGATGTGGGAGTGCTCAGGCCCAAGGAGGGGATCCCCCACTGCACAGTAGTACATGGCTGCATCTTCTTTTTCTATGGAATGTGTGATAAGAACTGAAGTCAGAGTTCAAAAATATGTTTGCACCTCAACAGTTCGAGAATATTTTTTCGCCTCAACTTCCCATTCAAGGGACCTTGAGCTGGGGATTTTGTTTAGGTAACTTAAATCAGATGCTCCAAGGTCTGATTGGGTTTCTGCCAGTACCAATAAATGGCTTCATTTTCAGAATATGTGTTGAATATGTACTTGAAATTTATATTAACACTTTTCTTTATTTCTGCAGAAACAGATACATCAGACTGCTCCACTTCTGACCATCCAAGTCCAACGGTGAGATAAAAAGGAGAATATGAGAAGTAAACATGAAAGAATCAATACAGTCACTCATCAAGAAAAAATGAATTGGGCAGAGTGACTCACCAGTCCAGAAGGAAAAGAAGGTTACAGCTTGCAGTAGTGACATGTTGACTGCCAGCTGTGTCCTCAAGAAGTGGAGACCTGGTGTCTGGATGTCTCAGGTCAGTGACAGGAGGGTGTGACCTGAACTGGGGTGAGGAAGGGAATTAGTGGGTTGGGTGATTCTTGGGCCCTTCAGTACTGGCTTCAGGCTGAGCACTGTGCCCAGCAGGCTTGCCCTGTACATATTGAAATAGGGCTGATGTTCACTCATGAATGTGAGAACAGGAAGGTGCCCTAGCTTCAGAGGAAGTGCCCAGGAGATATTTTATGAACTCCTTTTCTCTACATCCCATTTTTACATATTACATTTTTAATAAATATTAATTTTAATTGTATCAAATATTTAATAAACATTTGTTTAGCTTTAAAAAAATGTTCTCCACCTTTGTAGCCACCACAATAATCAGATAGTATAGACACTTGTAGTTGCATTATATAGATGAGGATACAGACTGCTGAATGGACTTCACAAATTCACATAGTTGAAAAGCAGAGCCTGCTGGCAAAGATACTCATGAAGAAACTCAGAGAAACAAGATGAAGATAAAAATGACAACATCCATGTTCAGATCATGAAAGACAACAACTATAATCATTATGGTTTTTTAATTTCCAGGTTTTTTTCTTTGCAGATACATTGATAGGAATACGTTTCCATGAACTACAAATATATTTATATGTACAGAATTTTGATTTCTTTATTCAGTTCATCATGTATTCTGAGAAACTTCCCACAGCACTGAGGCATTTTTTGATGTCTACAACTATTAATGGTCTATGTTTATCGTTTAGGACATGTCTGTCTTGTGAAAATGTCCTCATCCCTTTAAGCCTCACATACCTCCTCTGAAAATGGCTGCAATAATTATACATATATCGAAATTTTATGCAAATTTAATAAAGCATATTGATGATTTCTGAGATATAGTAAATTTCCATTGTTTATAATTATCACTATTACATTTTAAAATGTGACCTCCTCTTCCTTTCAACCATTTCATTTTCTCTCAGCTTTCACCTGTTGAAATTTTTGGTGATTAATTTGAAGTTGTAACCTGGGTAAATCAAGGAAAATCAGTAAATATCGTTAACATATTGGGAGCTTCTCTTTATTCTTTCCTAAACCAAGCTTCTTCATGATTTCCATATGGTTTCCAAGTGTATCAGGACTCCTGTAGCCCCAGACAGTGATCATAAGTGACACTGTGTCACCCCTGCCAGGTCCCACATTCAGCAGGTATGAATACAGGTCCCACAGCGCCTACAGAGGAGAAAGGAAAACCCCGCTGGCTCAGATAGCTGCATCTTCCTTCTGAGGCCCTGTTTTCCCTCTTTTCTAATAAATATCATTTCTGAGGTGCTCAACACTGGAAGCCCTAGGCCCTAGCCCTAGTCCCGTGGGCTACCATTAGAAGGGCTGGCTGTACATTCACACAGGTGTTTGTCTCAGGTAGAGAAAGGAGAAAAGAAGTGGAGGCTGCTGCCTGAGTCAGTCTGTGGGCCCTCGGTATTGCTAACACTTGGGTGCCCTTGCCACCCTGGAACCCACTAGGTGTCGGGTATCGTCCTTTTAGTCTTTCTGCTACTCACTGTCTTCAGCAGCATCCAGCACTTTGCTCTGTGTCATCTGGGATTTGGACTCCCCCTCTGAATCTGCTGGTGCACTACAGACCTGAACTCATCACTGTTGACTCCACACCAAGCCCTTGGGGTGCAAAGCTTCCCCCTGAAGCTTGTCATCCAAATATCATACAATATGTTATCTGACACTCTCAGTACCTCTGTACCCTGTTAGAGACCCTGAGAGGCATTTAGATAACCTCTATAAACACTTGTGCAGAAAATAGTGCTGGGTTGGGCTCATATTTGTTTATACCTGCCTCTGTTGGTGAAGTTCTACCCTGGCACTATTGGAGGAGCTCAACATCACCTGATGCTCTCATATTCTCCCCAGGTCTATCTTGAGTTCTGTTAGTGTTTCTACCTCTTCTGGGCTAGGACACTAGGTTATGGGGAACAGGAATGGCCTTCACTCAATTCTTTGCCTCTCTTAACTCTTCCCATAATCTCACAGAAATTCCCTGCAGGAAATGCCACCCTTTCCTCTGAGTGAATGCTGAGTTCATACCCTGAGTTTTCCTTATATAATATCTCTTATAAAATTCTCATCTTAGTTTCCAAGTTTGTCTTCTGACTTATAAATGCAAATTCAATCTCCTTCCATGGGTTTTAAATCTCAGGGTTTAGTTGGGGATGTGGCTCAGTGATGGAGCATATTTGCCTGGCATATGTGAGGCCCGGGGTTCATTCTCCAGCTCAATCAATCAATCAATCAATCATTATCTCATTGTTCAGTTTTAATAAAGAAAGTGCAATAGGAGACAATATGTAAAGGAGAGAATGAAAATATGGTCAGTGTGTATTTCTAAGACATGATCCTCGTTACTCATTTTGATCACTTGAGTCCAGGCTTTGTGGTTTTAATATTTCTCCATGTAGCCCACCCATGACATTTTCTGCTAAACCAAGTTCATGAACTTAACTGATAAGTGGCTTTCATAGTCTTTTCCTCTCTGGCATGGAAAAGGGTCTTGGGGCAGAATATTCAGGACTGGATCTCTTCCTGATGTGTGCCCAAAGTGAAACTCAGCCATGACTTCCTGGGCAACTACTCCATCTGTCCTAGCTGGGCTGCGCTTGGGTAGGCAGTAAATCTGGACAAGTCACATTTACTCTTAAACTCCACAGTATGTTCTTGTGATGTTAGTAACCTATGAAGATATTTGAAATGGCCCAATTGTGCAAACTGAAACACAGTGACCACCTGTAATTATTAGTTCTTTTTTCTAGGAATAGTTCTATTTTCAGGGGATTTATAATGATTCCCTGAGATTCGGAACACATTTAAAACATCTAACACACACTATGAGGCACCAATGGGAGCACTGTTCCTTCCCAGCACTTTTATCCTGAGATTTGATTTTCATCATTACTAGAAATCTCAGGGAAATGGATTAGTGGAATTTGCCTGCTCTCTGAGATGGTCAGGCAGTTCCAACATACTCATTGTCTACGTATGAACCCAACTCAGCAGGAAAATATGAAAAACCAGACATGAGGGGCACAGTTACCAGCATCTGAGGGTGCAGTTGATAGCCATCAGACTCTCTTTCCTGTTTCCTCTATAGGAAGGCCTCAACCTAAGGAGGACAGGAAGTGCTGCAGGCTGGGGCTGAGGCCTAGCAGGGCTCGGGGCTGAAGGAGGCAGCTCCATGTTGGGGAGCATGTAGTCACAGACATATTGAGGGGTGGGTATGCTCATTATTTTAGCTCTAATGACATAGTTTCAGAGGCTATAATATTAGGTCATAATGTCTTACTTTTCTGTGAATTTTATTTTGAATACCAAAAGGAGGCAGACAGAATATGTACTTCATGAATGGAATTATTTGCTTATAACCAACCTTAAATAAAAGTTTCTTTTCTCCCCAAGTAAATATCAAATCCTCAAAAACACTGTTTGGAGTTTTTCAGTACCAAAATGTGTATGAAAAATTGTGCCTGGATAACAGGCAGTGAAATATATGCTTCCTTTCTGTTACTGAAATAATATTTTCACTTGTTTTCATTGTATTTATTCAATTTCAACAATAGTATTTCCAACAAAACAAAAATTATCAAGGGAAAAGCATTCATTTTCTGAATATCCATTAATCAATCTGAGAAATAGGGAAAAAATTCATATTTCTGGAGCAACAAGCAGATGAACATTGTAGCTCTAGCATCTTGCCTTTTACACTGTGTGCCAAAGGATAAGACTGAGGAGGTGGGATACTGAAGCAAAGTAGTCGACATACCAGGATGTAGGGGAAGGAGTCCTCGAGTGCAAGAAGAGAAAATAGGCATCTCAGACCCCTCCGCCCAGATCCATTCTTTCTATAAGACTTTTCTATAGGACACCAAAATAATCAGTCCATTTACATTCTAGGTTTTAGGGTGCTTTCTTTTTATAATTGATGTTTTATCAACATTATTTAATGGATATCAGGGAAAAGTTGGATTAAGTTAAAAAGTCTGCCATGACCTGAAGGCACCTGTGGACTTCTCCAGGTGAGGCCATCACTGGTCATTGTGTACACCAAACCCTCACAACAAAGATCAAACCCACCCATGACTCTCACATAGGGTTCTGCTCTGGACTCACATTGGCTCCAGCATCTGGTGAATCCTTTTTGGTGTGAATGTGGGGAGCACTTATTCCCTCCTTCCTCCCTGGGAGGGGAGGACGTTGCCATGGCACTCCCAACAGGGCTTTTTAGAGAAAGTTTACACAGACATTGTCCCCCCAAATTCTCTAAGCTCCTCTTACATTCAGTATTGACATAGCTCATGAGCCAATGGTTGGGGTCAACAATTTTTTTCTATCACTTAGCATGTCCTTGGGAAATGTACCTAGTCCAGGTTTTCTCAACCTCTGCATTGTTGACATTTAAGGCTACATAGTCTTTGGTCATGGTAGAAGAGAGGGAAGCAGTCTTATGAACTATAGGATATTTAGCAGCATCTGTGGCCTCTACCAGCCACATACCAGTAGTGCCCCCCCCCACGCTTCTGTGACTACCAAAAATATCCTCAGACATTGCCAATGCACCCTGGAGAGGGGATTGCCCTCAGGTGAAAACTAGTGGTTTAGCTGCTGTTTTAAGAAACACATAAAACTGATTATTATTTTTTTTTATTTAGTTCTCAGCCAAGATGTGAGCAAAATGAAATTTCCACTAAATTCCAATATGAAAAAAATCTCATGTTATTAGCTCATGAGCAAAATCATTTACTCTTATTTGTACAATATCTTTTCTTGAGGAATAGGAGTGGACATAATGATAATTCTATCACTTAGCAGATAGCACTGCTGCCTTGCTTCACCAATTGTTGCCTGTTACTTTCATATACTTGATAATAAATTCCTTTTTTTGACATCAGCCTATGAGTTTTGGTGATTATTAAATCTTTTTCATAAGTAAACCACAATACCTTCTATATAATGAGAGCTCCATAAATATTGTCTATCATTTAGAGATAATTTTTCTAGAGATCTAATTGGAAGGAGTGAAAAATATTAAAATAAAACAACAATCCTATACTTTTATGTGGTGGTTAAAATTTCCAAAAGATGTCTATGAACATTGGCTTATTCTATCCAATCAATGATATTTTAAATCCAGAGGGAGTCCCAGAGAGAATAAGCTAGTAAATGGTAGAGCTGGAAACTCTATTCCATTTCTTCACACCAAGTCAACTTGGTGGGCCACAAAAGGGAGCATGAAACTATGCATTCCAGCTTCTCTTTCCAATTCTGCCAGTTATTAACTTAACTTGGTTCTGTCTGACACTCCGTGATCTCAACTATGAAAGTGAAATAAGCATACCTGTCCCTCAGCATCATTTTAAGAAAGGAAACTGGGCACAGAACAAAGCATAACACTGAAGCTCAGTGGATTCTGTATCCTTTCCATTCTTCCTCCTCCCTCTTCTGCCTCCTTGTTGAAGCAGGATCAGCATAGAGCTACTGTTGTGGCTACCATTTTGAATTGGGACCCTTCTCTTTACATGATCTTAGTTCCTTGACTTAAATTACATCAATAGCCCCTCCAGAGGTTAGAGGCACTGTGAGGTACTCAGCTTTGCTCTCCTGGTAGATGCCCTGGGGGATGGAGCCTCATGGTCAAGATCCTGAGCAGCCACCTCCCCTTGTTCCTCCAGAGACACCCCTACAGCCCACCTCATTCCAGAGATGGTCACAGATGGGAATGACTGTAATGTCCTATTTGTCTTGTACCCAAGGAGGCTGAGAAAAAATAATTAATACAAAGATATGATTAAAAAGTAATAAAGATCTACAATATTCGAAATTTGGGGAAATCATTTTCCCAAGACAGGTTCTTTCATCATGTGAAAGAATTTGATGGCAAAACCATTGAATTCATTCTTCTTACTATTTCTACTGGGTTGTGTGATAAAAGTGGATGTTTACTTCTTTTATTTGGCAGTGCCTTTATTGGAATCTCTGGTACCATGAAGCCTACCCTATGACCCATCCATTTCTGCCTTCTCAGGAAACTTGGATTTCATAATGAAATCAAGGAATCATTAGTTTAATTCTTTTTCTCCTTTGAGGTACAGAGTGATAACAGAGTGCTGTTCCTGATATTACTTACTCAAACATTCAAGCCATTTGATTGTTTAATTATCTGTGAGTAGTAAATCTCTCATCTTCAACACTTTTCATTAACCAGTCAAATTTCCTATTAGGTACATTTTTGTAGGAATGCAATCTGCAGTCTGACCTTCACAAACAGAAAAGCCTAATCTTAGTTCTCTTCTTTGCACTGGATTCCAGGTCTTGCTGGTTCAGTGTGGTGTGATGGGAATGGCAAGTTTTAATGATGGTTATACATGGCTCTAAATCTCTTCCCTGCTGCTAGCCATGTCTGCAGGATCTTGGATGCTGCAAACTCTATGTGTTCACCACACCCCTCATCTATTAGAGGTGGACAATAATATCTAAGTCAGAAAAACTATGTAAAGCTCAGGATCTGACACCTGCTTGGTCCTCAGCCCCTGCAGGTCCCTCCCTGGACAGTTGTACAGAAAGCAAAACAGAATGTGGCCTTCTCAGGGAAGACTGTGATTTTGTCTAGTTCGAACTTTATTTCCCATCCATGTTGGAAAATATTTCTGTGCTCCCTAGCAGGTTAACTGTGGGAATCGCAGTGTCAAAGCTTATAAAGGGTCATATCTTTGTATTCTATCTTGACAAATTTCTGATGCTCAATAAACAGTTTTTTGTTGTGCCCTTTTTCCTTGTTTAAATATAGATCATTAGAACTTTAATGTGAGAAAAAAATGATTGCATAATAAATTTATCTGCAGATGGTTTCTAAGTAAACATTGTATTTAAACAGTTTAAATGCCTTCATGTAGCCCTGGAGAATGAAGCTTAAGAACACAGGTCAAGAAACAAATCATAATGTGAGTGGAAAAATTCTTTTGTTTTCATTTTCCTCCCAAAATGTCTCCACTCAAAAGTACTTCTTTTGCAAATCACTCTGAAATTCATGCAGTAGAATGTCAATCAGTCAGAACTGGGCTTAAATACCAGCTATCAAGTCACTTACTTGATCAAAATGCCAAATTTATAACGAAAAGATATCAATAATATTGAGATAATAACAATAGAAAACTTTTATTTTTATAAAAGTTTTTTATTTGTGTTAATTAGTTATGCATGACAGTAGTGTTGTGGGGCAGGTCACTCAGAAAACACACAAAGTCCCAGTTTTGTCCAAATCAAAGAGCTGGCCAGCCAGTGACTGCTTTTCATAACTGTTGCTTCAAGGAGCCTGAGCATTTTAGAATATTTAAAGGCAAAAAAACACACCTGGGTTGACATAACTGCAAACAAGCAGGTACAGAGACAATTGGGCAGTTAGCGAGACAATGCAATGGGGACATTGGTGTTTCTAATGGGATTTTCCAGGGTGGCATAGCAGCAAGTAAGCAGAAGGGAAGGGGGTCAAAATGACCCCAGTTCAGTACAAGTTAGAGAATGGTTACTAATATCTAGACAGTCAATCTCTGACAAGGTACATTGCCCAAGAAAAATGGAAACCAAAGAGAGTAATTTTACGTTGTGTAAGAATTGCTATTTTCTGTTGCCCAGTATGTTATGCTAGGTAACTATTAATGGGTACAGAGGTGGGGCTTTCCCGTGGGAGAAGCGTTTCTTACATAATATGAAGTTGCAGGGTAAAATGGAGTCTGTTTGGTCATTATCTATATAGCCTGGCCCATAACAGTAGAATATGTTTATGCACTTTGATATGTCATACATAGATGGGATATAATTTCTCATTTTTGAGTGTACACATTGTAGAATTATATTGTTCATGCAGTCTCATATATGCATAAAGAAATCATGTCTGTTTCATTCTGCTATCCTTCCTATCCCCATATGCCCTGCCCTCCCCCCACCTATTTAACGCTATTCTTCTCTACAGACTCCTTCCTTATTGTGAATTAGCATCCACATATTAGAGAAAACATTCAGCCTTTGGTTTTGGGGGATTGGTTTATTTTGTATAGCATGATATTTTCCAACTCTATCCATTTACTGGCAAATGCCATAATTTCATTCTTCTTTAGAGCTGAGTCATAGTCCACTGAATATATATATACCACATTTCCTTTATCCATTCATCTATTGAAGGACACCTAGGTTGGTTCCATAGTTTGCTTATTGTGAATTAAGCTGCTATAAACATTAGAATTAAGTATATAAATTTCTGCCTATTGTGCCTAGCACATAAGTGCTATTGTTGTTATAATCTTATCAGAACTTTTATTAAAATTCTTATTTTCCTATAGAACTGAGGTCCTTGAGAAAATACTCTGCATACTCAATCCTGTGCACATAAACTGACTAACTAATAGGTGTTCTTTGTTATTGTTGTTTTGTTATGCCATTGTCTTTTCGGTTTAGTTGATTTGTTTTTAGGATTTTTTTTTTTTTACTAAGCAAATAAAATAAGAGCCCAATCTACCAACTCATAGATTGCAAATTTTCTATACATAAGTATAAATTTTGGTAATTATTCTGCAATTTTATGTGAACAAAATAAAGGCAACAGGACCACAGTAGAATACTAATGATCAGCATTTAATTAAAATACTGAAAATGTGACTTAGAAGTGCCAAGAAAGTGGATTAAAACCACAGAAGAGACAGATCCATTTTAGCAATAGTGGGATTGGATTTTAGATGAATGCAGCAGGCACTCCTCTCCCTCAACAGGTGAATAAGAGTTGGGATTGTTTTGCCACCCTGCTCTTATCTATGGTTTTAAAGAACATCAAGCTCAGTGATGGAGCACTCGCCCAACATTGGTGATGCCCTGAATTTAATCCCTAGCACTGCAAACAAATAAACACAATATATTAAGTGCATGGAATTGGATTTATCATAATATTGGTTCACAAAGCACAGTAAGCATTCATCTAAATATAGATCTCTTGTATGTTATTGATCTTATTCTACCTATGTGTCAGAGATTTACTTAACAAATCCACAAATATCTGAGATAAGAATCCATCACATAACACAAGAATAATTGCATTACAGTGTTCTACATGATCCTCTCTATTTAAAGTAATCAAAAGAAGAGCGTTTAATGATAATCCTTTAAGACTTGTGGAGGTTCCTGTGTGTCACTCAAGGAACATATCCTGTTATGTTAGAGATGAGATCTTGGTGGTTTTGTGGAAAGTGAAATGAACACTACTGGATAAATTTGTCTTCTTGCTTTCCAGGTGCTGTGCTTACTGGGGGATAAGCCTCACCTCTCCTACTCTTTTGGCATCTGCTTTGTGTCTTCTCTGCTCCTCCAGATCCACTCTCCACCTCTCTCCGCCCTCCGTCCTCTTAAGCGTCTGACCCATGGGCTGCATTAATAGTTCCTTGTTGTCTGGGTGATCTTAGGGACCAGCCAAGGGAAGCACCAGTAGAGGTCTAGGAAGAGGGACAGGGGTGAGGCCAGGGTTCCCTCCCTGACAAGTGGCCTTGAGTTGATTGCATCCTCCCCAGTAGCCAAGATATAGTGGCATCCACCCCATGGCCAGAAGTTTCATGTCCAGGATCCAAGAGGTGGAGCTAGGAAAGCCCATTCTCTTCCACATCAGTTAACCAACTTGAGGAATCTGTGTATTTTTCCACTGGTCCCTGAATCCACAGGCTTGAAATCCCAGGTCCCAAGGAGATGCACAAGCCCACTAAGCTATTCTGAGCACCCAAAGCATCAGCATTGTCTCTAACTTGTCAGATTCTATCAGTAGGACTGAGGAGAAAAGGCATGGTTTATTTATTAAAAGAAGGGTCTGTTTTTAAAAAAGAAGAAAAATTAGTGGCCAAGCAGAGCCCATCCCAGGCTTTTAGGTGTTCTCTAAGTGCTAAATAATATGCAGAGATAGTTTCATCATGACGCATATGAATTCTTTTAAAAAGTAAATTTTAAAATAATATTTTAAGAGATAAATGTGGATGTTAATTCACAATCGGGGAGAGCTAGGGAAGAATAGAGTTACTTTAGATTAGGTAGAGAGGAGTGAAGGGAGTCCAGGTGGTATGGAGGTAGGAAGGATAGTAGAATGAATCAGACATTATCACCCTATGTACATATATAACTATATGACCAGTGTGACTCTATATCATGTGCAACCAAAAGAATGAGAAATTGTACTTCATTATACATGATGTATCAAAGTGCATTCTACTGTCATGTATAGCTAGTTAAAACAAAAAATTTAAAAAAATAAAAAATAAATATTTGCTGTTAGACAGTTTAGAGACTACAAAAATGAGAAAAAAAAATAATCATGAGTTCATAAGGTCAGAGATGTCCACTCCCAAGTCTCTGCCAATTTCTGTACCCCAGGTTGCCTCTAAGGAGCCCATTCAAAGGACTACAAAAAGAGCACTCAAGACAAGTATCAAACATGGTTTTCCAAGGGCATCTAGCAATTTCTAGAATGATGACTTTCATAAGAAGATTCCTAAGTAATAAATATCACTTTTCCCCCATGACCAGTTTGTGTGGGGAGTTTTCCTAATGAAAAATATAAGGTAATTACAAGACTTTTGTTTACTGATAAGTCTGCAGTGGCTCAATAGCCTATGCATCACCACACAGCCCAAAATGAGGTAGCCCAAATGAGCCCTGAGCATGTCTGTGAGAGGCCTAAAACCTGACCACTTTGTCCTCCATATTTATGGGAAGATCATTATAAAGGCTATTGGAGAAGATAAGACTCAGAATCATTCTTACCTCAACCCTTTTATCAGCAAAAATATAGGTCTTTTTTTTTCTGCTTATATATTTAAGACCATATTTCAAGAAAGTGTTTTATAAACACATTCAAACAATCATGAACTGAGCCCAACAATTTATGGAGATTTACAACCATAAGATGCCTTTTAAGTTGAGCTCTGTCATTGCAGTGGCAAACTGCAAACTGGAAGCAGAAAGTGACTTAACAAGCGCAACCTCCACCCTTGACAGAGCAGATAAGACTTGTAATTTCTCCTGTGCATAATGACTGGCTCAGAGTAGTCTATTAAAAATGATTGTCAGTAATAGTCCATTGTGCATATATACCACAGTTTCTTTGTCCATTCATCTATTGAAGGGCATCTAGGTTGCTTCCACAGTTTAACTACTGTGAATTGAGGTACTATAAACATTGATGTGGCTTTGTCCCTGTAGTATGCTGATTTTAAGTCCTTTGGGTATAGGCCGAGGAGTGGGATAGCTGGGTCAAATGGTGGTTCCATTCCCAGTTTTCTAAGGAATCTCTATATTGCTTTCCAGATGGTTGCACCAATTTGCAGTCCCACTAGCAATGTATGAGTGTGCCTTTCCCCCCACATCCTCGTCAACACTTATTGTTGTTTTTATTATTGATAACTGCCATTCTGACTGGTGTGAAAGTATTAAAAGAGAATAAACTTATGGCATTTGCAGGTAAATGAATAGAGTTGGAGAATATCTTGCTAACAAAGTAAGCCAATCCCCAAAAACCAAAGGCCCAATGTTCTCTGTGATAAGTGGATGCTGATCCATAATGGCGGGGAGGAGCATAGGAAAAATGGAGGAACTTTGATTGGGTAAAGGGTAGGGAGGAGTGAGAAAGGCGTTTGGGAGCAGTAAAGATGGTGGAATGAGATGGACATCATTATCCTAGGTACATGTATGACTGCACACATGGTGTGATGCTACATCGTGTACAACCAGATAAATGAAAAGTTGTGCTGCGATTCTGTACAATGAATCAAGATGCATTCTGCTGCCATATATACTTAATTAAAATAAGTTAATTAATTAATAGTAAAAAATAAATAAAAACAAAAAAAGTAAAGCATTTCACTAAGTATCTCTGATGTTAGTGGTTGGTTGTTTGGCTTACTTGGGAGCAGAGGTGGCAATAAAGTTTTCCTTAATATCTTTTTGCCCTGTTTGAATTTCATGCTAAGCACATATACTGCCAGTTTATTTTTTAATACAAACATTAAAAAGAATTATTGTCATATTAATGGAATCAGGCCCAAAATTGAACTACACCACAAACCCCAATTCAGAGTAGACCTTGGGCTTGGACTCGATTAGTAGGAGGGTTTCCAAGTTTTGTGCAGAATCAAACATCACCCACTGCAAGGCATGCATGAGATGAGCATGTCATTGCAGTCTTCCCTGGGTATGGTTAGATCCTGCAGTGTGTCTTATACTCTACCCTCTAGGAAAAATGAAAAGTATCTAATATCTTTTTTTTTTCTAATTGAGGGGGATACATGGATCTGAGAAAACATTGTAATGCAAATTGACTAGGACAGAAGAAGTTTTGAAAAATTATTATAACCTCTTGGCATAAAAGAATAGTGAGTGGGGAGGTTGTCCGAGATGAATAAATGGGAGAAAATAGGAGACCTAGAAAAATAGTTGGAGAAAGAAAATGTCTGAAAAAGATGAGGCTGAGCATTGGTTCATTCTCGTGTAAAGTCTCTCGGTCCAGAAAATGCAGAATTTAGCAACTACATGTAAAATCACCACTGAACAATTACTTAGGAGACTGTAAAAAGTGTGCTGGTGGTGACTGTGGTTCCCCAATTTATAATAATGAATGAAGAATCAAAGATCATTTATTGATTGAGGTGGCTCTAATTGTCTACTACTGTGCAGTTCCCAGAAAGCACAATAGTAGGTAGCTGAGTCTTCTTTCTCTACATTGTGAATAGTGAGGGTAGACGTAGATGTCTCAGGTATCTTGTCCACCTCAAATTTGCCCACTGTAATGCCTGGTTCCAGGTTGACAGTGTCATCCTCTGAAATGAACAGTAGGTGCTTCAGGGGATGGTCAGGTCTTTCCTGATACCAGTATATGGACATAGCATAAATAGTTACTCCGGACACCACACACTCCAGGCGCACTGTTTTGGAGAGGGTTTTAGTAATGGAAGGCTGAGGTTGCTCCAGGTGACGTGCACCAAACACACACACTGGAAAGAAAGAAGTTGCAGTAAATAGAACAAACTCTTGGGATTTTATAAAAATACAACATTAGAGAACATCAGTCAAAAGTAATTAAACAAAACTTACAAACTCCAAGGATGGCCAGAGCCACTGCTGACTTCGGTGACAGCATGACTGAGGACTGTGCTCTCCTCTGGGGCAGCCAGTTTTCACTGAGAAGAGGCTCAGACTCCTGTGGTTTAGTGGCTTGGCTGAGTCAAGGAGCCAAACTCCCCTCTGAGCAGGTGAAATGGGCCTCCCCATGCAGCTCTCCTGCCCCTTCCTGAAGGGGGTCCCCAATACCTATTAGCACTTCCACTCTGTGAAGACAGGAATACAAAGTCCACACCTTATGTCAGATCATGGAGCACAGATGGCAACTCTGAACAGTGAGATGACCCACTTACACAGTTGGTAATCATGCAGCTCCCACTGTGGGCAAGGGATGGGGTTTAGGAAAAGAGATTCAGTGGTATGACCCCTGACCACGGAGAGCTGCCTAACAGAGAGACGGCATGAGTCACAGCCATGGGCAGTGGTGTGTTCTTTTTCTCTTTCTTTCTTTTTTTTTTTTTTTTTTTTTTTGCTGGAGGGTTTGAACTCAGGGGCACTCAATCACTGAGCCACATCTGCAGCCCTATTTTGTATTTTATTCAGAGACAGGGTCTCACTGAGTGCTTAGCACCTCGCTTTTGCTGAGGCTGGCTTTGAACCCTCAATCCTCCTGTCTCAGTCTCCTGAGCCACTGGGATTACAGGCATGCACCATCATGCCCAGCTTTTTCTTTCTTTTAATGGACTCAGTATCTTTCACAAAGTAGATCTTCAATAACCCCACCTGTCAGGCCATGGTGGCAGGTGGTCAGGCTGTGCTGTGTATCATTTGGCCCACAAAGAGTATATCTTCACTCAGCTGGAGACTCTGGTTCATCAGTCCACTGACCCCTGTTCAGCTACTCCCATATCCTTCAGTATAGGGTCACCTCACTCCACAGATATTCATATTCTATTCCTGGTGGCTGACTTCTGTTGAAGTGTGAAGTTCATGTCCTCTCCTAACTACTGAGCTATACATCTCTACTAAACCCTAGCTTCCCCTCTAGGAAGCCATATACCCTCTTTATGGATTACTGAGCTTGCTTTCTCTGTGTCACTTCCCAACCCAACATATTTTGTGAGTGCTGGAGTATTTATACAAAATGCTTAAAGGTGGTGGTTGTGTAGATTTCTGTTCTTACTTTATCTACTCTGCCTGAGTGGTCGCTCCCCATTGGTGGCTTTAATTATCCTAGAGGAGAGGAGAGAAGGGATGATGGTGACATTTCTCCTCCATTGCCAGCCCACTCTTGTTTCCTGGGCTCCATGTGCACATCTCCAGCTCAGACAGCTACAGGTTTGTTTACACGGGACCTCAAAATGAAAGTTAACAAAGAGAGAGTGAACTCTTCCTCTAATGAAAAACATTTCCCTAAATTAGGGAACACCGTTTTCCAAGCCAGGGACCTGGGTGTCAGCCTGAATTCTCTCCTCTAACTAATTTTTTACACTTCATTTGCTGTGGATTCAAACATTTCCTGGCTCAACCTGCCTCCAACCCTTCTTTGCCTTGACACCAACATGGTCCCTCCTTCCCAATTTCTCCATCACCTGGGGACTGAACTGACCTAGTCACTTCCCTGCTTAGGATTCTCCATCCTGCTCTACTCTGCTTCTGAGGATCAAGTCAGAGCTGTTAGGACCTGAGGTCTCTATGAGGTAACCACCTGTTCCCTTCCCTTCTGTCTTCAGCCACTCTCTCCCCAGAATCACATGATCCAAATCTATAGGTTGATTGGCAGTTTTCCTCTCTGGACCACTGTATATCCCACACTTCTTGCTGAACTCCTGTTCATGTTTGGGCTCAACTTAACACTGAATCCTCCAGGAAGCTTCTCACCTAGGAGGAAGTCAGGGGTGGATGTGCCTCCAATTGCTTTCTAGTGGCGCCACCTAGTGTCTCCCTCTCTCATAGCCATTCCTGCCTAAATCTTGGCTTGCTTATTCATTGTTCTCTCTCCTAGACTCACCAGGCAACCACTAGCAGAGAAGTGAGACCATATCTTGTATTTCTTATATTCCCAGGTGTTTGTAGAATAGGAGAAAGAATGAAATAATGAGTGGAAGAGTGAACACTGAAGTATTTCTCCTCTTGCTGATGTCAGTGAAAGATCACCATTTAAAGTATAATTTGTAAAGAAGAGTTACCAAGTACTTAAAGCCTTTAAAGTACTTTGTAGCCACTATCATATTGAACTCCAAAATTTTAATGTAATTCCATGGGGCCTGATGGGAATCAAATACAGAAAAGGCTCAAGGTTTAATACCTTGTCCCTGACAGATTTGAGATTGGTTCTATCTGGCTATAAAGCCTGTGCCATTTGAATTCCTCCCTCTCCTTTTTCTCATTTATCTAGTGAGAATAAAATCAGGACCCACTTTATTAGATATTTTTGAAGCATAAATAAGTTAGCCCCGGTGGAGGGTTTGCAACAGTGCTTAACACACAGTGAACCCTCAGAAACTGGTTCCTGGCAGACTCTGCCATGCTGCCTTCAATGAACATTCCCAGGTGAGCATCAGAAGCATACCAGTCCTGCTCCTGTCACATTGACTCCCTCCTGTAGAGACAGGCCAGCAGCAAGGCTCCCAGAAGCAAGTGACAGTGAGAGTGAAAGAATTGGGGACCACTTCTTAGAAATAAAATTTTGGAACGTTGCCATGATTATCCTAAAGGTGAGAATCTTGTTCAGTAAGGAAGTGAGTGAGGAGTTTGTTTCTCCTAATGTCCTGGTCCCCCATCACTGACAGTTCTCAGGATTCACTCCTGTCTGGAGCCAGGTTCTGGGAGAGGTGCAGGGCCTCTCCTCCTGTGCCCATCCACTTTCATCAGCACAGAGGAGAACAAGAAATGAAGAGAAAAAGCTGAGAACAAAAGGAAAGTAGGGCTCAACCCCTCTTTACCCATCCCCTCTCCCACCGGGACTTGGGGGTTCACTACAGGGGACTAATATGTGGCCTTTGCAGAAGCCAGGCATATTTTTAACTATAAATCTCCAGCCACAAAAATCTGAAGTTGAGAGAGAAACTATGAATTAAGGAATCTGAGGAATCAATTTCTTTCAGAATCATTTGCACTTTTCAGCCATTAATGTTTTTTATGTTATTGATTTAATGAGGAAGTCACATATAAATGTTGACTCTTCCATTGAAAAGGCATTTATATTCAGCTTAGAATTTAAAGAGCCTTTTGCTATTTTTTCTTCCACACATAGAGCAGCATAGGGATTTTCTATTTGGTGCTGGATCATTGGAACACAGGTTTTCTTCCTTTTATTCATTTATTTTTCTTTTATGGAAGTTGGCTGCTTTGTAGGAATATAGTAGACATAGTAATATCTTATTGAAATGATTTGGATTTAATGCAGAAATAATATTCACTTTTAGTCAAACTCCTGTGTATTTCAAGTGGGTAAACAAAAATCAGAGAAGCTGGGGTGCTTCCACATCCCACATTTGAGTGATATTCAAGGTCTCTTCCAGGGTTTACCTCATCCCCCACAGGATGATCATCTTCTAACATCAGTTCTGGTGCGAGCCCTGGGTGAGGGTGCTGAACATGGGCAATGTTGTTTTCCAAACTTCCAATTATTGGCTCTACTGCCACATAAGGTCAGTCAGTGGGGACAAAATGTGGAAGCTGGAAACCAAAGTAGGCGTCTACTCTCAGCTTTGGATCATCGAGTGGCAAATCTACCTAGAGTCCTTCACCCTTGAAATCTTTTGCAAATATTTTATTTGTGCCTTCTTCAGGGGAGATGGACAGATTCTGAAATTATTGGTTTCTAATAATTGGTCTCTATCTGATAGAAATTGATGGGAATTAGTAAGGTCAACCACAAAAGTAAAATTGTTATGGGGTTTATTGAAAAAAATAAAAGGAAACAGGTAAAGCTAGGTATAGGGCAATTGTCATTGAATCCAAGATATCCTAAATATCATCATTTTAACATTCAAGAAGCTAACAAGTTATTGATGAGTTATTTCACTTTCTTCCAGTACCTCATCAATGTAGAGTGTGTATTTTAGAACTAGTGTCCATTCCAACTTGGATTATTGCAATACCTACTCTCAAATACTCAATAACTGCATCAAGCCAGGGACACCTGGATTGATCAGCACGTTAGCCTGAGACCAGCACCGGCTTCATGAATGAAGGTTTGAAACGTGAGAAATCTCTAGGGAGTTTTGAATTAAAGAGATAAGACTCTAATTACCTTTAAACCAGCTCCAGGACAGCTCCTCCTGGCTCCAGCCTCCAGCCACCTATTATTGTAGCAAGGTTTACTGAAGAGGCTAGTGAGAGAGAGAGAGAGAGAGAGAGAACACGACAGGGAGTGGACTTTTATTGGGGAACAAAAACTCTGGGGAAAATCCCATCCAATGAAGAGCAGTCTCCCAAGGTCAGGGGTGACAACTGGGTCTTCAGGGTGGCCAGACACGCCTCCACACGAACAAGTCCTCGGACCTGAGAAGGGTGGGGAAAGCTCTGGACACAAGATGTGCCTAAGCGCCTCTCACCCAGCCAGGGAGGTAACTCAAATCACATGTGAGGATGGCCTCCCACACAGCACAGCTTCTCTTTCCAATACAGCAGAAATGCTGAACGAAGAACCTTTGAACGGCTCCTTTTGACTGGATTGTTTCTCAAGTCTGCATCAGGTTGAGAGCTCACTTCTCTTTAGCCATATCACTTTATCTGAATTGAAAGAACAAAGAGGGATATCTCAGAAAACCCAGGAGGTAGAGGAACAGGGGGCAAATTTTGTTTTTACTTGCAGGAGACAGGAAAACCCAAGGGACCAAGAGTCAGTTCAGTAAACATGGCCAGGCAGGATCAGGGAGTAAGACACCTTTTTGTGCAGGATCTTGCTTAGCACACAGGGCTGTGCTGCTGGTCCCAGGCTGCACAATAGTACATGCCCTCATCACTCTTCCCCAGGTTCAGCACCAAAAGGGAACAGCTATTGCCATTGTTGTTGTTCAAGCCTGTGATTTTATCTGCTTTCAGAACTGAATCCCAGTGCACATCCTTCCTGGACATCCCCCATCCTGAGAAGGCTCTGGGGGGTTTGGCCCTCCTGCTGCCAGTACCAGTGGATGTAACTGACCCTCATGTGGACCAAGCACTGCAGAAAGACCGAGCTTCCCTTGTGTCCCAGGACCTGGGCTGGCTGCTCCAGTTGGATGAGTGAATGACCTGCAAGGGAGAGAGCAGTGAGGTAGGGGCAGCCCGAGTCAGGCAGTCTCTGAAAATTTCACCCCGAAAGAAGGTGGGGGTCTTACCTGGAAATGGGAGAGCCCACAGGAGGGTGAGATAGCCCAGCATGGCTCTATGTTGTGACTAGGGTGACAGTGGCCAGGGTGAATGCTTGTGTCAAACTGCTGCCAAGAGCCACAGCTTGGTGGTGGTGGTGGTGGTGGGGAGAGGGGTAGGGCGGGAAGCAGCAGCTCAGGCCCTAATTGGTAATTGGCCAATTAGAGGGGAAGGCCCAGAAGACAGACAGAAAACTAACCTCAAGGTGAAGGGAGGGAGGCTGAGTGATTGGATTTCTGAGAAACACTTAGAGAACATTGGCAGAATAATAAAAGCAACAACACAACGGTGATTGCTGGGGACACCTGCATTCTAGCACCTTATGCATTGATTTATGGCCATTGTTTATTAAATCCTGAAAATAATCCAGTGTTACCCAAATTATTAGCTTCAGATTAGAAGTGTGGAAAGTGAGGCTGTTATTTTTAGGAACTTATCAAAAGCTGGACAGCTGCAGGGAATGAGGATGGAACATGAAGATAGGTCTGGCTGGAGACCAAGTAAGCACTTTACCCTCATAGAACCATGAGTGTGCTGCTTACTTTGGAGGAAGAGACAAACACTGAAAGGCAAACTCTGCTGAATACACATGCTTCCCTTCAGTGTTGTCACTGGAGCTTGTCACCCAGAGGTCCTGTGGAAGAATTTCAGTCCCTTAAAGAGCACAACAGCTCTGTTATCTGAAGCAAGTTGTTTCTCTTCCTTTTCTTCCTCCATGGGGAGGGACACCATGGGTTGCCAGAGGACTGACTAAAAGGGATCATGTGAGCAATGCATTTGCCACAGTCTCAGATGCATAGAAAATACTCAAGGATATGAGGTATTATTAGTCCACCTCACCCTGGATGGAGTTCAGTAGATGTTCTCCGTTCTCTGGAGAGTTGGTGTGAAATAGAAATAATGGTTTTAGAGGTGTGTGTGTAAGTGTGTGTGTGTGTGTGTGTGTGTGTGTGTGAGAGAGAGAGAGAGAGAGAGAGAGAGAGAGAGAGAGAGAGAGAAAGAAGGAAGACGTCTACACTGGACCAAGGACCAGAATCTAGAGGCAGGACCAGGTCATTCCAGGACCATGAGATTCCTAGATGTTGGGAAGAACATCGAAGGGGTCACACATCTGCAGTGAAGCTTGGAGAAACAGACCTGGCTTTGACTCCAGGGGAAATGGAAGTCTATTTTCAGTTACGCTAATTGCACCTAAGGACCTTCTAAGTAGTCAGGCAGATGGCTATGAAAGAAGGCGGTGGGCATGGAAGGAAAGGGGGCTTGGCCCTAAGGGAAGTTATGGGTCTTTGGGGTTCCACCTCCAGATCCGGCTCCTGAGCCCCTCTTCTGTGGTAGAGCCAGGCTTGCTCGGTGCAACCAAAGTTTCCAGTGTCCCCAGAACCAGGCTTCAGGTTGTACGGAGTTGGTGACCTGCTGGTCAAACATAAAGGTAATAGAAAATTTTGAAAAATGATATTTTGGCATCCTCTTGTATACTCTCTCTCTCGACATCTAGTACTGCTATGGTTAAGAGTTAGGAAGTGACAGCTATGCCATCTCTACATGAACAACAGTTAGAAAGAGTCACAGTGGAGACCATGAGCAAAGTGGTGGTGGGAAAATGGCCAAATCACTTGCTTTCTATTTTTATTTTTTTCCCAGCTTTTCAACAATAAGATGACATTATTGGGGGGTTGTGTTTGTAACCACTATTTTATGAAAATAAATTTTATTTTGTGTTGTCAGCACTCAAAATTTTGTCTCTCAGTGGTTATTGTGACCTTTTTAATCAGCTACTGCTAATTAAGCCTTGAAAATCATTTGTAATTGACAAAAATAAATTTTAATAAAATCACCCATAAACCTGCAGCCACTTACTCTTCTGGGTTAAAAAGCCACTTACATTTTGGGTGACATTTGTTTTCTTTTGGTTCACTTTTCTTCCTAGTAAAGTGCATCTGTGATCCTCTTCCAATGGACCAACAGGTTATAGTCATCTAAATTACAAGTTGAAACAAATAATATGGAGAAATTCTTGGGGCAGGACACAGTCAAAAGGAGACAAAGGTGGCACTAGAAATTTAGCTCAGTTGGCAGAGTGCTCGCCTGGTACACACAAGGCCATGAGTTTGGTTGTCATTCTGGGGGGGAGGGGAAATAGGAGAGAAATAAGTCAAAAGTGTGCTCTTTCAGCCCTCAGTAGGGATTTGGAATTTCAAATCTAAACTGTCCTGGTCTTCAGGAAAAGAGGAATAAGAGGTTGTGTGAGAGAACAGTATACCCTGCCATCTAGTATCCTCTGACAGCTTCCTCCAGAGGAAAACACTCTGGTGGACCAGACTCAGCCAGCCTGGGGTGGCCAATTAGAGGGTGGTGAGAGTGAGCCCAGACTCATCAGATTCTGAATGAAGGTCCAGCTGCTGCTGCTGTGGGTGGGGCCTTGTGACCTGAGTCCTGAACCTCCCGCCTGCTGTATCTGACCCAGGATGTCAGGCTTCTGGCCGTTCTAGGATCTGAGAATGAACCTAATTTGACTTCATCGTTCAGCCCGATATAATAAATTGGATGTGCATGTGATGACAATTACTAATGAAATGGCCAAGTCTGGGAAACCCCAGAGGAAAGCCACTGATATATACAGATGACTAGAACATAAAGATAAAATTTTACTTTAATTTCAGTTGATATTTTTATAGCACTTTGTTGAATAAAAATGTTTCTAAAAGAACAATTTGTGTCATATTGAAATTATAAAGTTCTTTCTCAGCTTTATTGAGGTATAACACAAATAAAAACTGTGCACATTCAATGTATGAAATGAGACATTTTGATATGTGTAGGCATGGTGAAATGAAAGCCTTCCTGGGTGGTGCTGGAGGATTGATAGCACAATGTTATTTGAATGGCATTGATGTATTGCAGGAATAATTATCAGAACTTATCAATCATTTGGTTTAATCCTTTCATTTATCAGATGAGAGAACAAAAATCCAGAGAAGTTGAGTGCATCCACATCTCATGCTGGGTGATGCTCAAGGAGAAGTAGAAGGTAAAGTGCCCATTGGCTCTAGGGTTCATCCCTGCCACAATATAACACTTAACATCGTTCCTGTGCCAGCCCTCCAATAGATTTAGGTGCTAAGTATTGACAATGCTGTTTCCCATCAATTGCTCACTCTACTGCCACATAAGATTAATCCCTGGGGCAAGAAATGAAAAGCTGGACACCAGAGTAATCTTCTCAATTTTGCGTTTCGATCATTGTGTGGAAAAATCTCCAGAATCTTTCACCTTTGAAATCTTTTGCCAAATAATTTGTGCATTCTTCAGTGGAGATAGTCAGATTCCTAAACTTACCATCTCTAATGATATTGTCTTTTTAGAAACAAATGTGAATAACTCATGTGAGCCACAAATTCAATGTTTTCTAGTCGCTACATTAAAAACTAAAAAGAAATGGGAAAATTAATATTATTGCTGTTTAGTCCAAGATAGCCACAATATAATTCTTTAAGAAGTCAACCCATACAAATTTACCAATGAATTGTTTCACTTTTTTTCCCATGAGATCTTCAAAGGTTTTAGACCTACAGCCCATCTCAAATGGACTCTTGCAGCACTTAACTTTCAAGTGCTCGATAACCACATGGGCCCAGTGGCATCTGTACAGATCAACACTGCTCATCCTCCAAATATTTCAGAAATGCTGGACAGGAGGCCCTCCGTGAATTGCTCACGGAGTCTGTGCCAGCCTGAATACTCACCTCTCTTTAGCTTTATACTCTTATCTGTAGTGGGAATACTGAGGGGCATCTGGGAAAGAACAGGAGATGGAAACACAGGGAATGGAGTTTTTCTCTCATGCAACAGCAAATCCAAAGGACCAAGAGTCAGTGAACATGTCCAAGGCCTGGAAGGACTGGGGAGCAAGAGATATTTTTAGCTGGTCATGGTGGTGCACACCTCTAATCCCAGTGGCTTGGGAGGTTGAGCAGGAGGATCATGAGTTCAAAACTAGCCTCAGCAACTCAGTAAGGCCCTGGGTGTTGTGGAAAAACCCTGTATCAAAGTAAACAATAAAAATGCTGAAGGTGTAGCTCAGTAGCTAAGTGCTGCTGAGTTTAATCCCTGCCACCAAACAGTTCAAACAGAGAGACATTCTTGTACAGGGTCTGAGTTGGCACACAGGGCTGCACTTGTCCCCAGAGCCCACAATAGTACATGTCCTCATCATCCTTCTCCACCTCCAATGCTGACAGGTAACAACTACTGCCATCCTTTGTATTCAGGGCTATGATTTTATCTTTTTGGGGGTGTGCACATTCCTCCTGAACATGGTCAGCCATGAGGAGCCTCTGGAGAACCTTCTTCTCCTGCTACCGGTACCAGTAGAAGTAGATGATCCTGGTGTGGACTGCTGAAGAAAGACTGAGCTTCCACTGTGTCCCAGGACCGTGTTGGCTGCTCCAGGATGATGAGGGACTGGCCAACTGCAAGGGAGAGAGTGGTGCAGCAGGGACAGACCCAAGCCTGGCAGTCTTTGTAGACTCTAGCCTTGCAAGAGGTGGGGGACTTACTTGGAGTGGGAAGTTCTAGAGGGCAAGACAATCTGTCATGGCTCTGCATCCTGAACAGGAGAAAATGAACCCATGGTGAACACTGATCTCAGACTATTGGCATGAGCCACACATCCTGGTGGTTGGTACAGGCCACATTAGGGTGTGAGCTGCTGCTTTCCTAGAACAAGGAGGTAATTGGAGAGAGAAACAGGGAAGGCAAGAAGAGGCCCAGACAGTAGAAAGACAGATCTGACCACAAGGTGAAGGAAGGGAAGCTGAATAGTTACAGGGTCTCAGAAATGCTTAGAAACTGCTGCTGGAATGATAGTATCAATAATGGAAAGCACTGGTGGGCTGCCGCCTCCTCCACAGTAACACCCGACTAGTTGTGCAGGGGCTCAGGCAGCACCATGATTGGCTCATGGGTTTTGTTTTATTAGATCTTAAAAATAACCCAGGGTATAAATAGTATTATCCTCAATTTAGAAAAGTGGAAAGTGATACTGTCATTTTAAGTAATGTATCAAAATCTGAACACATAAATAGCATGAGGGTTGGGATTTGAAGTCAGGTTGACTGTACCCAAATCCCCTTCTTCTTTTGGACAATCTATACTAATAAGGCCATCAGCATGCTGGTTACAAAGGAGGAAGGAATTAGCATAGAAAAGCAATCCCTGCCAAGAAACGCACACTCCTTATCTAAATATGTCACCCAGAGTTCCTGATCAAGATTTTCACTCCTCTGACCTATAAAAATTATTTTGCCCCCTTTTCTTCTCCGAAAAGGGACCTGAAACAATTAGGATCCTGTGACCAAACCACATAGAGCAGTAGCAGCAGATGGCATGGAAATGTGAGGTTTTATTGTGTCATCTCAAAACAGGACAGGTTGAAATAGATAATCTCTTAGAACCATATGAAGTAAAAATTATAGAGATGACAGTTTGAAATAATTGTGCGTGTGTGTGTGTGTGTGTGTGTGTGTGTGTGAAGGAAGAAACCTCTGTTAGACCAAGGGACAGCAAGGACTTGGAGATAGGATCAGGTCACCCTGTGCCAGTCCTGGGGAATTCAGAAATGGAGAAGACAGCTAAGGGACACATTTCAGTGGAGTCCTGTAGCTCTCACTGGTCTCTCTCCTTTGTCATTGGAAGTGTCAGGATACTGAGTTCGTGTCAATCCTTGTGAACTGATGGTAAGATTTTATGAGAGTGAAGCCTGAGTTGGCTTCATTGACTCTAAACCAACCTGGAGGTTACAAACAACCCTTCCCAACCTCTTCCCCAGGGGAAGCTAGGGGAAACAGGTGGCCTACCTTTATTTTACCTCTCTTACTTTATTCTATGTGCCTGAGGAGATTGGATTCTCCTACTCATTCTTCCCACTTTAAGGGATTTTTCTGAGGTTAATTTTCATTATTCGTCCATCTACATGATCGCTATACTCCCAATAATCCTCTCCTCCTCCACAGATTTAATGGTTTTCAAGAGGCTCGTGGATATTTGTTTTAAACAAAACTTACTTTTTAGGAAATTTGTAGGAAATGTGTTTAAAAGGTAAAGTTCAAAACATTGGTATATTATTTTCTAAATGTCGTATATGAAATTTATGTGTGATGCTTTGTGTTTCAGATGCCATCATCTTAGGGATATAGTTGCATTCCTTTCAAAGTGAAAAATAAAATGCCAGTTGGCATCATTATCAATTAATAGTTTGCAAGTGGTTTAAAATAATACAACTGGATAAGATAATATAATAGATAAAAGTACTGGAAAGAAACAAAAATAGATCATATCATCTTAAAATGATAATTAGAAAATCTGAGACTATCAAAAACATTAGAGATAATGGTAAGATAATGGTAATTTACATAAGCACTAATAACTTTCTTATATATTAAAAATAGACATTTAGAGAATGCAAAGACCAAATACTTCATTTACTACAACAAAAGCAATAATAAACCAGAAGCAATATTAGATGAATATATATAGCATCTACATGGATGTAACTATAAAAATCTACTGAAGGGTAAAAAAGAATATGTATGTTTGTGTGTTTATGTGTGTTGCATGTATAAAAATAAAATACACATGCTTCATACACACAAATTGTTCATGAATTATATAGAGGAAATCGATGAATTTTGTTTTGATTTTTTAAACAATTTTTAAACCAGTATCTTCCTTCTCTGGGAAACTCTTCGGTCCTCACCCTCTATGGTTCTGATGAAGATCCCTATCCACCAGAGGGGCACTCCACCAGGTGGAGCCCATAATAGTCCCTTGGCCTCCTGGTCACCCTAATGATCCCAGGGCCCATCAAACATCCAAATCTGATGATTACAGTACATTTTTTTCCACAGAGGAGACTAAGGGAAGTCGTCTCAATTGGCCTGGGTGAGCCATCATCTGTATGTTGGGTCTCTAGACATGACTGTAGACACATTTCTTGACACATGGAGCAGCCTTAGATTATGAGGGTGTCACACAGGCAAAAGCTGAGACAGGAGAGAAAGAAATGGGGAAGGAAGTGGTATGATACTTTCAAGTGCCAGGATTTTTTTCAAGCACCAGGCCTTTTTTTTTTAAATGAAATTTTGAGTGAAAAATTTATGATATTTTTACACTGAGTATACCATGTACTCGTTAATATAAGTAAACTAAAGTCTTATACATTCGCAAGAGTAAATAAAGCATTTGGCAGAGAAAAAATTTAAAGGCTATACATATGTAAATCCTATTTTATAAAATTTTAAAGTATTATGCATACTGTATAATTATTTTTGGATACATATATTTTCAGCATATATGAGATATACATGACACCAAATTCAGGTGTAATAGTTACCCCTGGGGAAAGATGGGGAAGGAACAGTGTTTTAGTCAACTTTTTCACTGCTGTGACTAAAAGGATTTGACCAGATAATTTAGGGGAGGAAAAGTTTATTTCAGGGCTCATGGTTTCAGAGGTCTCAATCCATAAACAGAAGGCTGTATTCCATGGGGCTCTAAGGGAGGCAGGACTTCATGGTGGAAGAGTACAGCAGAGGGAAGCAGCTCACATCATGATCGGAAGGCAGAGAAAGAAAAACTCCACACTCCAGATAAAAATATATACCCCAAACCACTACCCCAATTCCCACCTCCTCCAACCACACCCTACCACTTCAATTACCATTCAATTAACCCCTCTCAGGTAATTACTTCACTAATTGGGTTAAGACTCTTAAAACTCAATCATTTCTTCTCTGAACCTTCTTGCATTGTCTCACACAGGAGCTTTTGGAAGACATTTCACATCCAAACCATAACAAATGGAATGGGAACATATACCCCAGGCATTCAACTACTTGTATAATATTTTATTCCCTACAATGAAAACACCTGAGGCAAATGTGGCAAAATTTTAAGAGTAAGCAAAACTGAATGATGAGTACCTCGATGTTATTATTTTATTCTCTTTCTGTATGCTTGAGATCTTTATTACTTTTAAAAGATAAATGTGCAAATAAAAAATTATTCTGAAAAGTAAGAAATAAGAAGGAATTCACAAAATATAAATTATGTGTTCACTGTATTATGATAAAAAGTAAGGTTCAAGCAAGGGAATGGAGATAGATGTTTCAAATATTATATAAAATAGAACCAAATGGAAATTAAGAATCTGACAACATAGAATAAAATTATATGAAGCAATAATTCTCAAACTTTATAGACAAATTCATAAATATTTCATTTGAATGAGAAAGTTACAGAAGATTTAACATCATACAGAAGATTTAACAACAGTTAATATAGTTAGTAATTTGAAAGAATGAAAAGAAATAGAAAACTACTCCCCCCAAATAGAGATTTTTATACTTATTAATAATAGTTACTATATTGAAAATATGCTTACCAAAAAAAAAACAGGAAGGAAGAAAGAAAGGAAAAGCAAATATAAAAGAAAATCTCCAAAGTGAAAAAATATACTCTTATTCAACAGAGTATATAACCAAGCTTGTACCATAATACCTGTATTTGGAAATCAAGGCCACAGTTAAGTAAATTTTTTGCAATGAAGCAGGATCTATAATAACAATTGTAATAAGGAAAAAAAATTTACTTCAAAATGAGTTCTTTGGAGTTGAAAGGATTCTTAGAATTATATACATATCATATATAAACATATGTGTCTTAAACAGAAGAAAAAAATGTCTAAAAATTAGTTTTCCAAATCCAACCCAAAAAGTTAAAAAGAAAATAGCATAACCAAGTAAAATAGAAGGAAGAAAACAATAAGAAAAAAAATAAAATGGAAATTAAATATATAAATAAAATAAAATGCTGGTTCCTTGGAAAAATAACAAAAAAGTTCTCATTGCTGGTAAAGTAGTGAAAGAAAAAATAGACAATATACAAATGGCACTAATAGCAGAAAAATAACTGGCAATATAAATATAGAAATTTAAATTCAAGATAAATTGAATTAATAACTTTATGTCAATTGTAGGGGAAGATAAGAAAACAAATAACCCAATCAATAAATGGGCCAAGGACCTAAACAGACACTTCTCAGAGGAGGACATACAAAAATCAACAAGTACATGAAAAAATGCTCACCATCTCTAGCAGTCAGAGAAATGCAAATCAAAACCACCTTAAGATTCCATCTCACTCCAGTAAGATTGGCAGCCATTAAGAAGTCAAACAACAAGAAGTTCTGGCAAGGATGTGGGGAAAAGGGTACACTTATACATTGCTGGTGGGATTGCAAATTGGTGCTGCCAATTTGGAAAGCAGTATGGAGATTCCTTGGAAAGCTGGGAATGGAACCAACATTTGACCTAGCTATTTCCCTTCTCAGACTATTCCCTAAAGACCTTAAAAGAGTGTACTATAGGGATACTGCTACATCAATGTTCATAGCAGCACAATTCACAATAGCTAGACTGTGGAACCAACCTAGATGCCCTTCAATAGATGAATGGATAAAAAATGTTGCATTTATACACAATGGAGTATTACTCAGCACTAAAAAATGACAAAATCATGGCATTTGCAGGGAAATGGATGGCACTAGAGCATATTATGCTAAGTGAAGCTAGCCAATCCCTAAAAAACAAATGCCAAATGTCTTCTTTGATATAAGGAGAGCAACTAAGAACAGAGCAGGGAGGAAGAGCATGAGAAGAAGATTAACATTAAACAGGGACGAGAGGTGGGAGGGAAAGGGAGAGAGAAGGGAAATTGCATGGAAATGGAAGGAGACCCCCATCATTATACAAAATTACATATAAGAGGAAGTGAGGGAAAAGGGAAAAAAACAAGGGAGAGAAATGAACTACAGTAGATGGGGTAGAGAAAGAAGATGGGAGGGGAGGGGAGGAGAGAGGGGATAGTAGAGGATAGGAAAGGCAACAGAATACAACAGACACTAGTACGGCAGTATGTAAAAACATGCATGTATAACCGATGTGATTCTGCAATCTGTATATGGGGTAAAAATGGGAGTTCATAACCCACTTGAATCAAATGTGTGAAATACAATATGTCAAAAGCTATGTAATGTTTTGAACAACTAATAATAAAAAATAAAAAATTAAAATTAAAAAAAAATCACCTTCACCTTCTTAGCTTCATGACTGAATCCAAAAATTAAATCTAAGACATATTAGCAGGAGAAAAGCATGAGAATTAATTACTAGAAGTTTCACAGGATGCAGAAGCCCTCCTAAGGAAATGAAGACAGACAGGCAGTTAGAGCCTGTCACCTCTGTGCTGTGTTGGATGAAGATTAGAGTCTTGACATGTGATGAGGAGACAGGAGGGGTCTGGGAGAGTTAACTGGTGGAGAAGTAAGGCGGAGGATCAAGGTGAGTTTAACAAGGTTTGTACAGATTCCACAAACTTTAAACTTTAACTTGCCATCCTCGATAGCAAGAATGTTGCCTGTTCTCCAGGGCATCCTTCACTTAGGAATTTCATCTTCGGCTCCTGAGAAGCAGCACACAGATCAGAGTGGACTTCTTGCACTTGTTTTATTGCATGTCTTTAACCTGGCACAGTCTATAAAGAAACCTCTGTGACTAGCTGTGATTCTAAAAGCAGGCAAAGACAATAAGGAAAAAGGAAAAGCATGGCCCATCTCACTTAATCATAGATGCAACACTTAATTAGCAGCATTGTTCATGATAGCATGAACAGGTTCGCGCCATCTTACAAACGCAAGGGTTGCCCAGCACTAGAAAATCTACATTTTAAAAGGGAAAAGACAAACTAAAAGCAGGGTGTATGACACGATTCAACACTGATTCATGATGAGAAAACATTCTAGCAAGTCCAAAATAGAACTAAATATGCAAATTTAAGAAAGGGAAAGCTTCCAGTAAATGTGATGAAATATTATAAGCATTTTCATTAAATTTAGGAATAAAAATGAGATGAGCATCATCATGACTGACATTAACATGGTCTGGGGAATCTGAACAGCCCAGACAATGTACAATTTGAGAGGAAATCAGTACTCAAAAAGTGAATTTTAGGAAAAACTTTAGACTTTGCTAAGAACCATAAATTGAAATCTGAATAAGTAGCAAGGGACATATACACATGAAGGTTCCAGCTGAGATCAGGACTAAGAGAAGGATGCTAGTCAACTTCACTTTTACTAAATATTGTACCAGAAGTCTCAACCAGGGCGTGAAAGTCACAGATTGGATACTATTTAAAGGAATTGTAAGGAAGAAATGAAATTGCCTTCATTTTCAAATGAAGTAAATTTATAACAAAGAATCCCCCCAAAAAAAGGATTAATTAAATTAGGATCCATGAGATCCTACACACACACACACACATACATATATATATATATATATATATATATATATATATATATCCTACATATGTGCCCTCACATAATTGACTGCAGTACTTTATACCAGTAACAAATAGGGAGGGGGAAGGCATGAGAAAAGTGTAGGAACTTTGGGGAAAAGAGATGGAGGGTTGTGAGGGTGCATGGGGGCAAGAAAAATAGTGAAATGAGATGGACATCATCACCCTAGGTACATGTATGACTGCACATATGGTGTGATGCGACATTGTGTACAACCAGAGAAATAAGAAGTTATGCTGCAGTTGTGTACAGTGACTCAAAATGCATTCTGCTGTCATATACGCCTAATTAAAATAAATTAATAAATAGAAAAGTGAAATTTTAGAACATGAAATTTAAAATTCCTACAAACCAATATCTTCTATAATCATAGTGAGGCCCTCAAACAACAGTATCTTTCTGTTCTTTCTCCTCTTATCTCAGTTAGTTGTACATCCTTAAAAGAGGTCTAGCAGAGTAGCTATCATCATTCCCCTGAATAAAAATTTTAAGTTAAATATATACTATTCATAATGTAATTATTCTCTCAAAGAGTTCTTTAGCTTCAATCATTGAGCAAAAATGATAATTGTAGAAGTAAATAATTGTACTCCAGTTAATGAGTTAATGTGTTTATGCAGGAGGATAATAGTGGAAAGGAGTTTTAGCTTCATTCACTTAAAAGAGAGCAGATCTGGCTTTGGGATGCACTTCAACAGACAGTGTATCAAGTAAGACTTATGGAAGGGAATTGATTGATACAGAGCTCTTGTTTTAGGAGCCCAATCAAATAACCCAAAATGGAGTCACTCAGGCTAATATTTAGATGCCACCAAACTAAACCAAAACTCTGTACTCATTCGATAGGATCATCTAATAAATCAGGAGAGAGATAATAGCCAGAGACCTAAACAAGCCAGTTTACAAACATAACAAAAGAAACAACCAGGAAATCATAGCCACCAATCACCCAGGGCCCAATCAACCCTAGGTAGCATGATAGGGAAGTCCCTCCATTTTAACCCATACCAGGAATGTGTGAGTGAGAAAGATGTTGCCAATCTGCTCTTTGCATTATTGCTCTCTCCTTGTTATTGCTCAGGCTTTCCTGAAATCACCAACAGTGGTCACAATTCAGTGGAGCTCCCATCTGTTTTGCAGACTGGATGCTATCTGGTTTATGAATCATTAACAAATGACACATTTTTGGATTTTTTGAAGTTATGTTTTTTCATTGGGTAAGTAAATAAAATGTTTTCACTTTTTTCCTACATTATCATTCATACCAATAATACCATAGTTGATTATGGGTAGGGAAATGTCAGTTTGTTCAAAGGATAATAAATATGACCATCAGCATGAAGTATTCATGAAACCCAAATTTATCATCACCTTATTTCTCATAAACTTAAGTAAGGTTATGAGCATCATTCCCAACCTTTATTCAGAGATCATGATTGGATAAATGATTAAATACAAATATAATGGTCCCCTAAACCTAAACTATGATGGTCTCCTAAATGTCTCCCATAATCTATCAACCCTAGGTGACCTTGTCTATCCTAGACAGCAAATTGAATGGGACGTCATCAGTCCCTGGAAGAGCTGAAAGAAATGATGCTGTCAACCAGACTATTTGGCCAAGTTTTGGTGATAGTAGAATGTCCTGTGGATATGATTTCTATCAGGATAAAGCTAATGAAAGGGGAGTAGCACATACATTTGGGGGTTAGATTTTGGTCTCAGAGTTTCACTTTGTTCAGCAAACAGTGAGGCCGGCAGCAGGAAGTGAGATGGGGGCTGGTCTTTTTTGTGTATCATGAACAGCCACAAGTAACATTTTGTGTACTGTACAGAACAGATGTGAATCACTGTGACAGGCACTCCAGTAAGCACAGTAATACTCAGCAGAATCACTCTCTTCCAGATTTCGCACTATGAATTTAGATCTCTGGCCTGTGCCTTCATACACATGGTATTTCACTGGATCGAGTCCTGAGTCCATCACAATCTTGGAATTGTAAAAGTCATGGTAGAGAAGGTGTTGAGGGGCCTTCCCCTCCTTTAATTGGTACCAGTGGATGAAATTTCTTTCTTCAGCAAAATCACAAGTAATTACTGCAGTGGACCCAGTTGTTCTCTTGAGTGACATCATTCTCCCTTCCAAACTGGAAGATGTTTGACTGCCTGAAATGGTAACAATAAGAATTAATGACAAAGAGGTAATGGAAGTCTTTGTTGTGGCTTCTTTGGGGGAAAAATACTCCCCATGATCATCTGTGCCACATACTTACCAGGAGGCAGGGTGGCTAGAAGTAGGGCTAGAGCCCACAGCATGCCTTCTTCCCTGGGGCTTGCAAGGAAAAGGACCAGATGATAAGACGAGAAGAAAAACCTTTCAAAACTCAAATCCTACTCACAATGGAAGTGACCCTTCCACCAGTGACCTGGAGCTGATCCTCCTGACTGGGTCACAGGCAGGGAGAAGTAACTGAGGAGCTGCCTGAGAAGACAACCCAGCTGTTTACCCAGAAGGGGTGGTTCTGGGAGGAGCCCTTGCCTCTCTGCTTCTGCCCACTTCTCTAGCACCACCCTGTGGTCACTAAAGGCAGGCCCTCTGCAGCGGAGAAGCTAGGAGCCTGGATTGCTTAGAGATAAACAGATTGGGTGCAAATGTGGTGGGAGGCAGAGCTCTGGACGAAACTTCTCTGTTCGCCTATGGAAACAAGAACATGTACCTGAAATTCAGTTTCACATGTTAAATGCTGCTGTCTTCATCTTGTCCTGAGATGAAACTTTTTCATCATGTCCCTGACTACTTCCACTTAATATTTGTAAAATAGATTTGGGGGCAACCACCAAATGCAAATCTGATGAGCCTTGAATTTACTTTATTAAAAGAGACTGGAATAAACGAAGTCAGCTGCAAATGACACTCCTCAAAAAACGATGATAATTGTCTCTTTGTATACAAAAATCTACTTCTTTTAATTTGCTGGTAATACTCAAGTATTATAAAAAGTCTCCTCAGAGATCAGGTGGGTAATTCAGTTTAAATACATGTGTGTGTGTATAAATATATATTTCACGAAATATTCGGAGTTAAATTAAAAATCATTTTTATCTGAAATTCAAACATATCTGGGTATCCTATATTTTATTTGGCAAATCTACTCTCAAAAAGTGTAGTGATATCTGCAATTGATTTTTATTGATTGATGGATAGATGATCAAAGCACAATAAGGATAGAATTTAAGTTGTGCTTACACAGATGTTGACCCACCAATATATCTGTATTCGTGTTTAAATTGTAGGTCACTATCAGTCATTGTTCTAGTCTCTCTCAGGTAATTTGTTTTCCATGACTGTGACATCTGAGAATCTAGAAAGATAGGAGACTCTGGTTGGTCTCCCTTTGACCTGCAGGACGACAAAGTACAGAGAAATGAGCCTGCAGACAAGCAGCTCAGAAAGCAGAGGGCTCCAGGTCACATGAAGGACAACTTTGTAGGCCCTGGTAAGTTCCAGGGCCTCAGAGCCTAGAAAGTCCTTGCTGGGATAGAAGACTCATGTTTTGTAGATGAGAAAGGAGAATACCATCAACTTACCAGAATGGAAAGAAGATTCTTAAAACAAAAAAAGTCATAAATCAGTCTGGTATGGTGTTACACATCTGTAATACCAGTTACTCAGGAGGTGAAGGCAGAAGAAGAGCAAGTTCAAGGCTGGCTTGGGCAACTTGGTGAGTCCTTGCCTCAAAATAAATAAAAAATAGCCAAGAACTGGGGATATAACTCAAAGGTACAGCACCCTGAATTCAATCCTCAGTACTATAAATAAACAAGAAGGGGAAGGAGAGAAGGAGAAGGAGGAGGAGGAGAAAAAAATTATAAGAGAACTATATAAGTTAAAATGTAGAAAGAGGTCCACATATGTAACATTTTAACCTATGATAAAGTTGTACATTCAGTTCAGCAGGGAAGAATAAATTCTTTTTGTAAATTGGCTCACTATATGGAAACGAGTACTATTGAATTGCTACCTTACAAATAGAGATTTAGGTATAATAAAACTGAAGCCACACAATGCATTAAAATTTAATATTGGTAAATTTACATATAAATCACATGTGAGACAAGGCTTCCCTAAACCTTACACCAAAATCAAAAACTGTAAGGGAAAAATTGTAGATTTTTTTTTTTACAAGTATCATTTAAATTTAAAGTCACCAAAAGTTACCAAAAATACATTATCAAGTTTTTTCAACGCATTTGTTGGAAAAATCTTAATATATCTAAATGTTTACAAAACCTCTTACAAACAGTAAGAATAATACTCCAATAGAAAATATGGGCAAGGGGTATAAAATGGCAATTCATTAAAGAATAAATGGAAATGTCCATTAAACTTGTGAAGTAACACTAGCTCCCATTGTAGATGACATGTAAACAGAATTTACAAATCTCTCTTTTTTTGAACCACTGTGCTGGATTTCAAACACTGATTCCAATCCCCTACCACTTCAGATTTTATAACTAGAAAAGCCAATAAACCCCTCACTTTCTCAGTTGTTAAGTCCAGCAATACTTGAACCCTCAACAGGCTTTTGGTAAAGATTAAATGAGATCATATATGCAGAGTGCTTAGCACAGGGACTACCAGAAAAAGAGGGTCCATAATTAGCATTTACTCATACTAACACTACTAACACCATTACTAGTACTACTAGTACTGCTCCTATTGCTTCTGTGCAATTGTTATTTAAAAATTGCAGCAGGATCAATGATACAAATACTAAATAATGAGTGAATAAAAACACTGGAAGAATAGTATGGGTTTCGTTCTGCATAACCTTACTTTGGGGGCTGCTTTTCAAGTGAAGCATGAAACCCAAATGCTATCAAATAAAAGAATGATTAAAATGTATAAAAACTGAATACCCCAGAACCACAATATAAATACCAAAATCAAATACAAGTAATATACCCTACACATATGGTGAATAAAAGATTTGATTCTTGTAAGGAGACAGTTATTGTTTGAGTACATTAGAAAAAGTTAAAATATTCAATAAAACTAATAAGAATATTCTTACTATAATGTGAGGAAAGAGAACAGAAATCAAGGAGGGACATAAAAACTCAAAATGGATCTTGTCTTCTAAGTTGACTTTAGATTCATGTAACTGTCTAACCTATATAAAACAAATATATTAAAAAGAAAAACAAATTGAATTTTAAGACTTTAAAAATATAAACAGAAAGAAATGGAATTACCTTTACAGTAAAGATGCAATAAACATATACAGTAGAATTATTTAAAATTGAATTTTACTTGAATATCCTAAACAAAAGAAGGAATGCAAGTAAGCAAGAAGTTTAAACGACGTCTTCTAGACTGAGCATTGTCAGTAATCATAGCATTGTTTATATTTCTATTTTTATTTGTATTTTTATGTGCTTTGGTTGGCACTGTTAGAAATCAACATTTCATTGCAAGAGAAAAGTACAAATGTGAAAAATAAAAATCTAAATAAAAACCTTACTATCTATAATTTAAATCAATTTTCTCTAAGAAATAACTTCTTTTTAATGATCCACTATAAAATATTTGAAAGCAAAGCAATCCCAGAAGCAATGAGCACTTCTAGCATTTTTATTGATGTATCTAGAAATTAATTCTCACTCCAAGCATTAGGGCTGAGTTGAGAAATGGTGAGGCCAAGACTGGGGCTTGATTATACAAAATAAAGCCAGGATGTCTTGTCTATCTGAAAGCAGAGATGCAATTAAAGACTACTGAGGTCAAGGCCAAGGACAACGAAGCCAACTGCAGTGCGCCTGACTGGACATAAATCAGATACTGTAAGGACTAAAGATGCCTACACAAAAATTTTAAAGAATACAAATATTTAAAAACACAAGAATTCACCAATAAAACTATCAGAATTAAAAAATGATAGGCATCTCCAGAGGCATCATTATTCTGAACACAGAAATGCAAAGAAAAAGTAATCACTGTACTTCTTGGGGACTGAATTCAGGGGCACTCGACCACTGAGTCACATCCCCAGCCCTCTTTTGTGTTTTATTTAGAGATAGGGTCTCACTGAGTTGCTTAGCACCTCTCTGTTGCTGAGGCTGGCTTTGAACTCTCAATCCTCCTGACTCAGCCTCCAAAGCCACTGGGATTACAGGCATGTGCTACCATGCCCAGCTTCAACATACTTCTTTATGGAAGTATTACGACCAATAAGTGTAGAGAAAGATACTAAAATTAGGAAACTACCATGACACAACCCCAAAGGATGGAGTCATGAATTGTTCTCCAGCTTGACCACACATGCTGGTCCTATTTCTCTCTCTACCCTTCTGGTTCTCTGTCTTCCCATTGATCTCTCTTACCCTTTATATCCATCTTCCATCTCTAGGTTCACATACTTTTTCTTTTTTATATTTCCCATTACTGCCCATTCTTTTATATTTTTCTATCTCCATTCCAGGTCTTATTCTCTATCTCTTCAGTTTCTTACTGTCACTTTTTATCTGTTCTACATTTCCATTTCTACACATCTGTTTCTTTTTTTTTGTCTCTGTCTACCTGTTTCTAGGACCTTTCTCTATTTCTCCCTTTATCTCTTGCATTTATTTTACTTCCTATCTTTATCTCACTTCCTGTTTTTCCATTTCTTTCATGGTCATGGGTCATGATGGCTGTCTTAAACTATTTATTCTTCCAACCCATGTGTCCTCTCAGAATTGGCATCTGTGTGTTGACTTCCAGTGTGAGATACAGAGAGATTTCTGGTTCACTGTGTGCTGAGTAATTGTGCTTTATATCTTGCATATTTTGAATACTATGTTGCAAGGCACTACACATTATTTACATATATGCAGAATTTTAAGGTTTTTGGCTAGCAGGCAACTGATCCAACATGGTATTGCAAGTTCCTACAAGCTTCAGATGGTTCCATTCGATTCCCTTTACAAGCCTTTACAGTGCTACTCAGATGTGTCCTGTGTGTGTGCTACCCAGAGACCACTCTAGAAACAGGGCAGGGCTCTAATCCTGCAAAGTCTTTGGTAGGTTATTTAGGGTCATACTTCAGCCTACACAGCTTGGGGGAAACTCAGGACCCTGAATACCATTGCATGGGATTTCTTTCTTAATCTCCCTCTTCTCTGCCATCTCTACAGCACTTGCTGATCTGTGGGGGTCTTCGATCCTCTGGCCACATAGGTGGGGTTCTATAAACTGCTGCACTGTGCCTCTCCTACAAAGGGTTGGCATTCTGGGCCAAGCAGGGAGAGGATGAAGAAAGAGCAAAAGCCACCAAGATTCTCTCTCAGGACCACAAGATCCCTGGTCAGAGAAGGTCACCGACCTAGATTTTAAGGTCCATTCTAGCCCCCATCTGGCATTCCCCAGAAACTGGGAGAGAATGAGTACAAACTCAAAGCAGAAAGCAGGGTGCTCCAGCCCACCAAAAAACTCTTGCTCTTTCCTCACTCTCTCCTGTGTTTTTGATTGTCTCTTAAAAAAATAAAATAAAATAAATGAGAATCTCTGGTTGAGTGGTGCATTCCTCTCTGCTTTCCTTCTCCAACTGACTTCCTACCATTTATTGTCCAGAGTTCTCAGATTCAAGATTTAGAGTTGTGTCCAGTGAAGAACAGAGTGGCCTCTCTCCAAATTTTCCAGAGCTGGAATTCTTGACAATGTGAGTTTGCAGCTCCTTTTATCAAGAGGTACAGTTTTATTTGCCCATTAAAAAGCAAGCAAACAAACAAACACTCACCAGTTCTATTTACAAAAGATGTGGTCTTCAAATTGGTTATATCATGCATCAGATTCTGCTTCTTCTAAGGTGTATTAAAATGCTCTTTGACCAAATGCTTGAATGACAGTTATGAGGAATCAATATATACCTGGTTTCTTTTTTTAAAAAAATATTTATTTTTTAGTTGTAGTTGTACACAATATCTTTATTTTATTTTTATGTGGTGCTGAAGATTGAACCCAGGGCTTTGCACGAGCTAGGCGAACACTCTACTGCAGAGCCACAATCCCAGCCCCACCTGGTTTCTTTTTTATCTTTAATGCTTGTTCAACTTGTGTGATGACCATATTAAAATGTTTTTTTCTCTAATAAACTCCTTTAATATCAGGCTAATTCTATGTGTAAATTTAAGGGCTATTTACTTATTTCCCCATTTAAAAAATATTTTTACTAGTTATTGATGAAACTTTATTTATTTATTTGTTTATATATGGTGTTGAGAATTGAACCCAGTGCCTCACATGTGCTAGGCAAGTGCTCTACAACTGAGCCACAACCCCAGCCCCTATTTCCCCATTTTTTAATGTGTGCAGAAGTTGTGGGTTCTAGTTCTAAAGCTAGCATTCAAGAGACCTAATGTGCTCCTGCTAGTTCTTGTATTTCCATCATTGTCAAGAACACGCCTGGGATAGCCTGCTGGAAATGAAACACCCTGTATAGCAAAGCTGCCTCATTCCAGCCCAGCATCCTTGACCAGCCAGCCCCCAGCAGCAGACCCAGCAGCTGACCAACATTTGCCCAAGTCCACCCAAGATCAGCTGAGCCTGGCCCAGACAGAAACACAGCCTAGCATACCCATGGGCTTGTGAGAACTAATAAATGACTGACGTTTTGGGACACTGTCTGGGGGCATTACACTACATTATTGTGGTAAAAGAGTCAATGATAGATAGATAGATAGATAGATAGATAGATAGATAGATAGAATGAATCTTTATAAAGAGGGAAAGAAAGCTAGAAATATGTATTATATATAATTATATAATACACATTATATTATATAACTACACAGGGTGTTTCATTTCAAACTGTATATATGATTTGCAACAATACATTCAGTTGCAATATGATGATTCAACTTATGATTTTTCAACTTTACAGTGGTGTGAAGGGGATACACATTCAGTAGAAACCATACATTGAATTCATTTAATCACTATTAAGCCATGCATGGTGGTACATGCCTGTAATCCCAATAGCTCAGGAAGCTAAGGAAGGAGGATCACATATAAAGAGATCAGAATTACTATTATGATAGAATTGTACAAAAATTTACTGCTTTTGGGAGAATAACCTACAGACTATTGCTTATCTTTATTATTCAGCCTGCTGTGAGATGTTACCTAGCAATAATGTGGGAGTCAGTCAATTTACCATGAATTATTACAATTATTAAGTTCCCTATGAGCTTATTACATTTAAGGGAATGTGTATTCCTTCTATATTATTTTGAGACCACTGTGAACCAGGTCACTAGTATTTATAGTGAGCTTCACAGGGACACACCTCAGTTTCAAGAGCTCTCATCTAATCCCTATGGATCATAGGGATTACATATATATTCATGGATAAATTATCATGTGTATAGTTTGTAAGTTTATCATAAATGTGTCCATAAAGCTAAATTATATAAAATGTGTTATATCCATAGGAGAATTTTTAAAAGTTTTCAAAAATAGAATCTTCATCCTGTCAGCCTGGTCTGGGACATAATGGGAACCAGTGACTCAAGCAAATCATTACTGATCATAGTGGACTGAAATAGGAGTTGACACTGGAGGGAGAGGAAGCCAGAGGAGGTGGGCAGATGGGACACACTTCATGTCCCTATGTCCCTGAGACTTCAGGTCCTCAGAAAGCAGCAAAGTCTCTTGTCAGCATATGGGAGGGCTGGGCTGGCACCATGTTCAGGGAAACTGAATGTGTCCCAGCCAAAGCTTCCCCTTACCGCCTGCATTTCCCACAGGATCTGTGGGCTGCTAGGTACATGAGGACATCAGGACACTGCCAGGTTTAACCAGCCTCTACCCACTCCACGTGGCTGCCATGCTATAGACTTCCCTTCCCTGCAAATAGTCAGTTGGTGAACCCACCCCTCACCTCCCTGGAATGAGCAGCCAACAGTGAGATCTCATAAGCAGTGCACTCACGGGATGGAGGTGCCAGAAAGGGCCTCTTTGCAGAGTTTGACTTGAGAACTTGCAATTCTGTGAGAATATATTGTTTTGGAAATGTCAGAAATGATAGCTCAAGTCCCAGTACTTCCACTTACAGGTTGTGTGTCCTTGTGAAAGTCACTGTAAATGAGGATCAGAGCACATGCCCGGGCACATCATCTATGACGTGCCAGGATTAAGTCAATTTTTGTTTTTAAAATAAACAATAAATTATCTTTTAATACCATTTAATCCTTACAACAATTAAATTTTTTTAGTACTTCAAAGGAGATATAATCAATCACATTTAACAGATAAAGAATTAGAATCTTAAAAATGTTAACTTGCTCAAGGTCAGTTAAGAAGAAGGTAATAGGGTATGGATTTAAACTCAAGTTTAATAAAATCCACAGCAAAAGCCACAATTCATTTTATATATATATATATTTTTTTTTTCCGAATATATAGAGACTTTTTTTCCTTAAACTAAAAGTGTAAGGACCATAAAAAATTTTTAGAAAGATTTCAGAAATTCTTCTTACTTCTTTATACTTCAGCAACTTAGCAAGATCCTTGACAACTTGTAGAGGCCCTGTCTCAAAATTAATTTTAAAAAAAAGTAACAAGGACTGGGTAATGTAGCTCAGTTGTAAAGGCCTCTGGGTTCAAATCTCAGTACCAAAAACAAAGACAAAAAATTTCCAAAACTAAAAACAACTCTCAGAAGCCAGTAAGCAAACAGCATAAGATATTCTTGAATAGTATTAGTATTCATTTAGTTAATAATAATGTGCCTCAAAAAGTAGTAGAAATTTCTTCTAGCACTATTTGTTGTTGTTGTTGTTTTGTTTTTGGTTCCCAGGAGCATCAGCCCCTGAGCCACACCCCCAGCCCTTTTTAAAAATATATTTTATTTTGAGACAGGGTCTCACTAAGTTGTTTAGGGACATGCTAAGTGTCTGAGGTTGGCCCCGAAATTGTGATCCTCCTGCCTCAGCCTCCTGAGTCACTGGCATTACAGGTGTGTGCCACCAAACCAAGCTCTCATTTTTAGGTTAATCACTAATGCCCTTTTGTATAAGACTAGTCCTTGATTAATTAAATTATAGCAAATACCCTTTACTGAGTGACAGACATTGACACTTAAAGTGGTGAAAATGCTAGTATATAACAGGTGATACTTGTCTCCATTTTGCAGATAAAACTGAAGCTTTCAAAGATTAAATAACTTTGAAAGCTAAATAAAGTCACCTAACTAATAAAGAGCACACCAAGAATTTGAACAAGGCAGCCAATCTCCAGAGCCTGTCCCATGACTAATTACCGGGCTGTTTATGATTTAGGGACTAATTTCTTGTCTTCACTGAGATATGTGATGTTGCACCTGATACTTGTTTTCAACTCTGTGCTTCTGGCTTAAAAACTGCAGTTGTTTTGACTGCTTAGTTACTTATGCTGACTTTTAGCACCCCCTTCTGGCTACTTGAGGAATATCATCCAGGCTATGTTTTCCTGTATTGGAACCCCAGTAAGTAATGTCTATTAACAGCAAAGACAGTAGAAATGACTGGCAAGGGCTCTGAAATGCAAGGCAGGTTTCAATTACATACCCAGTGTGCTTGACAGTTTTAAACAAAAGAATCCTTATTGCACGGTTTCTATTTTCCCAGCATCAAAATGAGAGGAGTGATTTTTAGTTTCTTCCAGATTTAATAATTTGTGATTCTAGCTTTGATGGATGCTCCAGATATTATAATAACAAGTGTAATAGAACAAAAAAAGGAAGTTTTTTTTCATTTTGATCCACCAATAATGTATATTGTTTGCTTCCTCTTGATGCTGCTCTAGGAAAATTCTATTCTGAGTAGGTCCTTTAAGAAAAACACATTGATTCCTCATCTTCTGAGTGTTTGGAAAGGCAATGGTAGCCTGCAATACCACAGAGTGGGTGACTTTAGCCCACCTATTTCAGGCCAATGAGAACAAAATGCTCAAAAATTCCACCTAAGAAGGATGGGGACACTGAAGCTTGAGAAGGCAAATTTCACATGTGTATACACACAGGCACACACATGTATGTAGACACAACCTATGAAAAGCTTCCTTGTATTGACTCCTATTGGCACTTGTTTTTGGCATTATCTAGAAACTGAAAGAGAAGACTCTCAGTAAATCCAAACATGCACACAAAGTAGAATTATCTTGTGGATATTTAGAATTTGATATCTGTACCATCTCTCTATGCTTCAAATTTATTTTTAAATGTTTCAGTGTTTCATTAGCTCAAAAAGTCACAACATGCCTTGTCTCTCTGAAGGTAATTGTCTTCAGTTTGGAAAATGTCTTGGCTGAAAAACCAGTTCTCACCTCTCACTGTCATATGACTGAGCCTGAGACAGTGGGAGAATCCAATGCTCCTAAATAGAGCTTCACCTTGTTCCAGGTTGCTTCATTTATCTTGGACAAGAAGGCTACCTGGAGGGGGACAAATCCCCAAGACCAGTGAATAGTGGCCAGGACAGCCAGTTGGTGGTTAACAGCCAACAGACACAGATTTTCTCTAAGAAAGGACAAGGTCATGTTTCCAACATGATACTGAAGAAAATGAACAAATTCCCTTTGGGTTACCCTGAATTTAATGTACTCGTTGAAACCATTCTGAGCGATTGATAGAATATGGGTTGTCTAAAATGAGGTCTCAAACATTAAATATAAGGTTGTGATGGTTTATTCTAAAATTGATACCTGGTTTCTTTTCGGTAGTTTTTTTTTTTTTTTTGAACCTCAGATTTCATATTTTTCTGTCAGATTTATAAGTATGTGACATACTATCATCATTAATCTGTGCCAGCCATGTTGTATAGTTTTACATAATGATTATTTTACGCTTTTTTTTTTTTTTTGCTCCTTTGTTCCCCCTGCCCCATGGGAGCCCCATCTAACTGATATATACCTTTAGTGTCTCTGTATCTGTGAAAATGATACAGTGCTGTTTGTGAATGATGTATTTTTAATTTATATAAGTGGCGTACCATTCCTCCCTATCCGTGTCTGGAGGGCTGTCTAGTTCTTATTGCTCTCCTCTGCTGCTTGCTCCACAGCCAGCAACGATTGCATCCTATCCATCCATTTTCCCAGGCTTGCGTACTTGGCTTTCACCAGAAATACTGTCATTGAGTCCTTGCAGAGAATCCTTACACCCAGAGGAAGTATTTCCCTGAGAATGTAATCCCAGGATGGCTGGCCAGGGAGAACACACGCACACACATACTGCCACTGTTATGGTGTTATCTGAAATTTTAATTTTTGCCAACCTGATATCATCAAGAAGGATCTTGTTGCTTTAAATAGGCACTGATCTGCGTATTAAGAATCTGAAGATCCTTTTTAATACTTGGTCTGAATTGCAGCATCTCCTTCTGGGTCCTGTCTATGCATGGATTTTATGTACAACAGAAAGGAGCCATATAGCAAAGGGTATTGTTACATCCAGTCTTCCTGGGTTATATGGAGCCTGGCACTGCCATTTGTTGACTGTGTGACCTTGACCAAGTTTCCTCCTGTCACTATCCCTGAACTTCCTCATCAGTAATAAAAAAGAGCAACTACCTTATAGGATTATGAATATTAAATGAATTAAAACACAGAATCCTGATCTAGCATGCCTGGCAAATAATAAACATGCAGCAAATATTATTATTGTATTTACCATCTGTAACAACTTATTAAGATTAAAATATAAATTAATATAAATAAAATACTATACATATAAATCATTATAATAGTAATTATTGAAAATCATTTCTTCTTAACCTGAATGAGTGTCTTGTATATTCTAGATATTTGTCCTTTATGTTTAGGTTTTACAAAAATATTAAGCTATGGGGGCTGGGGTTGTGGCTCAGTGGTAGAGCATTCATCTAGCACATGCAAGGCCCTGGGTTCAATCCTCAGCACCACATACAAATAAATTAATTAATTAAATAAACGTATTGTATCCAACTACAACTAAAACATATTTAAAAAAAATATTAAGCTAGTCTCTGTCATCTATCTACTATCTGAAGTTTTCTTTTCCTTAAATAGAAAATGCTTAATTTTGTAGTCAAACTTTTGTTTTTTAAATTTTTATTTTGACTATATGCTTTGTGTACTTTGGAGATTTATTTAAGAAAATTTTTCTTCATTTTTCAATATCACAAAGATATTTTATATTTCTTTTTATATTTAATTTCATATTTCCTTTTAATCCTAGGATTCACTTCTGGACTTCCCTGAGTTAATTGCTCCACCTGTCTCCTATTTACTTATTCAGCACACTTGTATGTAAGAACCTAGAGGGATACAAAATATAAATATTCATAGACAGTTATTCATGCAGTGGGGAAAATAGAGAGCTGTATAAAAGATTTCACATTTACTCTACACGCGTTTAGAAGGTCCAGCAGATGAGGGCACAGGAGTGAGCCTGGGGAAAGGATAGGTTGAGGAGATGCCCTTGTGCTGTGCCCTGGAGTGATGGGGATTGGAGGCAAATATGAGAAGGGGTCACATTCCAGGAGAGGGTGTTCTCCACAGGGTGAGCATCTGTATAGCCTTCCGGAAGCAGAAGATAAATACTGGCAAAGATATGGAGGCTTTCAAGGCCAAGTAGTGGCACTGGGATCCAATATGACATATAGCATCCACCATGTGTGTGAGAGGGAAAGACCAGGAGGGTAGTAGTGACATCCCCACTTCAGTGTTAGGTACTAAAAATGGGTGGAGTGGGACAAACCAGGAAGACAGGAAGTAGGGAGATGAAGGTGACAAGAAGTACTCAAACCATCTTCTCTAGAGGTGGGAAGGAACCTTACCAGATCAGGTCACAGAAGCCGAAGTGTAAGGTGGCACGATGTGTTGAGGGAAGAAACAATGGCAGGGGTTTGACCTCTGGCAAATGAGGCACAAGAGAGCTCCCTAATCTGAAGGCCTAGGTTTCTGAAGAATGGGGAGCCCCTCAGTGGTGCATTGGGCACAAGGTTTTTGTCTTATAAATTGTGTCCCAGGTACAGTGAACTGACACTTAGCAAAACTTGACAAACATTTAATGAGCAAATTAAGATGTGGAGTTGGAGGCAATCACTGATCCCTCTAAAGGAACATGCCTTACACAGCTGGAATACAAACAGAAGGGTAGAGGTTGATATTGTCCCACCCCATGTCCCACTCCCAGCACCCACAGAAAACAGGAAGAAAAACAAGCAAAAGTGACAGACAGGAACAATCCAAAAGGTAAGGAAAATTAGTATCTTGGAGTCTTGGGAAGAGTTTGGAGAAGTGTGAGAGCATTGCCAAATGCTGCAGAAATCACTTGCTGGTCACTGGTAGGTTTGTGCAGAGCAGAGGAAAACAACACAGGGTTAATATTTATTGATGGGGAGAGGGTATAAGAGTATCATCAGTGTGGCAATATCCTCCCACATTGGGCTGGATTCACACAGCACAGATTCTCTAGTACTAACTGCAGACACACCCTGAGTTTACAGCTGTAGGGAAGGAGAGATAAGCATGCACCCCAGCCCAACCTTCAAGAACCAGACAACCCAAGTGTTTGACCTGAGATCATAAGGGACTGGAAATTAATTGAATTTTAGACAATGAAGAGAAAGTTTAGATTTCCTTGGAAAAAGCTTCAAGGGACCCACCTGGCCTTTCTCTTAATTTGCATAGATTTAATAGCTGTGTCACAATTAACTTTTACACCGAAAAAGCAGTATGGGTTACCATTAAGCAATCTTTAAAAAGTATAACCAGTGAGTCATGAATATTGGGGTGGACTATTCAGCTTATTCAAGCGTAGTTTGAATAAGCTTTTGTGAACAATTGATCAAACCTTTGCCATGCACTTTGAAGAATAGTGCTAGGGAACAGCCAGGTTGGCTCCATCCTGGTGCTCCAGAACAGGAGTCTTAAATCAGGTCTAAGACAGGGTCAAGGGCTATATGAAGGGTGAACAGAAACATGTGGCTCTCGATTTTCAAATTTTTACCAAGAGAATATTAGTTGTTGTCTTCTCCATGCAGCTACCAAATGTCCAATTCCATTTCTTTGAGTCTGGGAAGAGGCCACAATGGTGGGAAGACAGTAGCTACAGCATCACATGGCAAAAGGCTGCCAGCAGATTGCCAGCTGCTCTTCTCCTAAGTCCCCCACAGAATGTCTGCAAGGTTTCTCACTGGGTTCCAAGTCAAGAACAGAAGGCAAGCTTTTAGTTAGGCTCCTTTGAAAAACTAGTGGAGTTCTAGCAAGGCCAATCTGTTGACCAGTCTATTTCTAAGGCTTCAAGGTGTTCAGCCATGCAATTTGTGTATTATAAAGTACTGAGCCTCAATCACTTTTAAATTCATGGTTTCTCATATTTTTGTTTGTAGTTTCCCAAAGGTGCTTCTAGTAATGGGCCACCAGACTGGGACATGGGCCATGCTGGGATTTTTCTAATAGCCTGAGTAAAGGTTTCTTTGTGAGCATTCAGAATTCTGAACCTGCACACTCTGTCTTGCAGCTCCAGATATGATGCGTGTGGTCTTCTGGCTGACTCCAAAGCTGTCCTAGCTTTGTCTGGAAGAGCAGGCTCTGATGGAAGACACAACAATGTGGCATATGACCTCTTCCTGTTGCAGGGGCTGTGGTTACCCTGAGATATCAATAAAAGTTCAAACTGCCAGAGGACTTTGTTTTGCAGTTATTCATATCACACAGGTTTAAAAGCAATAGGTAGTATTGGTAGGAATGCCTGGTAGGTCCATTTTTCTTAAGAAGTACAGGCTTTCTTTATCTAAGAATTATTTGGATGTTTGCATGCCATTAGGCTTGTAAGAGGAATCTTAAAATATAGAGAACAGGCTCAGATTGGGCTTCCTGCGTCCAGCCCATTTGGTATAAAACATAGCTACAGGGCTGGGGATATAGCTCAGTTGGTAGAGTGCTTATGTCACATGCACAAGGCCCTAAGTTCAATCCCCAGCACCACCAAAGAAAAAAATATAGGTACAAACTTGCCAATATATGGACAATGTGTCTACAATGTGTTGGTGGCTTGGGGACTCACACATCCCTTTGAAAATCCACTTCTATAGAAAAGAGCATTCACTCTACATCAGAGGCCATTTCTGCAGAATAACACTAAACCACCTGCTTCTCCTGAATTTTCAGTATAGTGGGAATTCTTGGATGTTGGCAATTCCTGAGACAAAGAATCTGATTATTTAGTGTTTAAAAACTCCAAAGGTATTTAAAAAGAATCAGGAACATGTCATCTTGGACAAACATGTTAGATTCACCTAGGTAGGTTAGGAAATTCAGGACAAAACTTATCTGGGTCATGTTTATCAAACTGTGCATTGGCAGGGACACTATGGGCAGAAGTACAACAGGAATTTCAGCATAACTGCTCCAGGAGATGTGGCAATTATCTTCGTAGAACATGAGGTGCATATTATTATTAGAACACATTTTTCAGTCTTGACTTTTAGCATCCCTTGTGCAGTATCCATATTACAGGCATTCTATTATGAACCTCACACTGCTGCATTTCTCTTGCTAAATCAACAGCCATGCTTCTGGGCTGTGGCATGCTATTTTCTTGCAACTAAACCAGAATTTATGATGACCCATCTTCCCTGAAAATTAGCCCTTTGAAAAACCATGGGTCAATAATAACAATTTCCCTATTAATACTTAAAGCATCAAATTCAGTAATCTACCAGGAGAATTTGAACCATGAATCAGAAATAATTACCACACTTAAAAGTCTAAGAATGCACATTCTTGGTTAGCCTGGACTGTGTACAGAATTATGTTAGAGGAGAAGCGTCAATAAAAATGAAATGTTTTTATAAGAATCCTCTTCTGGTAACAATGGCCCCGTGAATTGACTTTTCTATTCTACTGGATTAAATATTTTATGTACCTACAAACATAAACATGCCAGAAAGAAAAGTGACCAAAAAAAATGAGGCTGGCATGGAAAGAAATTGCTGATTATGAAAGTTGTAAGATTGTCAGTGATTCACAGACTGGGGTTCCACAGCCAGCACCTTTAAGGTGTCTCCCTCCTTAGCTGTTATTTGTGCTCTAGTAATTGCTGATTATCAGGGAACACTGAATGACCAGCAATGACTGGAATGAAGGGGGAGGGGAAGAGACAAGGAGCTATGGAGCACAACCCAGGAGGAACAAGCATAATTCTGCACAAATAACAACTCCAATATAAATTGTTTCAAGTAGTGTGTCCAACTGGAAAAAGGATTTTGGGTTTTTTGTTTGTTGGTTGATTGTTTGTTTTTTAAAAAAAGACTCATAAAAAGGAATTAGGGTAATTGTTAGAGATTACCAAAGGTTTATTTGGAATGACACAGCATGGAAAACATAATTATTACAGATGATTTGTGGATACAGCATACATCACCTATTTTCTTTTAGGACAATCTGTGAAGATGAATTGCATAAATATAAAGATGTGGGAATATATAGGAGCTATTTTAAATGGGTTCTTTGGGGAGGGATGGATTAATATGCCCCTCGTCTAGCCATTCTGGTAAAGGCAGAAGTGAAGACCACTTAGCTGCTCGTCCTGGACTAACCTTGCTCTAGCCACAGCAGCTGGACAGCTGTGTAATCGGGCCCTGCTTTCTCCAGAGGGGCAGCAGCTTGGACGTGCTATTTGTCATTTCATCTTGAAAACTGCACATGACAAACACAGATACTGTTGACTGTTTTGGCAATGGGATGGCTGGTTTTGCCCTGAGGCAAAACTGCAACTGTAATGCCAGACAGAATAAGAGCAATGCATGTATCAATGACACTCGAAAGGCAAAGAGCTACAAAGGAAAGGAAAGAAAGCAACTATGCATATGTAGCCTTCTGCATACACATAGATCCAGCAGTCATGGGAACTAGCTCATGTGACTGTGTGTCTGTATATATATGTATATGTAGGTGTGCTGAAAAAGACCATTGAGAACATTTGCAGCAGTTTAGTTTTAAACACAGTAAACTTGAAAGGGAGAGAATAAGATAATCTTGTACTACAGGACAATTCATCACATCTTCTGCAGGGCAGCCACTGGATACCGTACACTTGGTGCAGAGAAATTAAGGTCTGGTCTGGAGAAAGCTACTTTAGAATTGGTGGGAGGGGAATCAAGTACAACAGTGTCCACAGTTGGGACAAAGCACAAACAAACCTGTAATCGACCACGTGGGAACTGAGTGAGGGTTTTTTCCTTAATTCGCATTTGTTTTCCTCTTACACCTTTTGCACACATGCTCTACCGAAGGTCTTGCCCAGCTTTGTCTGGCGTCAGTCTGGAAATCGTTAAGAGTGTAATAGCAAAAGTGAACTCCTTGGGATTTTGCGAAGGTTTAAAAACCCAGTCATTGAGCTCTTTCGGCAATACTCGCAGCCCTACTCCAGGCGTCGAGTGAAGTTCTCTGGAAAGAGGCCTTTGTAGGTGGCCAGGTCTCTGTACTGCAGCCAGTCTGACTCCTTCACTCCCACCAGCCAGCCTGCGTCCTGCAAGACAAGGACAGCCTTTCAGGGTTTCATTAACTACCAGAAGCATGTGTACTTCCAAGGACTAATATGTGATTTGCTGAATTAGTGTTGTGGTTCTGCCCTGATGTCATGGTACATGTGAAGTGGTGGGATATGACCAGTGGGAAAGCAAATAATTCAGGAGTGAAAGAAAAAGAATGAACATTTGAAATTATTTATTTACTCTATAGGGTTAATTGAATTAACATTCTAGTTTTGTATGATGGCATAGTGAATTGACGTCATCTAGATCATAGCATGAGAATAAAGAATACATGGTGTTCAAGGAATATTTGGGTCCCAGTGTACTGAGACTTAAAAGGACTCCTGGGGAAGGCTACAGAAAGTTTGTATTTCACCCTGAGTCACTAGTTTTCAGGAAGAGTCTCTGCTCCATATAAGCCCATATAAACATCATATGAGCCCAATAAACACTCTATCCAGCACATAACATAGACTAAAAGTTACATATGTACTGCCTGATTTTGTTGTTGTTGTTGTTGCTGCTGCTGCTGCTATTAATGCCTGATATTTCAAGTTTATATAAACTACAAAGCACTTTAATATTGTTATATTCATATTGGAGATATTCATATATCCTTTATAAATTAACATTTTTCTGTCATATAGGAGGAAAACCATTATCAAAATAAAAACTTTAAACCATAGAAAGGTTCAAGAACCCATCCATGGTTGGCTTACAAAATGGGAGAGTATACTTAAAACCGAGAAGCAGAGGCCACTGTCTGCCTTTGGCCTTCAGCAGGTAAGCAGAGCCCCGCTGGACACAGTGGAGTTGGAAGCATGCAGACTGAGACTGAATGAAGTGAGACTAGTGGGAAATGACTGTCTTTATTATGTTAACCAGCGCAGGAAAAGATCCCACTTAGGATGAAAGATGGCCAGATTTAATCTGAACCAATCCCCAGCACAGTTCAAGTACATCAGATAAAATGAGGTCTCAAAAATTAAATAAAGAAGCTGAATACATTCCCTTTTGATATCATCTGAGACTATAAATTGATGCTGCCATATAGACAAGAAATATAAGCACTTAGATAGGCCAATTTTTGAAGGCAGAAAAAAAGAAAAAATACTGAGAAAAAAAATGACCCAATAAAATAACTGATAATATTCTTGCTGATGAGGAAAAGTGCCTCTTTAAAATTATGGTGCCGTATATGTGAAGGACAAAGTCCTCCTTAAAGTAAAAGATGGTAACTAAATATTTTCTAAACCTCTAGTATGCAATATAAAAGGTCATTTCCCCCCACACAATTGTCTATATTTGCCTTTATTTATAGTTAGTAAAAAATCTAATGGGGGCCAAATAGAGTCAAGCATTTTAAAATTGGTTCAATAAAGAAAAAAAAAAAAAAGCCAAACACTTCCAAAAACCCATAATCAAGATATATTCCAACATATATATTCTGAAATAAAACTTAAATCTCAAACTGAAGAATATTAGCTAATCCCAAATCTTAGTTAAGAAAAATTAGATTTTTCCTTATTTATTAGATTTTCCTTATTAATTTCCTTAACTGCTTAAAAGATGTGGTAGACAAGGATTTCCCATTCTGATAATGGGAGAATAATTTCTATTAGATAAATGATTCTGCAAAGAATAATTAGAAATACTAGAATAACTCTCTCTACATGCACATGTATATATGTGTGTATCTATATATATAAATCTATCTATATATTTGTTATAAAATATGTAACATAAAATACAAGTCTACACAGGTAGGCACAGTGCTGCACATCTGTAATCCCAGCAGCTCAGGAGGCTGGGGTGGTATGATCGAAAGTTCAAAGCCAACCTCAGCAAAAGTGAGGCACTAAGCAACTCAGTGAGACCCTGTTTCTAAATAAAATACAAAATAGGGCTGGAAATGTGGTTCAGTGGTTGAATGTCCATAAGTTCAATCCCTGGTACCCCCACCCCCCCAAAAAAAAAACACTACAAGTGTACATATAATGAGGTAGGCATTAATCAAGGGCACAACTCTTCAAGGAGTGCAGCAGGTGAGACCTAAGCTGATCCTGTCCTCAGTCCATGTGACATAGGGCATTCGAAAGAAAGAGTTTAGGGCTGCTGGAGAAATTGTACATTTATAGGCAGATAGATTGAAAAGAAGGGAGCCATGGTGGGGTCCCCAATTATGCAGAGGCACTTCTTGAAATCCTTGGCTGACCCCCAAGCTTGCCTGCATAAGGCGTACTCCAAGAACCATGGAGGAAAACAATAGCAGAACTCGGCTGAAAAATCGAGTAGAGATTTAGGCATTGCAAATGGAGAGTGCATGGGGTTTGGAGTTTGCATTCCAGCAAATTAAAAGTATTAATAAGGCCTATGGATTTTCTATTGAAATCCCAGGAATCCAGGACTTAGACATAAAATGTCCCAGGACTAAGAATCAATGCTAACTAAAGGCACCCAACCTTAACAGTATAAAACCAACTTCCACAAATTAAAGGTAATTATGCAGTGATTTAAATACCTGCTAGAACAAAAATAAACAGAATATAGTCATTGGAGATTATCTACCTCTATGATCAGTATTAATATAAATATTATTACACAGAAGGAAAAAACAAAAAAGATGGCTCTAAAGATAAAAGGCAATCAATGTAAATACGCCCTGAAGTGGTAGGTATTAATCATTTGAAATTATCAGTAAGCAATTTAAAGCAGTTATTATAAATATTGTCAAGAACCTAAATTGAAAGACAGTGATAACAAGAAAACAGATGGGAAATCTTGGCAAAGAAATGGAAATTATAGAAAAGAACAACAAAGAAATGTTTGAACTGTATAAGCATAATATCTGAAACAGAAAAGTCACTGGGTTAGCTTAACAACAAATTCAAAGCAGCAAAGAAAGAGTCATGGTACTAGAAGACAGATAACAGAAATCATGTAACGTGACTACCATAGAAAATATATATCAATCCCTTCCCACTGCAAAAAAACAACAACAAAACCAGAATCTTAGACATGAAGAACATGGACATAGAATAATTGGAAATCCAGAAAAAAAAAGAATGAGACTGAAAAAAATTAAAAGAAATAATAGCTGAAAGTTTTCCAAATATAATGGAAAAAATCAAGTTGCAAGTCTAAAAAGCTCAGTGAGCCCCACGTATGAAATCATACACAAAAACACCACCTAACCACAGTATAGTCAAACCAGTGCAAACCAAACACACAGAGAAATGTGTCATGGAAGTTACACTGTACATTGAAAAATAATATTAAACAAATCACTTCTGATTTCTAATTATAAATAAGAAAGACTGTAAAACAATGAAACAACAATTAGAAGACTTAAAAGAAAAAAAGTCAAATCAGAATTCTTCCCCTTATGAAACTATCTTTAAAAATGAACACAAATGAAGACAATTCCAGATAAACAGAAGCTGACAAGATTTGTTGCCAGCAGATCAGTACTTTGAGAATTGTAAAGGAAGTTTTTCGACCAGAAAGGAAATGAAAATAAGTAAAAACTCAATTTATCATAGGGAATGAAGAACACTAGAACTAGAAAACATGTTGGTAAATAGAAAAGATGGGTTTTTAAAAATTTTATTTCTTTAAAAATTAATTTATAGGGATGGGATGTAGTTCAGTGGTAGAGTGCTTGCCTAGCATGCATGAGGCTCTGAGTTCAATTCCTAATATCTAAATAAATAAATAATAAAAATTTAAAAAGGTTAATTTATGGTGAATGTAAAACAAATATAAATCTATATAATGGAATCTTTAATGTTTTTGCAATGGTTGATGTTTTGCCTATATTAATAATTATGCTTTGTTACTTTTTATGGAAAAGTCTTTTTAAGATTTTAATAATAACAGTGTTAATCCTTTCAAGGAGCCAACTTTTGGCTAAATGAACTGTGTTTTATGTTTTGTTTTATTGCATTCATTTGTGAAATTATTTTTATTTTTTTCCTTCCTTCTATATGCTTTCTGTTCAACTTGACCCTCTTTCATATTCTTAGGCTTAAAACTAAGAATCAATGATAATTATCATTTTTTTAATTTACACTATTATTTCTGTGACCCATGAAATATTTAGAAGTGCATTTAAAAAATTTTAAGCATTGGGGGCTTTCATTATTTTTGTTAAATTCTAATCTTATTGTGGCAGAGACTCTGGGTGCTTGACCAGCCCCTGATTTATGTTGGAGGCAGGTGTCATCACCAAAAGAAAGAACAAAAGGTTGGAGCTGTATAAATCTTAATTTCAAAACCTGTGGTAGTCAACTTTACTTTTTTTTATGGCAAGGACTCTCTTATCTCTTTAGAAGTAGAATGGAAGTCATAGATCTTTGCTCCAGAAAAACATGTTCAGAGACCCATGGATATACCTCTTTCAAGAGTCCACAAATCATGAACAGGAATAAAACGGGAGTTCCCAGCACCTTAGTATCAGACCAGTCTACTAGGAAGGTTTTGGAGGTCGCTGTTTGTTCTGTAATGGGATTTCTTTTAAGGCGGGGTATAATTTAAACATTACAATAATGCAGAGTTGTGAGGGTACAGTTCAACTAATTTTGACAAACATACCCACACCCCATCACAATACCTAGCATTTCCATCTCCCCAGAAAGTTCTCCCCTGTTCTTTCCCAGTTAACCTTCAGCCCTCGGGGTTGAAGGGGATTTTGAAGAGGATTTACAAGCAAATCTGTATTTCTTGAAGAATGCTATCATGACATCCCTAGGAATGGTCATAGAATAAGAAAAGGTCATTTAATTGCATACAAATGAAATCATGCAAAAGAACCAGGAAGGGTGTCCTTAAAAAGAAGCTAATGGTGTGCTGCGGTCCAAAGCCCTAAGCCCTTTTCAGAATTGGACTGCAGCATCTTAGAGAACAGAAGTGTTTTTAGGAAGTCACTGTGTCCTACTGTCCCTCAGGAAAAAACAAGGTGGCCGGAAGCATCTTCCAACCTTTTACCTGGTCAGCTTCTGAATCCGAGGGGACCACCAGCACCACGTCACCCCTTTGTAGGGTAAGTTCATCTGAATTTGCTGCCTCAAAATCATGTAGTGTTTCCACCTGCAAAAGATTTAAAGAACTGATTAATTTTAGAAAGAAGAGATGTAAAAGCATGGTTTCTTAGTCAGATGATAAGCAGGCACGCCTAGAAGCATTCTTCAATGGGATAAAAAGATGAAGATACAGACAGGGTTTGATGTGAGGTGTCCCCCAAAGGTTCATGTGCTGGAGGGTTGGTCCCCAGTGTGGTGGTATGAGAGGGAAGGGAACTTTTAAGAGGTGGAATCTAGCAGGAGGTCATTAGGGCAACTCCTTCAAAAGGGATTAATGTAATTCTCATAGGACCCTTGTTAGTTTTGTAAGAGGGTTATTATAAAAGAATAAAACTAGTCCTTTCCCATGCTCTGGTTTCCTGTCTCATCATGTGATTTCCTCCTACTTCCCACAATACCATCTGCCATGTGATACAGCTGAGGGCACCCTTCCCAGAGCAGGAGTCATGCTCTTGAACCTCCAGAACTGTGAGCTACATAAATCTCTTTTCTTCATAAAGTATCCAGTCCTGGGTATTTCATGATAGTAATAGAAAAGAGACTAACACACACTCCAAGGAAAAAGAAGACCTCTAAAGACAAAAAGGAAATACTATTGTTGTTTACTTAATACCCTTGATTCTTACTGACTTATATGAACTTCTATGAGGCCATTTGCAATGTATATTTAGTAATGTAATGCCCCTGAAATAGCTAAGAATATTCTATTATTTACTTTTTAACTCATCATCTCTTTTTTAAAGACTTTCATATTATAATCACTGATGCTTTATTATATTTTGTTGTTTAACTTGAACTAAAAATGCTCTGCTGAAAGTTCCTCTAACTCTGGCTTCTGTCAAATAACTAAAAACTATCACTTGCATATTATATAGGAATTTTTATTTAATTAAACACTCTGATCAATTTCTTTTTAAATAATATTGATCATTTTTCTGCCCTACCATGACAACCTGTTTTCCTTTATCCCTTCAAAAAATGTCTCTTTAAAATCATATTATTGTAATGCAAAATAAATAAATGAAATAATTAAAAAATAAAAATAAAATAAAATGAAAGCCAAAAAATAAATAAAATAAAATCATATTATAGAAAAAAAGCAAAAAAGCTGGGCATGGTGGTGCATGCCTATAATCCCCGCAGTTTGGGAGACAGAAGCAGGAGGATCACAAGTTCAAAGCCAGCCTCAGCAACTTACTAAAACCCCAGAATAAAAAAAAATTTAAAAAGTGGGACTGGGAATGTGGCTCAGTAGTTAAGTGTCCTTGAGTTCAACCCTCAGTACAAAAAAAAAAAAAAAAAGAAAGAAAAAGAAAAAAGAAAGAACAACGTAATGAACATCCATTACCCCATCTCCCAGCTTGAATGACTATACAGTCCTGGCAATTTAATTTCTCTCATGTCCCTCTCCTAAAACTTATCCATGAGATTAAATAACATGCTTTTAAAACATATATTTTAAAGAATCATAAAATAAAAGAGCTAGAAATTCTATACACAAAATTAACTCCTCTGATCACAAAACTGATGCTTAGAGAGGGGTTAAATAAAGTGTCTACGTTATACCAGTCGGCAAGGAAGCCAAGGATGGCTCTGCCTATCTTGGCCTTGCCTGGCACATGACTTTCTTGCCTTCTTGTGCTCTAGTTAAAACACAACACAGCTAGACACAGCCCCCTAACCTGCAGAATTCTCCATATTCATATATTTATAAATATAGAATACCCATACCACACCCACTTGAGGTAGCAAGGCAGCCATTACCTTCTAAAGGAGAACATTCCACTATTTAATGCTACCCCATGAATACATGCAAATTTAATACTCTTTAAAGGCAAAAAAAAAAAGCTGTATTTTGAAATATAAAACCAACTTACAGAATTAAAAGTTCCTAACCAGGTTCTATTAGAGAGCCTTATCTGCCTTTAACACTTGGCTTATGCCAGGGTTTTTAAGCAACTGCTCATTTTGCAGGTTGAGGACCATGGAGTTTATGAAGACTATAAGTAGCCTCTCTGGGAAGAACCTTCTTCCCATTAATGCAGGCTCCCATTTCTTCTTTTTCACAGAAACCTATTAATATCTTCATTCATTTGAGAATATTTATTGCTCCCTACTGTTATGCACTAGTGCTTCTTGCTTCTGGCCCTGATGATCCCTTTGGGGAGCACCTTGGTAAACAGGTGACATGGAGGAACTGGTCTGAGCCACGCTGGACAGTCAGGCTGGGGGAAATTAACCCCTTTATCATCTACGGGGAGTGCCCTGTAGTGAACTTCTCATTTATTATTCTTTGCTAAAATATGGAAAGTATTACTGTAGTTTTTGCTTTTTCTGCAGCATAGAACAGCCATTTTCCAAGGTGAGTTGAGGTGAAGGAAAGCAGTTTGGAGAAAAAACAATATTACTGAAAAAAGTACAGGTAACATATCAAAACACCAAAAGTTTGTTGAGATTGAAGAAGGGTTGAGGCAAAGAAAGGACAAATGACCATGAGGTTACAACAGGAAGACCTTGTAGAGAAAGCCAGGAGGCACTTCCGGAGAGGCCTCCCCTGCAGATGCAAATTGATCAGCAGCACCAGCTGGTGTGGGAGGCAGGGCTTGAGAGTCCTCCGGGGGCTTCTGTTCCATGGCCAGCTCTGGCGTCTCACTGGTGGGGCCCAGAGGAGCCACATCCTCAGTGGCCTCCTTAGTCTCTGCAGCCAGGGTCATTTCATGTTCTCCTTCCCCTTCGTTGTTGGAGGCGGGCTCAATGACAACAGAAGGGATGACCTTCTCCTGGGGGAAGAAGCAGGCAGTGGTGTCAAGCAGAGCCTGAATAACAATAAATGCAGTCACTTATACTTCCCTGCCCCACTATCCACCTGCTGTTCCCTCAGCCCAGAAGGCTTTTGAACTTTGGGCCTCTGTCTTGTACCTTGGCTTCCTTTCTGTCTCTTCTAAGTACTAAACCCTCAGTGGGATTCATGCTTTGATCCTTGAGCAGTCACACAGCTTGGTAAGTCCGTGGAATTGGGAGGAGGGATGGAGACTGAAGGGGAAGAAGGTGTATCATGTGGGGTCAGGGAATAACCCTGAGCAGGAAATGCCAGGAAGGATTCCATGCTGGCTGATTTCACTTTTGCAGCAGTCCATTGCTGTCCCAATCACAGGAGCTGTGCTGTGTTGACTTTATGTGCTGCTCTGTAGCACTGATGGATTGGGGCTAGCTCCAAATCCATGTATGTATTTAACAGCCCACATTTGAACATGGAACCTATGGATAGGCCCTTGGTAAAAGAAGCGTGCTGGTGATTCTGAGGCACTCTTCATAAGCACAAAAGAGTAACAATACTAATATAATTTTGTAACAGTTGGCTTCCCTGTATAACAGCTGCTCCTTTATAGTTGAAAAAGAAGGAGTCTAGCCATTATCCTGCTAACCTATGAATGATTTCACCATCTTAGCTTCCTACAGGTAATCATCAAATGAAACAGGAAGTAGAACAGAAACTGTCCCCTAAAGCCTGGGTCCCTAGTACCAGGAGGATGTCAATAGGACCCAAAGAACCAGAATGATAACACGCCTCTGGTCCAGGAGCCTGACTAAATATACCAATGTCTATCTTTGCCCTCCCTGTTTTGTTCTTCCCTATTTAATCTCAATGCTTCTGGGAAGCAGCAGGCAAGACAGAATAGCTATCTTCCCAGTTTGGCCAAATTGCAATGAACTAATTTTTCTTTTTTATATTATTCCTGATGAGAGTGTGGAAACAATTCTAGCCTGTTGGGACCCCCAGATGTAAGCCCCTGACCTGGGACTCCAGTGACAATTTCACTAGTGATATTGATTTTTCACTATGTGCATGACACTGGGCTAAGCCCTTTATGGGCATTTACTTACTCCTTAAAACAGACTATTGTTCTATTCTGTTCTCTGGTCTGGTCTTCCCAGCATTTTTCTTTCTTTCTTCCTTCCTTCCTTCCTTTCTTTTTCTTTTTTTTTTTTTTTTTTTTTGGTACCAGGGATTGAAGTCAGGGACACTCATCCACTGAGCCACATCCCAAGCTCTATTTTGTATTTTATTTAAAGATAGGGTCTCACTGAGTTGCTTAACACTTCACTTTTGCTGAGGCTGGTTTTGAACTTGTGATCCTCCTGTCCCAGCCTCCTGAGCTGCTGGAATTACAGGTGTGCACCACCCTACTGGGCCACCATTTTCATTTTCTTTATTATCTATGCTCCATTCCTTTCTTCTATCACTTTATTCCAGTTTCCTTTTCTCCTTTCTTTTTTTCCCATATTTTTATTAGTGCATTTTAGGTGTACATACTGATGGGATTTGTTGTTACATGTTCATACATGCACATAACAACAATATAATTTGGCCAATATCATTCCCCAACACTAACCCCCTTCCTCCCTGCCTCCCACCCCATGGTTCCTTTCCTCTACTGATCTCCTTTTGATTTTCCTGAGATCACTGCCCTCCCCTACCTTTCTTTTTCTTTTTCCTCTCTAGCTTCCCATATGGGAGAAAACATAAGATCCTTGACCTTCTGAGTTTGGCTTATTTCATTTAACATGATGGTCTCTAGTTCCATCCATTTTCCTGTAAGTGCATAATTTTATTTCTTTTTGTGGCTGAATAAAACTCCATTGTGTATAAATACCACATTTTCTTTATCCATTCATCCATTGATGGATATCTAGCCTGGTTTCATAGTTTGGCTATTGTGAATCGTGCTACTGTACGTATGGGTATGCATGTATCATTTATTTTTCATCGTCCTATGGTTAGGCCCCATCAGCGATAGGCACTAGGGACCCGTGTGGAACCGGCAGATATCAAGTGGATGCTAGGACCATTCTTTCTGAGAATTAAAGGATATGTACTGTTTTGATGGAATGGTAACTTACAAGATGGCTACAAACCCATTCCATGTGCAAAGCATTATCACCATTAACCCCCAGATGGAGCTCTCCAGCCAGCACTGTCTGCCCATAGGATCTTTCTTGAGGATACTGACCTGAGGCACTGCTGCTTCTGTCTCTGTTGGTTGAGGCCTGTCCTTGTCTGTAACCTCTGTGGTTTCAGTATCAGTTTTGGCCTCCTCTAGACTTCCTCCCTCTTCAGCAGGAAGAGCTACCTTCTCTGCCTCTGCTTCCTCTACCAGGGTCCCCTCGGCTGGTAAGATGGTTCCTGCAGCCATATCCGCGTCTGTTCCAGGGATCTGTAAGGCAGAAACAAAATAGGGCATGTCTGAGTCTTCTTGGGCTTCCCACTAGGCCTCAAACTTTCCCTACCTCTTTTCTCCCCTCTGTTGAAGCTCATGAAATTTCAAAGCTTGCTGTGTGTAATGTACAAATCCCAGGATTTTGGTGCAGTACAGTCTGATATCAGATCATCAAAGCTGTCTTCTTCCTGAGTCCCCATCAATTTGACATTGCTCAGCTTTCCCTGCAGTAAGGTGTAGCAAATGGAGTTTAAATGGAAGTGACAGGTCATTCCTGAGACACTGCTTTTAAGGTGTGCATGGCCTCCCCTTCACAAGCTATTTCCATTTTTCTTGACTGAAAGCAGAGGTTACTGAATGAGGGAGGGTCATCCAAGTCATAAGTCCCAATATCTGGGTCATAGAGGAAAGTCACATAGCAAAGCAGCCTCATCATGCAACATTACAATTTTTTTTTTAAATTGCATTTTAGTACAAATTTTCAAATTTTGGGGGGAAAGTTTCCAAAGTTAAATCATTCTCAGGGAAAAAAAGGGAGGGTTTCTCAAATAGATCTCCTGACTATGATGGAAAAATAATTTTTGTAATCAAATATATGTTAAAATAATCCAAACCTCTGTAGAGTTGTATGTGGGCCAGAAAAACATCAAAATCATATTTGGGGTCTTTACTGGAAGAATCAAAATAGAAAAAAGTTTTAAGGAGTATTAAAAACTTGCAATAATAAAATAAAGGAAGTGTAATCAAAAGTTTTAATTTTGAACAAATTTGTTTGGAGTATAACTCTTTAATAAGATTCTGATAACATCCACTTGGCAGACCTGATTTGAGGGGTTCAAATCAGAAATACCGAGGAAGGATATTAGATTGATCTCATATAATATACCCAGGATACAGATTTCAAACATTGATCTTTTTCGGAGATGTGATTAGCACCAGCTATTCCTTGCCTTTACTGAATAAGTTCTACCTATTTCATTTGATCAAGTCAGGAAAGCTCTAATCTTGGAAACCTCTGAACACTGGAATGGCATGGAGTACACTCTGTGTGGGTATCAGATAGAAAATGAGGGATATAAGCCACACAGCCAACCTGTTATAATGCACTTTCCAAAAGCATCCTCATCAGGCAATATCAGAGTTTTAGAAAACTTCATTTCAGTACAAATTTTCAAATCTTTGTGGAGAATCTTCCAGAAGTTAAATCACTTCCGGGGGGTGGGGGAACCCCTTTTTTCTGCCTCAAACTTACAATAAATTTAATAATAAAAATAACTTGTTACCGAATACCTTTTCTACAATATAGTTTTACATTTATGAAAAAATGTGAATAGCTGTGCTCTTTGTTACATAATGAAGTGCCACTCATATTCTCAGAAATTTTCTTTTCTCTCTCATATAAAAATCTCCTATTATGAGAATTTGGCTTTCATACAAAGTGAGCAGTGACCCAAAATATAGTTACTTGCCAGAACATAGCCTTCATTTCGTTATTTTTCTACCCTGTTATTAAAATACATGAGTTCAGAAAAGTAATTATTTTATGTGAATTGTAAGAGATAATTATTTAAATTGAGTCATTAATGCTGATAATTATTGGAGTAGGTTAATAACTATTTGGGGATTCATATTTTGGTGAATGACTGAAAATTCACATTTAAAAATTTAAGAGAATTACATCTCTTGTTTTACAGAACCATCCATCTTTTTATGGATGTTATTATTGTTGTTGTCAAAAGAGTAATAATCAGATCATAAATTAGGAGTGCATCCTAATTCCCCCCAAAACAATGAACAATTGCTTGTGTATGTGTGTGGTATTGGGAATGGAATACCCAGGTGCACTCTACCACTGAGTTACACCCCCAAATCCTTTAATTTTTTTTTTTCTTAAGACAGGGTCTCACTAAATTGAGAGGGCTGGCCTCAAACCTTCCTCCTGAGTTGTTGGGATTACAGGCATGTGCCACTGTGTCCAATTACTCACAGCTTTATTTTGAGAGAAATCAGCAGACTTTCACCAGAACATTAGAGACCTACCAAAGTTTCTTCCACATTGGAAACCCTTCAAAAAGACAATGTGTAGACAATAAACTTAAAGGCTAAAGTAGTATGTTCACACTTCTGAGTTATTTATGTTTTCCATCTATCACCTATGAGAATCCCAGTGGTTTCAATAGCTTTGAACTAGATGGACTCTAAATACATACAAACTGTATGGATAAACAGAGTGTATGTACCACTACACACACGTACACACACCAACACATAAAGACACATTACTGTAGATCAAAAAGCAGAAATTATGTTATTTCATAGGACACCCCCAACTATACATAAATGCCAAGCACATATTATTAGTAATTAGATTTCTCTGTCCCCTGAATTAACCATACCTCTGTTTAAGTGGATATTTTTCTGTGACTTGATGTGCTGCCAAAAAGATAAATTTTTTAACACATTTCATATAATGCCAATCACTAGTTCATAATTGATCTCTATTCTCTATATATCTACCAATTTGAATCAGATTTTATGTTGCAAGATATACATGTTATCATCCTTCTTTTGCTGAATAATTTAAACAGGGCTTGTTGGCTACACATGCTTTAGTCCTAATGGCATAGTTGCTTTGACTCCAACCACCAGCAGATGGAGGCCAAGGGCTCTGTCTGACTGTTCCTGTGTTCTCAAAGCTAAAAGAAGCACCTCAACAATTGACTTTGTAATAGATAGATAGATAGATAGATAGATAGATAAATAGGTAGATAGAGAGATAAAATGTATATACAGAATTGTGTATAAGAATAGTAACAAATGAAAATCATTAAAATATTGAAATAAATGCTGTCAAATACAAGGTGCTAAGGAAACTGGCACTTTGACTCTAAAGAGGAATAGCCAAATAAATTGAAAAACCTATTTGAAAAAGGAAAGAGAAATTAACCCTCCCACATTTCTTTCTGAGTCCATTAGTAATGAGTTTCCATTTGTCTAGATGCTGTTTAGTACTGCTTTGATTTTACAGGGTTTAAAAACATTACATAAACAGAAGGATTTTTCACTCTCTGTACTTCCCCATAGCTTTCTATTTCTGAGATTGGGTTGATAATCTTCCCTTTCTGTCTGGAATCTGTCCCACAGTTTTTTCTCTCCTCTCAATATTTCCAATGTATATTTACTGACAACAACATTAAAACAAAGCAAAGTAAGACCCCTCCCCACCCTTGCTAAAATTAGGTGTTAGCTCCAGATAAGTAAAGAATGGAAGGGTTTTCGGTCCCACAGTTAACCTTCTTTTATTCTTTTTATTCATCTCACATTTTGACTATTTTTAGATTTAGAAAAGAAAAACATTTTCTACACCCTGCTTGCTACAGTAGATGTTACATCTGCTAGGAAACCTCAGAGATAAATGACTGCTATTTTCTCTTCTAAAAAAATATTACCTAGGAAGACCAGAGGACTGAAACTACTCTAAGTATCTCAAGACTCTGATAGTCAATACTATCCAATTTTTCTCTTCACTTCAAATCTTAAAACACCATCATCCTATCTTCTGCTAACACTGTACTATCTATTGGCTAACTATATTTATGGCTAAAAATATCTAATGCAAAGAGAGACTGAAAAAGTTCTCCCTGACCTTGGATACATGTGGTTTACCATATCCATGAGGTCTATGAGGCACAGGCATCAGAACTACTGCTGACTTGGATATGCATCCCACAGAAGTCACATCTACCAGCACAGAATTATTGGGGAGAGTAAGCTGTGGTTTTCACTATACTATACCATATGGACCTCCCTGTTTTCTTATCTTCTGACTTGGAGGAAAGCAATATGACTATGCCATTCATGCCAAGGTCCTTTCAATACCAATAACTGTGTTAGCAAAATACTCTGGAAGTGGAATGATGGATACAGTACAACAACAGCCTAGGTGTCAAACCTGCAAAGTAGGCAATCCGAATTGGGTGACAGAAACTCCCAGTCCTTCCATGAGATGGCACTCTGAAAGCTAAACCACAAGGACGGAGACCCCAAAACATGTAAGAGTAGTCACAGGCTGTAGGAGAATTTGTGATTGCCAAGGTTGATGTCATCTATTCATTCATTCATTGTTTAGTTGGCAGCATTATCTCTGAACAATACCTAAAAAGCAGCTTGCCAATGTTACTGTTCTAGATGAGGACAACTGAAGATATTCCCTCAACTAAGTATGAAATTCCATATTTATTTATAAGGTAGATTATTTTAACTGAGAATAGGCATATTTCCCATTTTTTTTAAAAAAATGGATATCAGGGATTTAAACATAATAAAAAGAAATAACTCATGATATATTCTATGTATTTTTATTCATGTTGTAATTGTACAGGGGCTAAATTCTTTATTAGGTAACACAGATCGTGTTTTTTATATATTTATTTTTTAGTTTTAGGTGGACACAATATCTTTATTTTACATTTATGTGGTGCTGAGGATCGAACCTAGTGCCAAGTGCATGCTAGGCAAGCACTCTACCACTGAGCCACAACCCCAGCCCCCACAGATCGTGTTTCTTAGAAAAATTATACCAATGGCTAAACAGTCCTTTTATTAATTTTTTATTTAACCATTTGTTTAACAGTTCTTCTACCATTAAATACCAGTTGACTGCCAGTTTTTAAGTATTATAAATGACAAACTGAGAAAGAGCTCTTCAGTTTGTAAACAAATAATTGTACAGCCTACACATTTAAATGATTTAAATACACTGCCATCTTTATTTATTTATGTGTCTCCATGGAAATAGTTTTTAGGTTTACCCAAATATTTTATTGTGAAAATTTCAAACATATGAAATCAAAAGAATCGTATAGCAAACCTTCAAGTACTCACCATCAAGAATCTTCATTTGACAGGTTGCTACATTTGTTTTACCATGTCTTCAACTTATCCATAAAATTGATTGGATTCATCTTTCAGCCAATTGCAATATATCTTCATAAAATGTTTTTGAAAAATTTTATGGAGCATCCACAGACCCTTAACTGCTGTCTTTCTGATGTTTTCATACATGACCCACTACTCACTTGGAGTAGATTACTACAATGTTATTTTTTCTTAACTCAAAACCTATACGTTGCTACAACTTTTGATTGGTGTTGAGAAGTGAGAATATGAGGTCTATCTCATTGTGTTTTTTTTTTGGTAGCACTTTTTTTTTTTATTTCCAATCAAGATGTTTGTAACTTTGTTTTTTAGCTTCCAATTAAATAAAAAACAGTATTCTCTCCTCATTTTGCCTTTTTATGGTGATTTTGTATCATCTACATGCAATAATTCCTTCAACTAGGAAAACTTCAGCTCGAATACTGAAGATCAGGAGCTGGAGAGAGATTCATCAAGTCTTTATACATAACCACCTGATTTGAATCTTCCAAATATAGGTGCCAAAGGATGTAGTAGCATGGGAACAAGAGCAGGCCCCAAGGCCTTGATGCTTTAGAAGGGCAGTGGTATAATCTGGGGGTAGGGGAGGTAGTTTCCAGTTGCCTTGTACCTAGGGTGGGGATGGATTACACTGCCACATATTTCTCTATTTCAGTCTCATTATTATAATTCAAGGAGCCATATGCTTTGCATTAAAGTGTGTGTATTGGGGGGGGAGTCCTGATAAAAGTTAATTTAATTTTTTGTACTTTTTTTAGTGTTTTCAGTTTTCTCATAGTATCCTCAATTTATGCCCTCCTACAATGTATTTCATGTTCTTTAAAATATTCCTGAGTAAATTACATCAATGATAAGTAAAGAAAATAAGATGTGTATATTTCAATTTTTAGCTAAATAATATACTCTTTGATGGCTACAAGACAATTAAGTTAATGTATAGCATCTTCCTGACATTTCTCTTTGTGAGATCCCTGGCTGAAAAAAAAAAAAAAACACTAAATTCCAGGCTTACCAATTTGTCCCAAGTGTAAAGAATAATAATTCTGATGCACAGAGGGCTTCTGCTTGTCAGTTTCTAGATGTGCATTCCCTGTGGGGAAAACTGACATTTACTGTGAATCTATAGTTTTCCAGGTTCCAACTCAGAGGGTTCACATTCATTGCATATTGTTCTCTAACACTCCATTAAAGGTAATCCCATTTTCTAGACAAATTAACTAACAGAGTTTAAGTAATTCACCTAGTCAGTAAGGCAGGATTAGAACATCTGTGTTCTGTGTTTTTCCACACTGATCTGCATCGAGAAGACAATATGCTCCTAAAATTCAGCAGTTATACTGTAATCCTGAGATCTGGAGCACCTCCTTGTACCCTCTGGTTCCTACTGACATCTCCAAACAAGCTGCATTTGATGAAGAATATGAGTGCATCCTTACACACAGCTGATGCAATCACCCACATTCTTGAAATGCCACTCTTTAAAGTAAGATGCATTTTTTAAAAATTCATGTACTATTGGGAAACCTAAGAAACTATGTCATCAAATCCCTTTTTCAACAGGGCAAATTACACAATAAAAAAATGCCAATAAGGTATTAGTTGGATAGAACTTCTCTTTATCTTGTTTTGGACAACTGTCCTACAAATTTCACTATTTAGAAAGCATAAGAAATGGTGATGGTGGTGGTGGTGGGGGTGTCAACTGCTCATTGGCTGGATTCATCCATTGTAGTGCAACTCAGAAGAGTTAGAAATTGAACACTTAGATATTTATAATATGTTCATGAGTTAGAGCTTAGCAGTATCCCAAGCTAGAAGGTCCAGATGGCTGAATGTTTATCATATGCAAATAAGGAACTATGATGGAGTAGAAGTAACATAGGAGAAGAAGCTGGCCTTTTAGTTCTGTCTCTTCCGCTACCTGGTAGTAGAACTGGAGAAAGTCCCTTTGGACCTGACTGTGTAAACTCAAGAAGATAGCAAACGGAGATAAACATGGTGAGAATCCCAGCCACAGGCTACTATTGCCTTTCACTGCCCACTCCTAACTCTAGATCTAACTCAAGCTCTTGACTTGTCTAAAGATCCTGGTATTTTTATGAAAAGACAAAATTTTCTTCAGGATCCATTTTAAAGAAACACTCAAGAGGTAGCTATAGTCCCAGAGAGAAGAATCCTATAAAAAGACACAGGCTGGTGGCTAGTACTCCTCTTCATACAAATTATGAAGAAAACATACTAAGTCAAAATTTTGCCCCAGTCAGACAATAAAGGCAAATTCTCCCTTGCAATGATAGCCCCAATGGCATTCCTTTCAAAGGTAGTATCTGGTACTGTACATTTTATTTGACACATTTATGCACTTTTTATTAAAGGAATTTAATAAGAGTTACCCTCCCTAACTTTGATCTCAATCATCTTTTTCATCTGCTTTCCTAGGCTTGCCTGCAGCCCTATCACAAAGTCTTAGCTGCTGGGTTCTGGTGCAACCAAATGGCTGGCAGCAGGTTGCCAAGGCAACATCTGTTGGAATTAGCTATACAACTTCCTTGAAAAATTAAGGTCTTCTGCAGAGGTACCAAAGATAATTATTTCATTTTTGTTAATTTGGCCTTTGAAGACATGGCAGAATATCCAATAATTACCCATATCAGTATTTAGTATTCATGATTTATCTACGAAGCAAACAGGAGTGGTTGAGTCTTTTGAAACAAAGGTAAGTATTATGCTTGCTCAGAGATGGGGAGATGTGAAAATAGTGGTTTCTGGAGCAGCCACAATGGACAGTTTCTATGGAACTTGCCAATAGTTTGCTAGAGAGATTGTTTAACTTGATTTTAAAAAAACTTTTTTGTAGTGTTGAACATCAAAGCCAGGGTCTCATGCATGCCATTAAGCAAATGGTGTACCACTGAGCTATGCCTCTATCCTTGGAATTGTTTTTTAAAATATCTTTGCTTCAAAATAAACATTTTACCCTGCCTAACTACATCAACTTTGCATAATATGTAAAGTAGTGGCTGTCACTGATCAAACTGCCTCCTCCTAGGTTTTACTAAAAGTTAACCTCTCTTGGTAGTTTGGTCATACTATCTTTCACTCAGTACACAAGACTTCTCAAAGGTAGCATTTGAGCTGCTTCACACTCAATGTTGGAACCGAAGGCAATTTTCCAGGGAAAAGGAAGAGATATCTGATTTCAAATCAAGCACTTTTTCCTGATTATGCTTATGGTTCCTGCTCATGCCCATGGAAGACTAATAAAGAGTGGTCCAAGTAGCAAAGGGCCTTTGACTCTGGAGGTTTTGAGGGGATGAACAGAATAAGAAAGGGCAAGAAGGGTATAAGCACACATTGATCTTGGGGTTACATTCATGTTATCTATGAAATCTCTGCACTGTCACCCATAGAGTGAGAGCTGAACCAGTAGAACACAGCAGTGAGACTCTTCCAGGTCTAAATTCTAACTCCACATATGGGGTGGAACTGGGCTTGATATTGGGGTTTAGGACTTTAGTATGTAAACAGAGTAGTCTTTCTTAGCATTTGAATGGTAGTCTACAGACTACCTAGTGGTACTGATGGCCAGGAATGGTTTCAGTGGAGTGTTATGAAATGAGGCCAATATGAACTAAGAAAGAGATTGAGTTTTTTATCCTGAGGTCGATTACTACTGAAGTCATATTAAAGATATTGAGTTAAAGCACTAGATTTAGTATGTGACAAAAAGGATATGTCAAAGAAGACATATAATCAATCATATATTGTATGATTCCATTTATATGAAAAATCCAAAACAGATAAATCCATACAGCTACCAAGGGCCACTGGTAGGTACCAAGGACTGAGGGAAGAAACAATGGGAGTAAGTGCTAAACAGGTGCTAGGCTGTGCTGGAATGTGCCCCAAAAGTTCCGTGTGTTGAAGACTTTGTCCCCAGAGCAGCAATATCCAGAGGTGGGGCTTTGGGGAAGTTATTAAATAATGAGGGCTCATTAGTGGATTAATCCATTTGACAGATGCATAATGGGAATGGACTACTGTGGGGAGGTGGAAACTGTAGGCAGGTGGGGCATGGTTAGAGGAAGGGGGTTACTAGCCCCCCCCCCCACTATTAGATGCCATGAGGAGAGCAGCCTTCCCCTGCCATGCCCTTCCACCCCAATGTTCTGCCTCACCTCAGACCCAAAGCAATGAAGCCAGCTCGGACCATGAAACTTTTGAAACTGTGAGGTACAATAAATCTTTCCTCATTTAAGTTGCTCATGTCAGGTAGTGTTGTCACTGCAATGAAAAGCTGATTAACACAATGGGTATGGGATTTTAACCTGGGGTCATGAGAATGTTTTGGAACTAGATAGTTGTAGAACATTATGAATGTACCAAATGCCACTATACCATTCACTTTTAAGTAATTTATTTTGTGTTATATGAATTTTACATCAATAAAAAGAATATGCTAAAAGTAACAATTAAAAATCACTAGGCAGCCAGGCATGGGGGTGCATACCTGTAATCTCAATGACTAGGAAAGCTCAGGCAGGAAGATCACAAGTTCGAGTCTATTCTTGTCTCAAAATAAAAAATAAAAAAGCCCAGTGACTCAGTGGTAACATGCCCATGGTTTCAATTCTCAAAACTACACACACACACACACACACACACACACACACGGCTCTCCCATTGTGCAAGAACAATCTGAATCTTGATGTTCCCATTCACATATAATTACGATAACACTGAACAAATAACATTAGAGAATTCTCACTTGGGCCTATTCAAGAAGGCCTTTGAAATATCAAATCTCAGAAGGCAGAGAAGATGGATATCTGTGTGTGCTACTTAGCTGCTGCTAGGTGGTTAAAAACGGTACCAGCCACGTATCCAGTAACAATAACTCCTTATTCTGGAGATGGAATAAATAACAAACCCAGGCCAACCTGCTCTGAGATGTGTGATGTTGGCCTCAGTCTCATTACCTTCATTTTATTCTTGGATACCTTCATCTCTTCCTAGAAAAGATCAAGGCCCAGACACTTGAAATTGGATGTACCTGGAGATCATCTGCCTTTTGTCCTCCATCTAAAACCACCTCAAAGGAGGGCACAGCTGAGGCGGCATCCCAGGTCTCTGAATACTCACTGTGCCCTGGCAAAGAAGGCCAGGAAATCCCCTACCAAAGGACTCAGAGTGAAGGACTTCAGAAGAGACAGAGTCCTCTTAAGAAGAACAATGTGGTTAGGACACAGATTCTTTAGGAACCAAAAAAAAATCTATGATGCAGGAGACAGAGATATAAGGTCCCTTATCATATGTGAAAAAGAGGCAAAACTGGAAAAGCATTGTCATTATCCCAAGGTTGCCGTCTCCTTCCCAAGCATGTGTTTTGCCTGATTTTGTTGATTTGCTTCTCATCAACTTTTCACGAGGATGATCATGATAATATCATCAAAATGTAATTGATCGAGGTACTTGATGTGCCAGATGCTAAACTAATGAGACATATTATTTCTAAGCCCTCATAGGAAAATTTTTAAGTTTTGTAGCTTAATTGCAAATAACAATTATCACTAACTCCATTTTTACATCTGAGACAATTGGGGTTTAGATACCACAAAGATACTGTGAAGAAGAAAAAGAAAATTAGCACTGCTTTTGATGACAGGTGCCTTTCTTTTCCCAAATAGAAAAACCCAAAGTATCTCAATGGGGAAGGAAGGAAAGGGAGGGGAGGGGAGGGGAGGGGAGGGGAGGGGAGGGAAGGAGGGAGGAAGGGAGGAAAGAAAGAGAGAGTGGGGGGAGGAAGAGAGAGAGAGGGAGGGAGGAGAAAGAGGGAGGGAGGGAGGAAGAGAGAGAGGGAAGGAGGAAGAGAAAGAGGGAGGGAGGAAGAGAAAGAGGGAGGGAGGGAGGGAGGAATGAAAGAGGGAAAGAAAGAGAAAATGAACATATATTTTCATTTAAAGAGACCAAACTATAGAACTTTTCAAGACTCCTAAACAACAGTGTTAACCAAACAGCAAAATAACAATTGAGAATTTGCTTGGCATGTGTCACACACCCTGCTCTGTGCTGGGTACTGTGGAAGAAGACAAAAATAAAGCCTCCTGTTTGGCCTGAGGAATGCTGAAAATGTAATTAGATGCTAATGGAAATATAATCAAACTCAGAAACTAACCATTTCTATAATTATTTTCTGAGACAGGTAAAAAGCTATGTCTATCTCCAAGGCTCTCTTTTTAAAAAATAAAAGACACACATACACATACATGTGTATATCATGAAATTTTAATTTAAAGCATGCATACTTTAATTTGAACACTTAGAGTTGAGTGATTCTGTGTCAACAAAGGACAGACAGTTAATCAAGTTCCCTGGCTTCATCTAGTCTTTGGTATCTTCTCTGACATATTGGGAGATCACATCTTGAGGCACAGTGGAAACCCCAGCTCTCATGCTTACTCTGCACATGGAGAAAAACTCAAATACTGTTCCCCATTTACATGACTGCTGCAGAAGGAGTCCCTGAGCTCTGTGTAATGTCAATCTCCACCCCAAGTTTGGAAAGCAGTATGCAGGATCCATGTCTGTTTCCTGCATCACTGTGTTCCCCAGGGCTAGAACTGAGCCTATAACTAGGAAGATTCAAATATCCCTCTCAACTGAGGGAAAGAGAAATGAACACAGGCATTCTATTCAAGCAGACAGAAATATTCCTAGCAAGGGAGTTCAGAGGATATATACTCTGGCAACTCTGGTATATTCATTATTGGAGTAATTTGTCTTGATGAGTCACCATACATATGTTAAAATTTTTAAAAAACAAACCACAGCAAAACCAAAAGTAGGTACTCAAATAATTGGGTCAATAACGTTTCATCATCCCCATGATTCTCCAACTATTCTAAAAACATCTTTACTTCAATTTTTCTTCTTTTACATGTTAAGTTGTGATAAACTTAAATTTAATTGCAGCACATTATTTCTTTTAAAATAATAGCCAAAAAAAGGGCAATGGTCTACTTCACATCAGCTGACAGGAATTTAGAGAAAAATAGAAGGGGCCTCCCTTAAAGAAAATGCTGCTGAGAGCCATTGCCAAGTAGGAATGACGCATGGCAATTTCTTTGTCAGCCTACCCCATGTTGCTTAGAGGAAGGACTCTCCATTGTGGACCCAGGTCATTTGCAGTGACTTTGCATGAAAGGTGACCTTGCTCAAGGACCAGGATGGATCTGGGCTTAGGGTGGATCAGGGTTTAGGGCGGATCGGGTTTAGGGCATTCAGGTTTAGGGCGGTTCCAGGTTTAAGGTGATTCCTGCTGGGAATAGGGCGTATCTTGCTGCCTCAGGCGCCTTGAGTTCCCTTTGAGTTCTCAAGGGATTCAGAGAGTATTTGGGATTCAGAGCTTGGTGGAGAGTGTGGATTTCCCCAGAACGTGCGTGTAGGTTGCGGGTGTAAGTTCGGGAATAAAGAATTGCTGTTTGAATCTCCAAGGCTGTGAGTGGCTCGTGATTTTGTGCCCAGCCATACTGCGGCAAAATGCAATTAAAATTTTATTCCTTGAAAAGAAATGGTAAATGGTCAACTATGACTAAATTATATATTACGAATTGATTCTATACATATATTTATCTGCGTTTTAACTTAATTCTCTGATGTACATACTGAAATAAATACTGAAATCCATTGTTTTCTGAAGTTTGTTTTCATTACTCACATAACATAGAAACTTCTAGAAGAAGTAAAGTAAGAGCGTTGATTTTAAAATGTATCCTGTAGACATATTGGTAAAATTTGATTTTCTAAGAAAAAAACAAAGACAATATGTGGGAAATAAAACAACAAAACAAAACAGAAATATAGTAATTAAACTTTTCTTAAAAACCTCAGGTTTCTTTGGGAACCACTACTAAAATTTCCTGTTCTATAAATTGCACTTGATGTTAGACTTGATACTTTTTTTCTTTTCTCCTCTCTCTCTCTCTCTCTCTCTCTCTCTCTCTCTCTCTCTCTCTCTCTCTTTTAACAAAGCCACCACAAACTTCACCTCAGATGAAATGCATTCTGTCAAGAGCTGAACTAATAACTGTGTGGTGACATTTCAGCAGCAAAAAGGATTACCTCCAAAGGTCACATCAACCCAGTCCTGAGGGATGACAACCACAGCCGCCTATTAATTAATGCTAGGGACGAGGTGTGGGTTTTTGTTTTTACAACTAAATACCACACATCTAACAAAAGAAGAAGTCTCTCTCTCTCTCTCTCTCTCTCTCTCTCTCTCTCTCTCTCTCTCTCTCTCTCCATATATATATATATATATATATCCCAAATAAAAGAATCCAAATAAAATGACCAGAAGAAAGAAGATATAAATCTACTCTAAAAATCAAAACTATATTCTGTGTGGTGCAGTTCTCCTATGTAGAAGGGAAGAAGTGCTTCATCCAAGTCTATTTAGGAAACATGCAAAGCGGTCACTTTAGGTGAGTATATTATTTAATACAATTACTAATAGTTCTCAGCCCATATAGAGAAATGAACTTGATGTTTATTTTTCTTTTTGGAAAGAGTGGTTCACACTATGAGCTCTGCGTTTATTGTTCTTATTATCACCTCTGGGTCTCAGGACATGACTGAATCCTTCCAAAGACACTCTAATTGCCTTATATTTCACAAGGAATTGACATTTTTGATTGCCTAAAGTTTACCTATAAGGAGGAAAAGTATTTTTAGAATAAAAATTCACCCAAATAGCTTCTTACACAGCATTAGGGTTTTAGTAATGTTTGATGCTTGTACAATAGTTGACTAAATATTTTGTAAATCACTCTCAGTTAAAAAGATTATAAGTCATGTGCAGGTTCAGGATCCCCAGTTAGAAAATCCAAAATCTGAAATGCTCCAAAATTCAAAACATTTTGGGATCTGACAAAATAGTGCCGGAAATAAAAAATTCCACACTTGGCCTCATGTGAGGAACACTAAAATATATTATATAAAATTACATTCAGTTTATATGTATAAAAAATTATGAAACATAAATGAAATTCTTGTTTAGACTAGGGTACCATCTGTAATATAGTTCAGTATGTATATACAAGTATTCTAAATTTTTTTTAAAAATCTGAAATTCAAAATATTTCAGGTCTCAGCATTTCAGATAAGGGATACTTTATCTGTAATATATTAGGTACTACTTAGTAGGTATTTGATAATGGGTAGCTGTGAATATTATTAATTGGAAAACCAATGAACTTGGATTTCATTAAAAAGTTACTTATAGAACTTTAGATGGGGATAAGTGTGAGGTGGTAGGTGATCATGGCAGTCTGAGAAGGGATCAGAGAGAATTCATGTAGGTGCCTGTAGGTTAGCTGTCTACTCACATCTCCCACCTACTGCACATCAAATGCTGTCCCAGCTCAAAGCCATGGGCATTATGCATTAGGCCTTACACTGAATAGCCTGGGGCACGAGCGCCCGTGTAGTTCAAAAGCACTGGTGAAGATGAAGACTGTGCTGCCATTCAAAAGACAAATTTGATGAGAACTTTCAGAATCAATTTCCTTCAAATCCTAACCAGTATCTGATATTGTTTGGATATGTGGCTCTCAGAAGTTCACGGATAAGACAACACAAGAAGTTTCAGAGGTAATAAATTATGAGAGTTGTAACTGAATCAGTAGATTAATCCATGACATGCATTAACTGGGTGGTGACTGTAGGCAGGTAGGATGTGGCTAGAGTAGATAGGACATGGGGACATGCCTTTGGGGTTAATATTTTGTCCCTGGTGATCAGAGTTCTCATTTTCCTTCCTTGTTGCCATTTCCTGATCTGCTTCTCTCTACCCTACCTTTCAGCCATGATGGTCTGCCTCATCTTGGCTCCAGAGCTATGGAGTTGGTCATCTATTAACTGAGACCTCTGAAACAGAACCCAAATAAGCTTTTTCTCCTCTAATGGTTCTTTTCAGGTCTTGTTGTCACTACAATCAAAAAGCTGACTAAAACAGTGTCTTTATAACTCCCTATCACTGGGCATATTCATTTTAAAATCAACTATCTCCTTAATTTTAGCAGTAATTAAAAAGACAAATGTGGGCTGGGATTGTGGCTCAGCGGTAGAGCGCTTGCCTAGCACAGGCTGGACCCGGGTTTGATTTTCAGCACCACATAAAAAAATAATAATAATAAAGGCGTTGTGTTATGTCCATCTACAAAAAAGATATTCTCTCTCTCTCTCTCTCTCTCTCTCTCTCTCTCTCTCTCTCTCTCTCTCTCCTTAAAAAAAAAAAAAAGACAAATGTGTGGAGCAACTTACCCCAGATGAACACATTTCTTGTTTTCCCTACAAGACTAGATCCAACTCTGTCTTTAAATAGAAAATACGATAATTGAGTCATTATTAATTAGTATGTCCAATCACTATCTATCCCTATTATTTATTTCTCTACTTATAAACTGTTGATTTGATAAATGAACTACCCTTTCCCAGTGAAGTGACCTAATGCAGTAACATGAAATATAGCTTTCCTCTTTCTAGGCATCTAACCTAGACAATCCTACTTTCAGTAATAGGGAAATTGTTTTTCTTATTTCTGTATATTCTGTGAAGGCTGTAATAAATAGCACCCTAATTGACATTATTGAGAAACATTTTACTGCATTTCATAAATATATACCTTTCACTCAACACTGGCATTTTCAACTTCATATTTCATGAACTTGGTACATATTAGATCTCATCCCAGTATGCAATGAGAATTTTTTTATAGTAGCATGAATCAGGGTAAAAGCAGGTGTCCAGACAGACATATGGATTGCCATACATCCTCAAGGTCACCATTATCCTCAGAGACAGAACAAGGTTGATTTCCACTACTCCTAGCTGTATACATAGAAATCCTAATAGACTCATGGGTTTGGAATATGAAATTTCAGTCCCTCACTGTGCCTTTACCAACATACAAAACTAACATTATACACAGTTAGTGTGATCACACAATCTGTGAAGTTATTACTCTTATTTTTATCACATGTAAGTTGGTCCCTAGTTAAGGATGGGTCTCCAGCCATCATAGGTGGAGCACTGAATTGACAGGTCTGATTCCCTGCAAGTAATATCCCAAAAGGGAGAGTATCGGAAAGAATCAAGATGCCCTTCTTAAAGAGTCATGCCTGTGGCAACACTGCAGTTTTCTCGAGATCATAATATCAGCTCTCTGGGTATCTTCCTGTTTTTAATAAAATGAAAAGGCATGTAGTTTCATTGTCAGAGTAACAAAGGCTACATGAAGTGGGGGAACCATAACAGATAGGAAACTTGTTTGGACAAAGTGAGGCATGGATAAGAAGTGATACACAGGGTCAGGAGATGAGCAAAATGATGGCAGCAAGGTGAATGGATGGGGAAGGAAGGTTGCTCTCACCACTGCCTCCTCCACGGGCTCCTCAGCCCTAGTTTCCAGTCCAAGGTCCAGCCCGACAGCAGGTACAGCAGCAGCAGGAGGTTCCTCTGCTTTTGGCTCTGAGGGTGGAACCTGTTCAGATTCAGCCTTGGATTGTTTGTTTTGGGGTTAGAGGAAAAAGATTCAACATGTCAATAGGTCACATTATAGACTATTAGATAATAAAGTTTTTTTTGTCATCCTTGATTATGCCAAATGGGAGGGATTTTATCTGTTTCCAGCACGGATTTAATGAAGTTAGTAGCTACCTAACTGTTACAGAAATGAATCTTGTTAAGCTTCTCTGTTTTCATCACCAAGAACTACATGCATTTCATTGAAGTCAGGCAAACACCACAATTTTGGCTACTCATTTCTTTTTGACAGCTATAAAAAGTTCTTAAAATGGTACTTTCTGCTATTTAGAGGAGAGACAGAGAAACCCTAGGAGGGCCCATATTTGCTTGTTGAGAGGAGTGAGAAAGAAATTTCAGGGAACACAATTCTGGGATCTTTTAATGCTGTTAATATGTATTGTACAAAAAAAAGTGAGGGGCCATCCCCATATTTAGATTAAAATGTATTCATTTGATTCTAGAGGTCACTATGAAGTTAGGATGCCATCTCCAAAGCTAGGGGACAGCAGGCCTTAGCCACATGGCTGCTTGATGCACAACTGTAAATATGTTGTTTGTCTGTTGTAAATTTCTAAAATAATCCCTCTTTCCCTTCTTTCTCCGACAAAATCCTTCGCAATCCATTTAATTCATACAATAAACTAATTCTTCAAAGAACCACAGAGCAGTACTTTCCATGGTATCAATTAGATCCTTTTAATTGTGTGGCCAAGGTGAGGTCTTTTCATTACCCATGGGACTTCTATACATACCTATCATCTTAATTCTGATTATATACTGAATCATATCTCTGGCATCTCTTAGCTCAAGACTTTTTGTTTTAAAATTAACACTATAAAATAACAACAGACCATTAAAAATGCCATAGCTAATGTATATCACCACAGCTACTGCCAATATTCTCTCTTTGTCATTAATGTAATAAACATATTTATCTAGCATGACCATTTCACTAAATAAATGAACACTAGAGGGGTCATTAAGATCTTTTTCTATCAGAACTTTTCCATTTAAACTGCAAAAAAAAATTAAAATTATGTTCCAAGAATAGTAATAAGACTCCAATTAATACTTTGGAGAAATCAGTTAAGTTCTAAGAGATTCTCACCTTAAGTAACCAAAAGCTACATCTATTTCTCTTGTATGTTTACCTAAGTCAGTGCACATGACAAGTTTCATGGAGAAGTTACAAGAAAACTGATGCTGAGGTTATATAAAATAAATAATGAATTGCCTAGTGTTGAACAAATATATAAATTACATTTTTTATGCCTTCCACCAAACCATTTATTGTGATGCATGCCTTGACCACACCACTGATCTTTTCAAAGGACAGTAAAATTAAAAGACACATTGGTAGACAAGTATGCAGAGATTTGATATTTTTATAGGCTTTTATAACCTTTAAAAGATGGTCTGACACAATTTTTAAGAAAGAGAGAGCTAGAATTGACTCTAATATGATCTCAGGTGTCCTTTATGGGAAAAGACTTCACTTTTATTGTTCAAAAAGAATTATCTTCATAATGGAACAAGTTTTCATAGCAGATGCTATAAAAGCTCAGGATATGATATTTCCACCTGGGAAGTCAAGGTAATTTTCTCCAGAGGATGGTATCAAATGACTTACACAATGGAGGACATAAAGGGCTATTTGACAAAGCACATAGAATTCCCTGGGCAGGTGCTATTCCCTGGCAGGTGAGTCTATGCTATGGAGGAAGTCTGAAGGCAGATTTGGAGCCAAGAGAAGTTTCAAAGAATGAGTCAAATACATTTATCATTCTATATTTAAAGAAATGCAAGGATAATTTAAAATGCAAAACAGTTGTTTGCATCAGAATCTGGGTTTCTAGAAGTCTGAGAAAATTCTGAAACTGTATGCTGTAGCAAGAATAACTAAGGTGACTTTATAAATAAATAAGTCTAATTGCATTTGCTTGCTGAAATTGAACAATGTAATGGCTGTACAGAGGATATAGGTCTGGTTATGTCCTCTTAAGCCACAACACATTTTACCATGTTATCATATCATACCAAACATTATGACATTGCAACTTCAATTAAAAGGAGATAAATGTGGCTCACTTAATGATAGGTAAGAATGAAGCATGATTGCACATAAAATCTGCTATTCTAATTTAGAAATAGAGTGTCTTCTATTTCTTTTAAGGTAGCATAAAATCTGTAGATATTCTATCAGGATAGAGAGAAAAACAAATATAAATTGTAAGCAACATCTTGTGGAAAGATCTAAATAGTTCTACAGGAATTGTTCCCTGCCTCAATCCCACCCTACTCTTTTTTTTTTCCTACAGGATATCTCCCTTGACATATGCTGCTAATGACTGAATATCATGGTAAACTATTTGGGAGTTCTGGTAATGATTTCCTATTAGCTGAAGTAGCAGTCACTATACATTCAGAGAAGAGAGAGACCATTTAAATATATTGGTGGCCGCAGAATGCTACAATGGTTTTGTTTGGGGTTCAAAAATGGAATGCTTCCCTTAGCATAAAATTGACAGTGTGGCCTTCTTGTGCATGTTCTGTAGTCCTCTGTGATAAGATGAAGCCACGTCAATGCAGAGGCAGAAAAGATAGTATGGAAGAATGAATTAAGAGTCTATTCACAATTCAATATGGTGCCTGCCTTCTCAGATCTTGGGAGAGCTATTTTCGAGAGAATTGTAAAGGGCCTTGGGGGAAACTCTGAGCCCTGAGCAAGGTTTTTGGGTTCAAAAGGGTTTCATCTTGTACTTTAGGGATGATCTGTGGGGCCATGAGATGCAGGCTGGAAGATGCATAGCTGAGTACTAGTTTTCAAGCCTACCTTCTCACAACAGTCAATGAAACATTATTATTATTATTATTATTGTTAGAGAGAGAGAGAATTTTAATATTTATTTTTTAGTTTTCGGCGGACACAACATCTTTGTTTGTATGTGGTGCTGAGGATCAAACCTGGCCCGCACGCATGCCAGGTGAGCGCGATACTGCTTGAGCCACATCCCCAGCCCCTGAAACATTATTTTTAGGAAGTTTTCCTGCTCCTAAAAAGATCCTGTATAATCACAATACACTGAGAAACATAGGATTACTGTGATTTCCTAGTTCCTCACAACATGTTAGCAGCACCTCTATTGCTGGGAACGAGAAGCTAGTTCCCAAGGGAAAGAAGAGGCATGGTGTCTGTTTCAGAGAAGATATATGGAGAAGGGCAGGCATGAAAGCTCCTACAACTAACTGAGAACAAAGGGAGATGTTCAAAGAAATGTAAAAGCCATAGAATTCTGGGCCTGGATCTTCTTCATCAAAGTAATAGTGTCACTTATAACCAATTGTCTTTGGTTTTTATGCTAGGATTTCTCAATTTTTCTTAAACAATTCACAATTGATAATTAAAAATCTCATCCTTCAGCTCTATTACCCAGGCTGAGATTCATCAATGAACATTAAGAATGAGTCTCTCTGGCTCCAAAACTGACACCATATAATTTTTTTTGGAAGCATCCAAATATTTATTTGCAGGCCATAGAGATTTAACTTGGTCATGGAGGGGAAAAAAGTATGACAATCTACTAACAAGGTAGTAGAGACACACTTGTCTTGCAAAACTATCAAATTAACCTTTAAGACAAATGTCTTAGAACAGAATTCCCATCTTAAAATTGAAATAGTCTAAAATGAAAAATTCATTTTACTTAAACTTAATTCCAAGTTTCCAAAGAGAAAGGTGGAAGCTGGGATAATCATACATTATGTACATGGGAAAATCAGAGTGTTGCAAATAACCCTCATGAACTAACCCTCACAGAGACAAAGTCTTCTGTAATGCAGCAGTGTCAGTCTCACAAATCACATGTCTCAAGGTCTCTTCATTCAGCTTTCTGGTAAGATACTGCTGAAAAGGCTTCCCATGGTAACTGCAATACCAATCTTAGAGAAGAATCTCCTTTAATGCCAAGTCTAACTCTTTCTGCCTCCTGATCATTCCCTAAGATTTCTCTGCTCTTATTTTTCATTGAATTAGGAACCACAACTCCACACTCTACATTCCTTCTTTCTATAACTCATAAGATGAAGGGATGAGATGAGAAGCGGGTACTCTTATTTCCAAAATAAAAAAATAATAAGAAGAAGGATTTTGAAGCATAAATTCTTGAAACAAATTCATGTTCAATCCTGTAGCTTAAGTTCCAGTTATATGGAAATATTCATATCCTTGATGGATCCACTGTTCTCCACTGAGGCCTACACCTAAAATACTTTGGTTTTTGCTGGGAACACTGTGCCTTTTATAAATAGGAGTAAACAAACTCAAAATCACAGTAAAATTTTATAGATGTGTTTCCTCCTGATTTCTACAAAAGAGGCAGCTGCAGAAATCACATTCTAGATATTCAAACTCTAGACAAACCAGAATGATCAGTTTATATTAGCATTACCACATCTGGTGATATCTGACAACTTCCCAAAGATACAGACCCACATCAACTTACCAAGCTGCCAATCATACTCTGATCTGTCTGTATTGTAAATAATGAAGTATCCTGGGGCTGAAAATGAGGAGAAAACACTTTTTAAAAAGATATTTAAGTTAGCTATTGTCAGTTGTGTTGATAAATACATTTCTAAGTTTTAAAGTTCCCTTTTTAAAATCACTGAAACAAAAATGAAAATGAAACATTAACAGAAGTTATTCTAAATATAAATCTTGGTTAACAGTACATTGTGAGAGTCATAAAAGCAAAGGGCACTGGCTTTGGGGACATCTTTCTTGCATAGATTCTCTTCTGGATAGTGACACCAAATTAGAAGATAGTAGCTTTACACCTGAAATTAACCTTCAAACTTTTCAAAGTAATGGCAATGTACTCACTATATCACTTAACAGGAAGGGTTATTTATGTGTTATAATTTTAAACCTTTTTAAAAGACTTTCATTGATCTGAAACCTCAAGCTGGAAGAAATCATAAGGAATAATGTTCTCTGACACAAGGCTCATCTCCCATTGTACTGGTAGCCAAGCCATACCTTCTGGATGGGAGACCAAAGAGTCTTTCCCAGACAATCTCACCATCTCAAGGGAAAAAAACATGCCTGAAGAATCTGACATCAGGGGCTCCCCACAGAAAAGAGGAATCAAAGACTTTGGTTAAAGACAGTCATTTGAATGTGTGTAATATAATTTTGTTACCTACAGAATCTAAACTAAACTACTATAAAGGGATATTTTTTTAAAGGCATAACACCACAGGATGAGACAAATTGGAAGAAAGATAATTAACAAAATTTTAATTTGGGAAGCCATTGAATAAGCACTAAGTAACTTGGTGGATCCAAACTATTTGTGTTGAAAGATGATGACAGAAATGTCACAAATCAACCCAATTCATTGCACCCAAAGAATCAAGGATTCAATGTGTAGGTAACCAAGGAAAATAGGAGGCAGGGAGGCTGCTCAAGACAGGGGAACTGGTTCAAAGTCTATCAAAAAGTGACCAAAGACTGGGACTGTAGATCAGTAGTAGAGTGCTTCCTAGCATATATGAGGCATTGGGTTTGATCCTCAGCACCACACAAAAATAAATAAATGAAGTAAAATTACTGTGTTCATCTACAACTAAAAAAAAAAATTAAGTGAGTAAGTCTCAAAATACTCTCACCTATTCTAAAAACACAGCATGAGCCTTCCTATCCAGCAGAAGACTTTCTGCTGAGACTGAAACAGTGGGGTTCTGGGCTGGGAGACACAAGGGTATATTAGGAAAGTACAAAGAATAAGCGAGCATTTATATAATAAGTATGGAGAACATGTGTCTTCTGTTACAGTACAGCCAGGCTTATACTCCTCAAAACAGGAGACCATAGGAGTCTTCCCTAAGGAGTCTGACCAGCTTAAAAGAAAAATCCTAAAAAATATGACATTAGGAGCTCTCAACAGAAAATATGAGCAGGAAAGTCCAACAACAATGCCCACAGTCAATAAGGCCTACCAACTTATACAAGTTTCTACTCAGTTTCTTATCATCCTACTTTAAATACGATTATTCAGTCAAGATTCCAGAGATTTGAGAAAAGCCTCAAAATTGAAAAGGAAAAAATAAATTTTAAAAAATGCAAGTGGAAGAAACAAAGACTTTGTACAAAAAATATAGCTACAAAAATGATTACTAATATCCTCAGAAATAAAATGGAAGATGTGGCATTTATAACACAAGAAGAGGATGCTATTAAAGAACAAATATCCAAGAACAAATAGAGCCCTTGGAAAATGACAAACATACAGGATGAAAGATCTGTTGGAAGAGGTGGAAAGCAAAGAAAGAGAAGAAAAGGAAATGAGAAGAAAAGGGTAATTGGACTAGTTCAGGAAGATATCATATGAAAAAGAGAAGCATTGCAGAATGAGAGAAAAGAAAACCAAAAGAGAAATCGTTAGTGAAAAAAAATTAACTTCAGAATTCCCCTAAACCAAAAGATATAAATTTTTGGAATAAAAGGATCTAGAACAATGAATGAAAAGAGACTCTGATCATAGCCCATCCTTGAAAAATTTAAAAAACCCTGAGCTTAAAAGAAGATTCTACTGCTCCAGAGAAAGAGTGTGTGTGTGTGTGTGTGTGTGTGTGTGTGTGTGTGTGAGAGAGAGAGAGAGAGAGAGAGAGAGAGAGAGAGAGAGAAGGAAGGTGAGTGGAGAGGAATGTGGGGAAGGAAAGAGAGAGGTTTCTTAAATTTCAAGAATCATAATATGGTTTTCAAAGGCAACATTTAAGAGTTAGAACTGAGTGGAGGAATGGCTTTAAAATTCTAAAGGATTATCCATTTACAACTTTTCATATAATATCAAAAAAGTTCATTAGGTATATGAAGACATTTTCAGATGTGTAGAGTCATGATTATACCTCCTACAGACATTTTCCTCAAGAAGTTACTGGAGGATGTGCTGAATCCAATTGAGGCATTAAACCACAAATAAGAGTGATTTGCATTCAGAAAGCAGGAGATGGACAGCCCAGAGGGATGAAGGCAATCGTGGGATAAACATCATGGGAGAACAGCAGGTTATAGGCTCAGAGTACACAGCTCCAACTACAGTGAGCCCAGAAGGAGAGCAATTTCTTCAAGATGAAACTTCTTTCATATCCAATATTTCAACAAAATGAGAAAAGGTTTATATAGTTCTAGAGTAGGGGGTTTCCCTGGCACCTAGAAACCTAAGCAAACCAATCAACAGGCAAACACACAAGATTCACAATTATCCTCTAAACCAAAATAAAACAAAAATTGACATGTAATGGAAATGTAAACTTCATAACTTGGCTGTTAGCACTTATGTCACTAAAATATTGCCACAAAATAACTGTATGACTATGAAGGAACTCCATCATAGGAAGAGTAAGATGCAGAAGAGAACTGGGGGATAGGAGTAGAACACACTGTAATTTCTCACCTTCTAGAGATTGAGTCAATAGATAATGCTTTAGAAATAAGGATGTAGCATTAAGAACATCACATACACTGATACAGGGTAAAGCTATAGAATGTGTTTAAAAAAGAGAAGAAAATATATACACTTCTATAAAACAAGAAATGGAGGAGATGCATGATAGTCTAAAGTTTTAAAATGGAAAACTGTGTAAACTTCATTATTATTAAAATTATATGCATTAATAACTATTAGAAATATAAACTTGAAACAATAAGGAAAGAATAATGATCCCTTCCAAAAGAGGTTTTTGAAGATGGAAGAGATGCATTGTGTCACCTGTCTTTGTGATTATGTGTATCTCTATTTGGGTACAGGAGTGGGTCTGATTTTTTTATAGGTAACATGGGGAACAATAATGAAAAATTTAAAAAGAGAATTAAATTTATGAATATATTATGAATATCTGTTTAGATAATTCTAAATGCTAAAATTATTAGAAACTGTGCATGTCTTACATTTTGACATGAAGCATTCATAACAGACAAGCCTATTTGAAGTCATACTTCAATAGGTTGTCAGAATCAAAACCAGGAGCTTGATAGCCACAAGGCCTGCCTTTTACATGGATTACACCTGGCTACCCACTGGGACCTATAAAGAGGATGGGACAGTCCATCTTGTGGCTCCTCCTTCTCCGACTCTCAAGGAAAATGCTGGTTTGTTGGACAAAATCAGTATGTGGTTTCTGATCTTTCAATGGCATTTTGCTGAAGAAGCATGAAGAAGTAAGGCTCTATGTATGAATTTTGTGTGGCTCCTCTATGAAACCTTAGAAGGAGGCTCCTAAAAGCCTCTGATATTTTCTAAAGACCCATCTCCTTAGTTCAAAACAATCCCCTTTACTCCTTTCCAGCAGCTGAATTCAGGGGATCTCTCAGATCAAGACAAATTATAATTACTAATAGATCAATCAGCAAAAAGTAAAAGTTCACACTATAACTAAAAACACAAGTATTAGCTAGCTGAAGTCATAGAGAACTTATCGTATGCTGGGCTAGTGCCCTGTATTCATATCTCATCATAATACTCCTACAGTGTTGCTAATTATTATGTCTCCATTACTCCATCTGTAAATAGTAGGGTCAAATTTTGTTCTGATGCTCTTCATTATATTCAACCAGTGGCATAGAATCACATTGAAAAAATTGGCAGCATTCTCAACAGATAGATCTTGTTAGAAAACAGATTCCTTACCTGGGTAAATCCATTAAATGAACCACCAGAAGCCTAAACAGAAATGGGAATCAGAGTGTGTTATTTTTTTCCCATCGCTTTGATAAGATTAGTAAATAACCATTAGACAAGTCAGAGAATAATAACTACCACACATTTTAAAATAATACAAAAGGTTGCTGTGCATGAAAGTGCTGAGGAAATGTAAAAGACCATGCTGTATTATTTTAAATAGGCTGACAAAAAATGAAAGATTAATTTTACAATTATTGTTGGTATGTGGCTCAGTGCTAAGGAAAACTGACTTTCTTAATAATAATGAGAAGATGATTATAGAGAATAACCATGAGGGATTAAATAGCTCTCTTTCTAGGATGTACCTAAAATCCAGAAAGAGCTTTTCAATCATTTCTATAATCCATCATTTTAATGAACAGCAATTATGGGACAGTTTCAATGGGCCTGGGTAGAAACATTTCCTGTGTTCTTATTAGAGTAGAACCACTTCAGAAATAGTAAGCAAATTTGTACTGCTTGTGACTTAGCACATTTTTACTACTAAGTAAAAATGAAAGTAGAAATAATGGACTCAGAGAATGGAATGGTAAGAGAAGATTCTTATTAATTCTCAATAGTAGTTATTCTGCTTTGGGAGAATTTTTTTTTTTTTTTGGTCAACCTATTTGTGATTGGTTTGCACAGATTTGAAGAGGTACATGACAATCTGTCCAGGAGATCAATTAGACCTCCAAGCAGATAGTGATGGATAATGAAGTAGGTAAGAGACATTAGGAAAAACGGATCCTACGGAAGTCTTTGGCTAGTCTATGCTACATACTGGGGTAAGTACCTCGTCTTTATCAGCCTCTATTTCTTGGTACAACAATCCATATCTCTGGTTAGCAATTTCATCTTCAGATAAATCTGAGTTGTTGATGTCATTGTCTTGGGAACCATCAGAACTCTCAGTGCTAGTGTTCCAGGAGGTTCCCAGAACCAAAGGTCTAGCTATCTCCTGACTCTGTTCTGGGCAGCTAGCCATGGGTTGTTCCCCACTTACATCTGTTTTACTCTCAACCACATTTAAATGTTCCCAGCAATTATCTATGGCTCTCATATCTCCTATAGGCTGGTGGTTATTAGAATCCAGACAATTGGTAAATCCACTTGCTTGGCTATCTGGCATCCCAGGGAATTCTGGTACATCCATATTATTTACTGATGAATTTAAGGTTGGCTGACAGATTTGACCTGGATCTGTGTTTGCTATTCTTGGCAAGTTAATGGAACAACTATATCTCTCGGTTGTTGTGCTTTCAGACCCTTCTATTAATGAATCTTTTCCCTCAGATGAATACTGATCTCTTTTGTTTGCATCAGTTTTCAGGGAATAATTAAGGCTCATCCCAGACTGAACTGACACTTTTGTTGATAAAACAACATCCTGATTGCTATCCCTGTCATGCCCAGGAGTATTTAACATATTCTCACACTGAATTTCTTCAACATCTGCCCTGTCCTGTGCTGGGTAATACATCACTGCATGGTTGGAAGGGTTTATTAAATTATTCTGTATGTCTTTTCTAGTTAAATCCCATCCCTCTGGACAAGCATCTTCAATATTAGATACAGAGTTGGTCCGGAGGAGAGGTAGAATCAAGTTATCTGCATGATTGGCAGGTTTAGCTTCAAAACCTTCTGTATTTTCATAATTATTGATTATTACTTGAAACCCATCATGTGGCCCTTGGTCTCTGTTACCAAATTCATCTTGCATATCTACTTCTTTCATGTCATTTTCTAATAGGTCAGTTTCTTCAAAATAATTTTCATAGGTTTTTACACTTTCCTTACAACTCAGTCTTAGATCTTTCATAATTTCCATTTCACTAATTTTGAAGGCCTCCTGATCCTGCTCTACTATTGTTTTGGGATAATCTACTGCATTGTTTCCTGTACTTTCCCGTACTTTCTCTTCAAATTCCTCTGTATCATTTACTGCCTTGTTATCAACAGTTCCAGTGTCTACCTGCTGACATGTCTCCACACCTGCCCAAACAGAATCTTCTATCTTCTGTTTCTCTTTTTCTTCATCTGACTTTTTAACATCTTCATGACCTTCTTTGAGCAGGCCAGCTATTTCCATGGCTGGCATCTCTGCATCAAGTAATTCACATGGCTGTTCCATTTCCATAAAAGCAGCAATGGTAACTCCAGCCCTGTTCACAGGCTTTGGGGATAGCGATTCATTTCCACCTGGAGGGGCTGGCCCCAGGACATGCTCACCCTGTTCAGCTACAGTGGAGCAGTCAGCAGAAGAAAATATTATGGTGGATAATCTCATGTCTTTCTCTGCTTCAGAGAGACATGCAAAGTCTTCTTGAGTCATACTTGGGGTAATTTCCTGGCTGACACTGTCTGTACTAGCATCAGGGCCCCAAGTAAATGCAACTATGTCATTTTGACATCTTTGAATTTCTTCAGCCAACCCACTGTGTGGAGTTTCCTCCATGATCAGGTTACACAGGGAAAGACTTTTTGAAGAGTCAGTCTTTAAAATATGCAGAAAAGCAAAGAAAAAGAAAACATAAGATGAAATAGACCATGGTAAGATTTGATGAGAAACACAAAGCTCTTTATTAGGGTAGCACCAGTTAAACAACTAGAAAGTGTTTAAATTAGTTGACTTAAAGTTAAATCTATGACTAGAAATGCCATGGGGGAAAAAGGTCATTCTAAAATTCACCTCGTATATAAACAATGTTAAATATTTTAAATTCCAGAATTTTCTGGATATTTACTTACCGGTTGTACCAAATCAGTGCTTGTCTGTATGCATTAAAAAGAAGAAGAAGAAGAGGAAAAATTCACCGGCAAATTAAAATCTCTTGTTATTTAGAAACTATATTCTGCTGAAGGCTATTGCTTTTGTTGGTTTGGGATTCAATTTGACAACTGATTTTGCAATAGAAAAGATTTGTTCTAAAGTTAAGACTGCTGTGGAAAAGGTATAATTGAAACACAAAGTCTCTGTGATTTTTTAGCATTAGCAAGGATGTTTTACAGCTGGTCCATTACTTCAGCTTTAGCAGACTCTGAAACGCAAAATTTCAAATAAACAAGCAAGTCTGAGAACACTAGAATAAGATCAAGCACTAGAGGTCAAGAAATTACAGAGTATCATATACTCTGACCATTCCTAAGAAGTTTGTCCTCTGAAATAGTCAGAATCTCCTTTTATATAATACCTTCCTCCTCACCATACCCCTCCCAGCTAGGGAAGAAAACTGCTTTACAGCTTCAACTAAAGGTATGACATATGGAAATAAAAAAAGGACTAAAGACTCTGCATTGTCCCCTTAATCTCCAAGAAAATTAATATAGAGTTGAGGCTAGAATTCAAACACCCTAAATGTCAACCCATCCATCACTTTTTGTGAATACACAAGTAAAACCAACTCACTACAAAAAAATACAACTTAGTCACAGGTGGTTTCAACCTTTCAACTGATAGCTTTAGCTCTTCTCTTGAGAGCTTTCCCTGATGCTCCAAGAATCCTAAAGAATGCAGTATAAACCTGCTGCTCCAGAAAGGAAGAGGATGGCCATCATTCTTTGAAAGGGAAAAAGTAACAATGTCATTTCAGAACACAAGACCCACTTTAAAAAAAAGAAAGAAAGAAAGAAAACATGAAACTCAAGTTGGGTTCTTAAGACCACATAACCAGAGTTTTTCCGAGACAAAGGCCCTTCCTTCCCTAAGACATTCCAAGCTTGATACAGGTTCCACTGGTCTCCTAATTTCATGGTACTAATGTAGCACCACAAAACTCTGTTCTAATCTCTTCCCCAACCCTAAATTATGGAAATACTCATCCTGGAACATCAGATTAATGGAATAAACACCATCAGGAATAATATCTACTTTTATTGATACAAACCACCCAAAGGGCTAAACACTCTACAAATATATTATTATTTAATTCTCTCACAAACCTCTCAGGTTGGTGTCATTATCCTTATTTTACAGATGAGAAAACCAGAGGCTTGGAGAGGTTTAGAAATTTCTCAGAGTCACAAGATTATAAGTACAGAGTTAGGAGTCAAATCCAGAGTAGTGTGGATCTAGAGCTTAACATGTTATTAACCAAGCTTCATGAAATATAACAATGGAAAAAAATGTTTCCTATCACCTTGCATTTTCCCATCCACACTTGACCTATATTCTATTTGAAAGCAACCACATGTGTGCATGCCTTTCATTACACTTGCTCCTCTGGCCAGCAAGATCCACAGGAAAAGCAAATGGATACAACATCACATTCTTGACCCCTAGTGATCCAGCAGCTGGGACCACAGAACTGTTGGGAGCTAAAGATTATCCTAGGGGAATATGCTATCAATATATAAGGATCTTCTTTCCATCACAAGTGAAATAAAATGTAATAAGATTTCCAAATTTTTATACATCATCATGGCATTTGCCAGTAAATGGATGGAGTTGTAGAATATCATGCTAAGTTAAATAAGCCAATCCCAAAAAACCAAAGGCTGAATGTTTTCTCTAATATGTGGATGCTAATTTACAATGAGACAGGGGGCACTAGAGAAGAAGAGCTTTATCTTAAATTAGGTAGAAGGAAGTGAAGAGAGGAGAGGGGATGGGATGTGGGGATAGGAAGGATAGTAGAATGAAACAGACATTATTACTTTGTGTATATATGTGTCTGCATGACCAATATGATTCTACAATATGTACACTCAGGAAAATGAGGCATTATATCCCATCTATGTATGATAAATCAAAGTGTATAAATGCATTCTACTGTCTAATTAAACTAATTTAAAAAATTAAATTAAAAAAAGATACATTGAGTTATTAAAGGTCTTACCGTCCACAAGTCCCAGGGTAATGTCTGAAAGGAAACATACAAAAATATTATTAGTATATAAATTGTAAGCATCTGAAAAAAATACATATGTAAAGACAAACACAGAGAAATGATCAAAGTTCTTGAAATTGCACACTTTTTTTAAGCATATGGTAAAGCACTGTTCACAGAACTTCTTTTATAATGGGACTGCTCCATATCTTTGCTATCCAATATGTTTTCCACTAATCACCTGTGACTCTTGGGCACTTGAAATATGCTGATGTACCATAAACAAGTTTGAAATTTTACATAATTTTACTTAAGTTTAAGTCATCACATGTGGCCAGTAGATACCATATTGGATAACAAAATTCTAACCAATATGCCTTTTGCTATGTAAGTAGAAAACTATAGGTGAAATATGATGAATGGGATTACTTTAACACACACACACACACATGCACACGCACACTCACACCATTAAAATAAACAAGGTGTCCAGATATTAGAGACTAATTATCACATCATTAAAGAAATAGACATCTTGGGCTGGGGATGTGGCTCAAGCGGTAGCGCGATCGCCTGCCATGAGTGCGGCCTGGGTTTGATCCTCAACACCACATACAAACAAAGATGTTGTGTCCGCTGAAAACTAAAAAATAAATATTAAAAAAATCCTCTCTCTCTCTCTCTCTCTCTCTCTCTCTCTCTCTCTCTTTAAAAAAAGAAAAAGAAATAGAGATCTTAATCACTGCTAATGCTATTCCTCCATCACATTCAATAGGATATATTATGATCATTTTGATGGCAAATAAATCCCAGAAAAGTAGTTCTTCAATTTGCTAAATTAGATAACACACAGCTAAAATAATTGGTAATCATGTAAATTACCAGGGTGCCCATGAGGACATAGGAGCAGATTACACTTACTAGTGAAATTTCAATTATAAAGTCTATTGATCCTGAGGATTGAATCCAGATAGTTTAAGTGACTTCCACTGTGGGTGGGAAGACTGGGGAAGACCTTTCTTTCTTATTTCCTTTGTGATTGAGAATCACTGCTGAAGCCACATTCCTTCATATCTGTGTTTTTGAGGCTAGATTCATGTTTACCCTCTTGTTTGAGATCACTAAATGTGAACAGAAATCTAGAAAGCCTGGCACTCCCACTTTAACTCATGGTTCCCAGAGGAGATTGCAGATGTTTCATTTGGATTCCGTACAATAGAGAGTGGAATCTGTGTTTCTAACTGATTCCCCCATACCATGCACATAACACGCTCAGCCTGGGCTCAGTTTTACTGCACTGAGCTGCCTGCCCTCTATCTCTATGCAGCTTCATTTTTCTCCGGCTTAAAACTTTCTCATAGAAAAAGAGACAGCAGAGTAGAATCGCTCCATTCAAAGGCACACTCTTTTTGTACATGGATTCCTGTTTTATCTAATATGCATTTTCTGATTGTACAGATGGTTTCTGCTCCCTTGCCTCACAGGTCCTGAAGAAGTATAAACCATGTAAGACAGTACACATCTCTGCATATTGCAGACAGCACCAGTGTTTTCGGCAAAGGAAGGCAGCAATAGGAAACACCATGCTTATCACTCCTCAGGATAATGAAAGGATGTGTTAGCTCACACAGACACTGCAGAGATCACAAAATGAGGTGTTCTACTAGCAGCAAGAACATCAGTTGAAAACAAGAGGTCAGCAATGGTAAAGAAGATAATGTTGAGTAAAGTAGAAGGAAGGCCAGCAGAGTCTAACTGCCTTGTGCTTACTGTCACTCAGCCTAAGCATTTCTTCTTTAGGGAAAGAGAAGAGATGTGATTGGAGCTGGACAAGAGACTACTCTGCAGTGAGATGACTCAATTGCAGCCCTCAGGAGACCAGAGAAATTTATTATCAGGCCCCAAGTATAGAATCAAGGGACACACACAGAGTTTGCCCTGCCCACAGAGTGTTTCCTTTAGAACAAAGACTTTTGAACATATAATCAAAGTGGCAATTTTTGTTTGTTTCATTCTAAGAGAACCCTTTAATCAGAGAATGGTAGTTTACATCTGTAGTCCCAGAACTTGGGAGGCTGAGGGAGGAGAATCACTTGAGCCTAGGAGTTCTAGGCCAGCATGGGCAAGATAGAGAGATCCTTAAAAAAAAAAAATTCTGTCTTAAATTCACACAAAGCTGCATAATTTGTGGGTTAATTATAAGTTGATACAAAAGATGTTTCTCCCTTGATTTAAATTAACATAAATACTATGGAATCTCACCCACTATTCATAGTATCCACTGCAGAAACTTTTGCTTCTTCCATGAAAATAAGGAATTTTGCAAGTAAGGTGGAGGAAGCCCCCAAGAATTCTGCTATCTGCATACAACAGCAAAACTTTGAGAAGGATGTATATGTAATTACCTGGACATACATTTTCTACTTTTCTTGACCACCAGCTAGAACCCTCAAACTTGCTAAGGTCTACTACTCCAACATTTCCCAAAATATATTTTAGAGAGCATTCCAATGAATGTTTAGAAAAGCTTGATTAAAGCAGTTCTACTATCAAACAAATTAGGGAAACTCTTAAACAAATAGTTCTGTGAGTGTGTGTTTATAGTTGCATGACTTCTAAGTGCCCTTCATATTCTAATGCATATTGTTATTAATTCCCTGTGAGAGGTTCAGCTTCCCAAAATATTTATCCAAGAGACCCATTATTTTGCAAGACATATTTAAGATTAGTGTCTGGCCTAGTTAATTGGCTACCTATTATAATATTAGACTTTTACTGTTATTATTTTACAATAGGGAGGCCTTTATATACCCAATCATATTCTAGAACAAAGAGCATGGATTAGAGAAAAGCCTTATTTATCTAGGTCCATATTGAACAATTTGTTTCCCAATGGTTTACTGTAAAGTACCAATAAAGCTTCATGACCAGTAAATTGAGCTAAGTCTTAATTTCACAATAAACTTTCATTAATTAATTTATAGTATATTGTAGCATCTTTGGAATTGTCCAAATTCAAATGTGAGGCTCCAATAATATCTGAAATATTGATATATGAGCTAGGAGCATAGATCAGGGATACAGCATGTGTTGAACATGCATGATACTCTAGGTTTCATCCTCAGCATCAAAAACAAACAATAAACACAAAATTTTGAGTCCATTTCCTTCAACTAACATAGACAATTGTAAACCAACCATATTCCAGAGGAATCATATGCATGTCATCAAAGCACCTGCTATCAATATCTCTGACAGAGAATCTTTTTACAAAAACTATTGGAATTGAGAGCAAAGAAATTATGAGCAAGAATACATTTGGATAAGGAAGGCTAGTTCAAGATCAAACTGTAATCAAGATTACAAAAGGGGATCTCTGCAAGGTGGAAGATGAGCACAACACTATTAAGTCCAGACTCTCAAGACTGTAAAACTTTTCTATTGGGTCATAATCTCATGGTTATTTCAAATATGCCTTAACTTGCAAAATGCAAGGAATAAAGTAGAGAAAAAAGGAAGAAGAATAATAAGCCCAAAGTCAAAATGAGAGTTTTATTGAGGGAACTCATACAACATTATCATGGAAGCCTGGACACTTTTGAGAGCAAATGTTTATTACTCTGTGAGAAACAATTCCTGGGAAAACAGGAATGTATGGTTATGCTAGCCCTGTGGGAAGAGAAAACTAATGGTAGGGGGAGATAGGGAGAATAATTGATGTTGAGGGCCAAGGATATATCTCAGTGGTACAGCACTTACCTAGCTTGTGCAAGGCCCTGGGCTCAATCAATAGTACCAAATCAATAAATAAATAGAATAATTAATATTGATAAGATCCTCTTTATACCCACCCTTCCTATCAGGAAATATATGTTGACTGTTATGGTTTAGATGTGGTGTCCCCAAAAAGCTCACATGTGAGATAATGCAAGAAGGTTTGGAGGATAAATGGTTGGGTTATATCTTTAACCTAATCAGCAAATTAATCCTTAATGGGTTAACAAGTGGTAACTGGAGGCATGTGGGGTGTGGCTGGAGCTAGTGGTTCATCAGGGATGTGTTTATGAGATAAATATTTTGTATCTGGAGAGTGGAGTCTCTTTCTGCTTCCTGATCATCATCTGAGCCACTTCCGTCTTCCATACTCTTCCTCCATGATGTTCAACCTCACCTTGAGCTCAGAGGAATGGATTCTGCTGTCTATGGATTGAGACCTCTGAAATCATGAGACCTTAAATAAACTTTTCCTCTCCTAAAATTGTTCTGGTCAAATCTTTTAGTTGCAGCAGCGAAAAAGCTGACTAAAACACTGATCAAAGATAATAGTCAATTTGAAAAAGACAGCTGTCATTGGTTTTTATTGAGCTTATGAAGGTTTATGAAATATCATCCTCAAATATCTATAAATCATTTGATACCTGAGACATGGGTGAGTGGGTCACTCCAGCAGAACCTGCAGATACCACCTCAGGCTTGAAAGGGTCAAAGTCGAGATCCAGTAAAGTCTCCTCTTTCTTCACCTCAGGGACTTCATTCTATTAAAACCAAGCAAATAATGCATCAGCTTAACCTGATTCAACTTCATGATATATCCCATGGAGATACCCTCTAAGGTAATTATTCATCTCCCCCAAACATACTGATAGTTTACCATTTTGTGGCTCATCCACACACTTCTAAATTCACTCATGTGGTGAGAGAGGAAATAACTAGCTCTTCCCTGACTAATCTACATCACAATGGGACATGTTTCAGGCTCCAGTTCCTGTTCCTTGTGCAGTTAAAGTCCAATCAGTCAATAAATAATGTCTTTGAGAGGTGTCCTAATGCTTCTCAGATGCAGGGATCTCCTTCACAGTTAGCTCAGAGAACTCAAGTCAAACAGTTAAAGATGAAGAAAGACATAAAAATAGGTCAAGACTTATACCATATTATAGTGACCCGCTGTTGTGATGTTCCTAGGTGAAGCCAAGGAAAGAGACCAACATGTACTGCTGACCCCATTTCACCTGCCTCATGCCCTCAGAGTGCCCTATCCCTTAATTTGGTTTTCATCTGATCCATTCTTCATGTATGTTATTGTTTCCACTGTTTGTACGTGAGAGAGAAAAGAAAGAGAACTCTCTGGGAGAGAGCCATGCCCCCTAACATTCTCTGCAAAATGATCCCCACAATAACATTCTTGATTAGAAAAGAGGTAAGCCAAATGAGACATAGGATGAAAGTCCTGCTATGATAGTAACAAAAACCTAAAATATTAAGCACTAACACTTGTTCATTTACTTGTGGTATCATCACATAGGCAAAAAACAAGTGCTTTAAGTTTGTCTAACCCAGGCTCAAATTAGACAGTACAGGGTAGAACTGAGCCATAATACCCATGAACTACGCAACAATGAAGAGAATTGCGGTTAGTTTCACACAAGTTCAAATTACATGTTTTTCATATTTGGTAAGTTTCATTTTTTAACATTTTGTCATCTTGAAATTAACAGGTCGCACCAATGGGTAAATTATTGCATGAAAATAGAAATGTTTGGTGCAAGATATTTAAAGCATAGGAGTTATTTCCATTATTATTGGTCATGAGCATTAACTTTTCAAAACTTAAAAATAGATGAAAAGCTGGGGGGAAGGTGCAATGAATGATAGTTCGTTTAGCATATCCACACTCACTATGTAAGGAAAGCTCTGCTTATATATCAGGTTATTAGCCTTTTCCATTTTACGGCAAAGTTTTGTAAGGACAATGTTCTCTGAGAACCTTTCTTTCTTTAATAATTATAATCACAAAGCCAATTCTATTGCCCTGTATTCAAAATCTGCATTACTTTTGTTTTTCACCAATTTTTGTATTTGAATTAAAATTATATATTTTAACTTACATTTAAGAATGTTCAAGACATTGCTCTAAGAACTTGATGTATCTGAACATCACTCATGTCAATGAACTTTGGTGCATTCTAATGATGTCAATTATATTATTGCCTTTAAAATGGTGACTTTACCATATACTCCAAACTGCATTTTTTTTCTGTTTTTTTATTATTTTTTTATTGGTTGTTCAAAACATTACAAAGCTCTTGACATATCATATTTCATACATTAGATTCAAGTGGGTTCTGCATTGTCTAATATAATCCCTACCCAAAATCAAATGGGAAATGTTATCAGTCCCTACTTGCAGGAACCAGAACAGGTTGAACAAGGCCATCTATTGCCCTATTCCTATGTTGCAGTGCAGGACCACATCAAGTCGCCAATGACTCCAGTGCCTTCTGGGCCACTGCTGATCTCACATCTCTCAAACAGGGACCCCAAGGATCTGCAAGTTCACCATACAAATTTATGACACACAAATATGTCCTTTATTCCCTCATGAGCCTAAAGAATATACTTAAGGAAGCAGGAATGAAAATTCAGAGATCATGTATGAAAAGAAGATTGTACTACAGTGGGCTATGCTCAGACTTTGGTTGAGATATTCTGTACTTACACCTCAATTTTGCAATTTCTGCTATGTGCATCTCCCTGAGCTTCTTTGAGACTTGTTTTCTTCATGCATAAAAGAGTGGTAACAATACCTAGTAGAATTACCATGAGTAAAAGACAATAAATGCACTGTACATAATATAGAGAGGATACTTAGATGAATGCTAATATTATTAATGACTATTAACAACATAGCTCTATAACAACATAATGACTGTTAAGCCATAGCTCTGTATAATTACTGTCATCAAATATTCATAGTATTTCTTTGACTGCCTTTAAAATGTGCATCTGTTTTCTTAAAGCTCAATTTATACTAGTTTTACCACTTAATTATGAGAATTATCTCTTAAGACATATATATCAAAAATATTTTCATAGAGCTCAAAAAAGGACAAAAAGGGATTGCCTATTTACAAAATATTATGATTTAAAGGGGCAAAGAAGTACTACAACTTGTCTGGAATCATAGTGAGATGTAATTTCCCTTAACACAGCAAGAGAAAACTAATCCTTTCCCAGGCATTTCACCTACCTCATCGTTACAGTTTATCTAGTGTGGTCCTGGTCCCAACATTCTAAGTTCTTGGTGAACTTGAGCTTTAGTACTCTTTTTGCCAAAAAAGAGACTGGAAGAAGTGACCTGGAATGTGCTTCGATGAAGGGAATTAGCTATGGAAATCACAGTGGGGGAAAGCCATCCAATGGGAATGTATTAGAAGTTACACTAATCTTTTATGCTATGTTTCATAAGGCTTCTTCTCACAGGGACGTCTAAGTTTATCTGAATAGCACTGGACCTCTTCTGACATACATATACAATGTGAGCATGAACCTTATGACTGGACTTGCTCATGATAGATGGATTTTATTTCCCTTTGCCTTAACATAAGGCTGACCACATGTCATGCTTTGGCCATTGGGTATTACTCAATATAGTGGAAGCAAAGTAATGAAATGTGCTTGCATGGTCAATGTGAATTTTTGTATTGTTTTGTTTTCCTGCTATTCACTTTGAAATGTGCAGCCATGGATAACCAGTGGTCCAAGGAGGATGAGACACATGGAGCACACTTGGAACCATCTAATTAAATTTCCCAAAACCAATGAGCTGGTGTAATGCTTAAAAGGAGCTAAAGAAAAATAAACACATCATATAGAGAGGAGTCAAAAAAAGATCACAAGATTCTCGCCAGAATTAATGGAAGCAAAGAGACACGGAGCACATCTTTAAAGTTCTGAGAGAAAGACACTGCCAACTTAAAATTTTATGCTCCTTGAAAATGCTTTTTAAACCCCTTTCTTCGATGCTCATGAGACTCAACTCAAAGTGGATCAAAGACCTAGTCACCAGGTCAAAGACCCTGTGTCTAATAGAAGAAAAAAGCAGGCCCAAATCTTCACCATGTCAGTTTAGAAACTGACTTTCTTTAAAAGACTCCTAAAGTGCAAAAAATAAAATCAACAATCAATAAATGGGATAGACTCAAACTAATAAAGTTTCTTCTCAGCATAGGAAACAATAACATGAACAGAAAGCCTACAGAATGGGAGAAAATCTTTATTACATGCACCTGAGATAGAGCACTCATCTCCAGGGTATATAAAGAACTCAAAAGACTCAACACCAAAAAAATAAATAAACCAATCAACAAATGAGCTAAGGAACTAAACAGATACTTCTCAGAAGGAGATATACAATAAATCAAATATAAGAAAAAAAAATTGACATCTCTAGCAATTAGAGAAATGCAAATCAAAATTACTCATCCCACTCCAGTCAGAAGGGCTATTATAAAGAATACAAGCAACAATAAATGTTGGCGAGGATCCACATTGGTGCTGGAACTGCAAATAGGTGCAACCAATCTGGAAAGCAGTATGGAGATTCCTCATAAAACTTGTAATGGAACCACCATTTGACCCAGGTATCCCACTTCTTGGTTTATACACAAAGGACTTAAAATCAGCATACTACAGTGAAATAGCCGCATAGCAGCTCAATTCAGAATAGCTAAACTATTGAACTAACGGAGGTGCCCTTCAACAGATAAATGGATAAAGAAATTGTGCTATCTATTCACAATGGAATATTACTCAGCCTTAAAGAAGAATAAAATTGTGGCATTTGCAGGTGAACAGATGGAACTGGAGAACATCATGCAAGGTGAAATAAGCCAATCCCCCAAATCCAAAGGCCAAATGTTTTCTCTGATATCAGGATGCTAATTCACAATAAGGTGTGAGGGGCTAGAGAAAAACAGAGGTACTTTGGGCTAGGCAGAGGGGAGTAAAGTGAGGGGAGGGGATATAGGAGTAGGAAGGATAGTAGAATGAATTGGACATTAATACCCTATGTATATGACCAGTGTGATCCTATGTCATGTGCAACCAGAAGAATAAGAAGTCATAGTTTATCTATGTGTGGTGTGTCAGAATGCATTCAATTGTCAGGTATAACTAATTAGAAAAAAATAATAAATAAATAAATATGTCTTTTAAAAAACAAAAATTAAATTAATACTTTTCCAGATGCACAATAGAAAGAATAAGTCACCATTAGAACCACATTAAAATTAATGTGGAAGGACATCTCTCAGGTAGAAAGTGATAAAAAATGGAAATACAAATCTATAGAAGGGATGAAAAACACCAGAACTGATAATGGAATAGGTAAATATAGATGATATTTTGTATAGTTTTATATCTTTAAATGATAATTGAGGGTTTAAAGAAAAATAATAGCAAAGTAAAGTGGATTTTATAAAATAGGTAAAATAAAAACCATGAAAACAGCACAAAAACAAGAAGTAGAGAATTGGAAGTATTCCACTGTGAGATTCTTCTCTTTGTATTATATCTGAAATGGTGTCACATCATTTGAAGGTACACGATGATAGTTAGGATGCATACTATAAGCCTTAAAGCAACAACTAACAACACAACAAACTATGGGTAATAAACAAAGAAAATAATAAAAATGTTCAAAGAACTCCCCTCAAAAAAATAGAGAAAAAAGAGGTAGAAGGGCTAAATGAACAAAGAAGACAGCAGAGAAAAAATATCAAGGTATTAGATTTAAAACTCACCATATAAATAAATAATCACCTTGAATTAAAAATGGTCTAAACAATGCAATCAAGATTACCAAACTGGATTAAAAAAAATAGACCCACTTAAATACTCTCTAGAAGGTACTAATTCAAATGCAGAAACATAATTAGGCTCAAAGCCAAAGGATGGTAAAAGATATAGGTTTGGAAGAAGTTACATGAACATCAAACAAAGTAAATTTAAAATCAGAGAAGATGACCATGGATAAAGACATTTCCTAAAATAAAAAGCAGTCAATTCCTATATACTTATAAATTAAAGAGCTTCAAAATATCCAAAATAAAAAAAACAAAAAAGTTGCAAAGACAAATATAAAAGCACGTAATTTTATAAGAAAAAAATAGTACCCCTCTTTCAGTAATTTAAAGAAAAAGCAGAGAGAAAATCAAAGTTAAAAAAAATTAGACCTAATTATACTTTTTAAATCCTCTATCCAACAAAAGAAGAATATATGTTCTTTTCAAGTGCACATGGAAATATAACATGATAAGCAATAGTGAGAAACACAGAAGAGGTCTTAATAAGTTTTAAAATATTCAAGTTATACAAAGTATGTTCTCTAATGACACTGTAATTAAATTAATTTAGAAAACAGAAGGACCTCTGGAAAATCCAAATATTTAGACCATTCACAGGATGATTTCTAAAACATCCACAAATAATAAAGTTTCAAATAACTAATGAATAAAAGACCAAAGTGGGAATTAGAAAATATTTTAAATTTGATGAAAAATTTATCAAACAATGCAAACAATATATCAAAATTTGTGGGATTCTGCTAACACAAAACTTGGGAAAAATTTTACAGAACGAGGCTTCACTATATGATAAACAAAGAAACCTTTCAAATCAGTAGCCCCAGCTTCTTTCTTCCTCACAAACTAAGGGGGAAAATGAAAAAAAAAAAGTAAGCCTGGGAGAGAAAACATTGATAAAACCAAACTCTAGTTCTTTGAGAAGATCAATGAAATAAATAATTCCTTGTAATAAAATTATTAGCCAGACTGATCAGGAAAAAAAGAGAGAGAAGACCCAAATTATCAGTTTCAGGAATGAGAAAAAGGGCATCATCTCAGATACTACAGATTTTTAAAATAATATGAAAATATTATGAACTACTTTATTCCAAATATATTTGACATTGTAGATGAAAAGGGCAAATTTAGTGAAAAATACAAACTACCAAAGTTCACTCAAAACACAGATAATCTAAATTGCTCTATATGTATTCAAGAAATTGTATTTATAATTTAAAACATTTATCAAAAACAAAATAAGTGAACAACAACAACAACAAAAAACAGGCCCACATGGGTTTCCTGGAAAATTTTACTATCTAAGGAAGAAATAGTAACAGTCCTACATGAAGTCTCCAGAAAACTGAAAACCAACTAATATTTCCAAATTTATTCCATGAGGTAAGCATTACTTGGTATTAAAATTGGAAAAAAAGATATTATTGAAGAAAAATAATAAAATACTCTAGACTAACATTCCTCATGAACAGATATGGAAACTGTAGACAAAGAATTGACAAGCTGTTCTCTGTCTCTCTATCTCCCACCCCTTTCTATCCCCAAATATATGTATAAGATAACACATTATGGTCATATAAGGTTTATTTGAGAAGTAAATGATCTGAAAATCAATCAGTGTAATTCACCAAACTAACAAACTAAAACAGAATACTTGTCTGATCCCCCTAATAGATTCAGAAATAACATTTGAGAAAATTCACATCTACTACCCTTCAAAAGCCCCAACTAAGTAGAAATAAAAGACTACTTACTCAACCTGATAAAGTCATCTTATAAAATCTACAACTAATACTATGTTTAACAGTAAATTACTAGATGCTTTTATCCTAAGATCAAGACAAGGATGACTGCTTTATCATTTCTATTCAACATTACACTGGCTGTAGAAGACAATGAAATAAGGCAATAAAACTAATACACAGCCAGGCATGGTAGTGCACACCTGTAATCCCAGCAGCTCTGAGGCTGAATGAAGCAAGAAGATGGTGAGTTCAAAGCCAGCCTCAGCAAAAGTGGGGTGCTAAGCAAGTCAGTAAGATCCTGTCTCTAAATAGAATACAAAATATGGCTGGGGATGTGGCTTAGGGGTCAAGTGCCCCTGAGTTCAAGCCCCAGTGCCAAAAAATAAATAAATAAAAAACATACACAGCATCTCTATTAGAAAGAAAAAGGAAAAATTGTCTTAATTGCAAAAGATATGATTACCTATATAGAAAATCCAATGAAATGTACAAAATACAGAGTTTTGCAAAGCTGCAAATTACAGCATCAATATAGGAAAATCAGTTTTATTTTTAATAATTGTGTGAACAACCAGTGCTACAATAACACTAAAAACATAAAATATTTAGAAATAAAGCCAATAAAGAATGTGGACAGTTGTACACTATAAACTACTATAAAACATAAACAGAAATCAGAGAAGACCTTAATAAAGGGAGAGATACACTCTGTCTATGGGTCAGGCAACTCAATATTGTTGAGGTGTCATTGCCCTACAGATTCAATACAATGCCAATTAATAGTATATAGGGTTGGGCTGGGGATTTGGCTCAAGCGGTAGCGTGCTCGCCTGGCATGTGTGCGGCCCGGGTTCGATCCTCAGCACCACATACAAACAAAAATGTTGTGTCCGCCTAAAACTAAAAAATAAATATTAAAATTCTCTCTCTCTCTCTCTCTCTCTCTCTGTCTTTAAAAAAAAATAGTATATAGGGTTGAATAGTGTCCTCCAATATTTATGCCCAACTGGTGCCTATGAATGTGATTTTATGTGACAATAAGGTCGTTATAGGTATATTCATTAACTTCATACTGGTGATGGTTTTATGGGTGTATACATATGACAAAATTTATCAAATAATACACTTTATGTACAGTTTACAGAATGTCAATCACATCAAGCTGATTAATAAAAGACAAAAAGAAACCAAATGATGAAAGTGGTTAAGCCTAGGATAACACATTCTTTCACTGCAGTGTTCTTCTCTTACCTAAAATGATAAGATAAAGACCAAACTTCCATAAGAATATTTTTCTACATTTGTAGTAAAAAAAAAACAAATCGCAGAACTTATTTTAAAGAATTTTTTCAAAGCTATACATTCCCTTCACTATGTAAAGGAGGAAATTGTGACATTGTACAAAAAGAAATTATCAAAAAAATGGATTTTTTCTGGAAATTTATACTTTCTAGTTTTTGCTTTTTTGTCCTTTTACTAATTTTTTTTCACATTGGCCATATATCTTTGGGGGCATCATTTTAAAAGTTATGAAGTAACAGACATTGCAACTTATAGTTACAGCTACAAGACATTCAAAAATAAAACATATAGCTCCAAATCAGCCCCACATCTGCTCACATAGTAATTTCTTAAGTCATAATAAATACTATTACAGTAAGCCAGATTATCAGGAGGCCATAGGTACTATGTACAGAAATTCTTGATCTCATATTCTTTCATTAAACATATTTTAAGATATGTGTTTCATTAAACACTATTTCTCAGGTATTGTGTTAGACATTTGAAGTCCTCAAAGAGGTCAAATAGGCAGCTTAAAGTGGAAAGAACAAAGGACCTTTTAGGAGCAAGGTGGCCTATTAGGAGTTATTTTTCATGTGATATAAATTCTTTTCATTTAAGAGTAACAAAATAATTTATAATTTCTAACAATGAATCAAGTTTTTGCATTTTATGAATGAGTATGATGAAGCAGCAGCCTAGGGAATTTCAACTTCATGGTTGGAAGCCTATGACAAGATTGCTGTAGATGGAGAATTACAGTTCACATGAATATTAAAATATTAACTATAGTATATTGACAGGGTTCAAGCATTTTATATTTGCAGCCTTAAAATGGAACATCTTTCAATCATTTAAAATAATGTTGTCAAGTATTAGCTCCATGTTTGCCATACATGGAATAAAAAGAATAGTACAGTGCAGAGCTTTCTATTCACAACCTAGACTTACCAGTTGCTCTCCTGTCACATTTGCTTTTAGTGTCTACTCCCATTTAAAGAATCCTGCAGTGCCCTAATGATTGGACACACAATAAACTCAACTTTTCTAGGGAAGTGCTTTTCTAGTTTTTTGTTGTTTTGTTATTTTTATGGAACAAGTTAGTCAACTGCAAAGTCATTCTTAGTGCAGTATGTCATGGGTTTTATATACACTATGACTAAGAGTGTAAAAGTTGATAGTATTGAGAATAAAGAGAGCAAAAAGATGGAGTGAGCCTACACTTAGAATGAGTTTCTGTTATGACCAGTGGATTAAACTGGTTCCATGAAGACCCTCCTACCACTACCTCTTAGTATTTACCGATATCACTGATGCATAACCACCTGAAGAATTTACAAATACTGAAACCCAAACAAGTTCTGGAATACATGCATCCTGGACACTAAAGAGAGAGGCAGTTAAATAAATTTGATCATTTTCTGGATGCCTCATATCTGCTATTCTTCAGGTGCTTAAAATGCTGGCACCCTGTGACATTCTGCTTCCCATGACTGCCCTCAGAGCACCATGGAACGGTAGAAAAAATCATATGGGTTTGCTCATCTGATAAGTAGGGATAATGACATAAATCCCAGAATCAATGTCAATGTTAAATTATGTAGACCTTACATATAGTATATTCAAGGACCACAGATATTTTATTAGAATCTCTGGAATCTGAGAAGCTTAGATGATTATAAAGCTAAATAATATAATCATTTAAAAATATTTTCATATTATTATATGATAAATAAACTGCTCTGCTTAGTTATGTCTGCTCAAGGAATGGATTAATGACATTGATGATCCACCAGGTGATAATCTGACTAAATTTGGGCTTGATACACACTGCAATTTTTCTCCCTTACAAATTCCATCTTAATAAATTCTTTCTGTCTTAAAATAATGTTAACATGTTTATTTTGAAAAACAGCAAGTAAAAGAAGAAGCAACTGGTCCAAAAGTATCCTACATTGAATAGAGAAGCCAATGTACTACTTAAAGCAAGGTTGCAGAAACCCAGCAAGTGAGTGGTGTGTATGTCCATAATTACAAGCAGGCTTCATCAGGATTGCAGAGAAAAAGGAGGCCATTTCATGCACTGATTTTGCCAGTTGAAAACCTATTTCAATTTAATTGGCTAGGAAAAAATTGGATGATTTTATAAACTTAAAAGGAAAGATGCAGTGCTGGGCTGCAAAACAGAGATACGTGTGGAAAATGAATGGCTATTAAATTGGTCTCAACACTCACAGGGCTGAAAGACTATGCTCATGTCTTGTCTGACAGCATAACAGATATCTCCACAGGAGCCATGAGCAGGCTTGGAAGAATAAGCTTGAATGCTCAAAGGATAAATCCCTCTGGATTTGTAGAAGGGAAAACCATATCAAAGAGAGAAGATATGCAACAAAATTACTGGAAAAAAATTAGGAAAAATTTCTGGGGTTTTCTGCTATGGAAAAAATATTCTAAAACAGACATTTTTTCTTCCTCTCTGCCACTATACAGAAAAAGGGACTTCTAGACTTGGAGAGACCCACCTCTGACCCTGCATCTGAGAGGACCCATGCTTTTAAGCACATTTCTTAAAATTTTCTAAGTCCGTCTCTGTTAGTTGAGACCAGTTGTGGCTGTCAATCCTGTCTGGTCAGGACCATACAAGTTTGCATTAAGACATGCATTGGACAGTATCTACGTATCTCCTCTTGGGGTACTGTCCAAATCTATTCTATATAGAGATTTGATCATAAGCTCAAGGAATTCTGGGGCTCATATTTTTGGACTTGTCCCAGAGCATGGGGGCCAGGTCTGTTTTCAGGAGGATGATTGGTGAGTAGACTGTTCCCCTAGGCTGGATGGCATTTCACTTATGAAATCCCATAAGACTGGGTACCAGAATGTTGATGATATGCTCATTTAAAGTGACTCAAATTATTAATATGGAAAAAAATACTTGCTCAGGACCACAATCCTTTAGAAAGACCTTGGAGAGAGGGGAGAACACATTCAATTAAAAATCAAGTCATCAACCTGGAATAAAATGTAGTTCAAACATTTTTTGAAGAAAAAAGAGAAAATCTTGCATTTTGTGTACATGTTTGCTTTATTTTTTACGAATATCCTGTTAAAAAAAAATCTTGTTTATATCCATAGATTTGGTTTCCAGGTACATAAGATCTTTTAAATTTTCATTTCCTAAAATATTTCACCAAACATTTATTTCTCAGGAGTAAGGTATTTTGGATGGGGGGCAGGGAGATTGTTTGAGAAACTCTGACTTAAATGAAGTTAAATGGAGCTTCTTTTGTTGCAGAACTTCCCAGAGTCTTGAACATGCTGACATGCACTACAAAAAAGCAAATAATGAATGCAGCCCCTCCCTTTCAGCACCTCCTTTTCACAGCATCCAATGAGATCAGTGTTCCTCAAGAACACATTTTTTAAAAGTGTTATTTTAGAGGAATAATGCTGGAACCACATATAGAAAACTTTTCTATTTATGTTCCTGGGAGGGAAAAAGAGGGCAGGATAAGTTGGTTCTCTGAAAGGTCTGTTTTTGTAAACAATGAGCCAGAAATGCAAGATAAGCTTTTTGGTCTGACATCTCCTTATGAGTCAGTAAAGACGTTTCCTAGAGAAGAATCCCATGATATAGTTAAGGTGTGGGCCATTAGAGGGCTCTGTAGGCCTGATAGATCTCTATTTTCAATACCAGGACACACTGAGAGAATCACTGGGTGATGACACTGGGTGGTGTGAAGATGACACTCTGACACTTAGAGTGAGCTATACCCAGACTGGGTGCACTTCAACCATTACATTTGGAGCAAACAGCAGGATTAACACAAATACTTTTTTTTCTCCATTAAGTTCTTGATAAAAATAGCAAACTGGAGATATAAACTCATCTTCTAAATGTAGGGCAATTCAATTAGAAAAAATTAATATTAAAATAAAACTTACAGGGATCATTGAATATGAATGTTATCTGGGTAAACCCTTTTCAGATACCTCTCAGCTTTCTAGTACTTGGTACTTCTTTTTGGTTAGCAACTCATTTTCTCCACACATTGATTGCTATTTATTCCCTTTTACCTATTCATCAGTATACTGCCAGACACATTATATCAAGATAATGCAATCCATTCACTTATAACATGTAGCTTGGCATATAGTGTGATCAACATATCTAATAGTGTAAGCACATTGATGTATCCAACCGTCCTAAATAAGGAACATTTTTAGTCATACTATGTTTTAATATTATAGATATAAATGGACAATCAAATGTACACTTGGCTTAGTTGGAAGAAATCTGTTAATTCACTGTGATAGTTTGTGAATGAGGAAATTCTACTACAGATTTGTACCATGAGAAATCCTGATTACCTGAAACCACTGTGGTTTCCACAGTGGGGTCCCAAGACCAGCGGCATCAGCACCAATAGAAAGCTTGTTAAAAATGTAGGCTCCTGACCCCACTCCAGACCTGATCAATCAGGAAGTCTGCTGGATTGGCTTAAACAACATAAAATGGCTATTTATAGCTATAGATGAACAAGCCAACTAAGGAGATTGTTAAAACACTTCAGGAAAAGACAGGGTCAGCATATTCTTAAATAAAGCTAGATTATCTCACTAAATAAGCCAGAAAGGAGACTGAAATACAAATCCTGCTTCGCTTCCTCTCTTTACATCTTGACATGAGTTGAGTGTCATTTAGTCAATGGAAACACTTCACTTTGTAGTCCGTGGTCCAACTGCTGGAGCTAAGTTCCTTTGCAGATTCAGAAAAAAAAACGACGGAAAACCCTTTCTGTCTCCTTATATCTCCTTCCCATATTTAAAGAAAATGTATCAACACTCAAATGCAGAATCCTCAAATGCAACCCCATAACAATGTCTCTGGAAGTTTTTGTTGTTGTTGTTTGTTTGTTTGTTTTGTTTTTTTTCAAATTTGGTCAGCAACCAGGAACCAGTGCTGGTAGAGAAGTGTCCTGGGGTCTGTCACAAAGTGCTAGCAAAGCTCAGCGGGGGCGGTTTCACCAGTGATTTGTGTCCTGATAGGAGCAGTAGCTGGAGAATGGACGTTTCCATTTGGAAAGATACTTCCTCTCCCTTCCCCAACTCTTTAACTTTTTCTGTCACTCTCATGCAGAAATAAAAGCAAAAGTCAATGTTCCCAGAATTACTTAGGAACCTCTCTAGGCATTGGTAATTTTCAAAAGTGCTTTGAGTTGTTTTTTTTTTCTCCCACCATCAAGGGTCCTTATCTAGGTGCCTGTAAACCTCAAATAAAAAACATTTAAAAAGAAAGAACACTCTGAACCTCATTGTCACTTCAGAACTAGTCTGTGGGTCATGTTCTTGCCACTTCAGTTGCCTCATCTCCTAAATGCAGATGTCGTTACTGAGTACACAGGCTTCAAGAGGACCACCATCTCTACTAGTGATGGACTTGAGAGGATGCTCCTGGAGGATCCAAGTAAAAGTGCCTGAGTAAGAGCATAATTCCCCTAAAGCATTCTCAATGTGAAAATCATGTAGCAAAAGAGAAGAGTAGCAAATAAAAGGGGACAGTACAACTTAGAAATCAAATCTGCTAAAGCTTGGTGTCAGAGCAAATGGCAAGAGCTGGGTAAGATCATGTGCCCTAGCATAGCCATCCCCGGAGGCATCTGTGTATCTACAGATAGAATTTGCCCATGCATCAGTCAACATACAATTTCCCCTCTCAAAGGAGCTGCTAAACCACACTGCAAACTCTAGTTAGCTCATCAAATTCAGCATCCTGTACAAACAACCTAAGAAGGAAACCACATCTCAGAAACCAATGCACCCATTGACAAATGTCTCAAAAGGGATAATAAATAATGATTTTTCTACTGCATCACTCCTGAGTTCAACTTTCTGACCTTCCTGTTATTGCTACTATACCTGAGAGGTGACTAAAACTGGGATATTAAACATAGTATTATTATTGATGTACTTGGTAACTATAGTATTATTGTTAGCACCTCTAACAAAATGAAAATATAGTAGGGTCAGGTCTTCAGATAGCTATACTTGGGACATGTGTACCCAGGCATCTTCCCAAACAGTGGGAACCCTAATATTCCCATTTGCTGAGTCATAGAAATGATAGAAGCTGAATGGCAGAAGACTTAAAATTATTCAGTCTTCTAATTTTATTTTCCTATTCTCTACTAAGAGTCATTATAAAAGAAATAATAGAAGACACAAATATAAATTAGTTTATATACAGATATTCACTGAAATGCTGGGGAAGTAATAGAAACATTGGAAGCCACCTGGGCCAGCAATTAGGGGTTGGTATACCCAATGATAGAATAGTAGGCTTAAATAAATTTCTGCAAAGACATTATTGTGACATAAAAATATGCTCAATAAATATAAGTAGCAATCAAGATTATATAACAATACAATACTCAGGGTGGAGGAAAGACTAAAATGGTCCAAAGTACATTAGTGGGTATATCACAGTGACATGATTTTAGTGATTATGAAAATTCTTCCTGTTTTTTTCAAAATTTTTCTAATTTTCTATAATAAGTACAATGTTCTTAGTATAAAAAATGAGAACATTCATATACTATACATTTTTCTTATAAGAAAGCTTTAGACATACAAAGTAATTAAAACAAACCAACATAACAAGTAAATTCATATTGCTGATTATATTGTCTGCCACTTGTTCTAGAGCTGACCTCTGAGAGTCCCTCCACCATGATACTTTCATGGGCATGCCAGCTCTGTATAGGCACTCACCTGGGAAGGTGTTGTCACACTGATTTCTGGAACAAAGTTGTCCTCAAAGAAGTTGATGATGTTCTCCTGCTGCAGATCCTTTGTTGGGGTGACTTTAGGCAGAGGTGGGACAGGAGGTCCTTTTCTTGTCTAGAAACATTGAATGTAAACATTAAAGCAGCCAAATAGGACAAGCAAGACGGGCAGAAATGTCACCTGAACAGAGCTGGATGGACAAATTGATCTCAAATGAAAACTTGGACCTGGGTATAGATATAGGCCTAACTAATTGAAGTAAAGAATGCAGGATGTCTCTGATGGCTCTCTGGGCACTGACACGCCATGGTCCAGTAAGAAAAACCCAGGCTGTGAGAGTCTGTTCATCTCAACACAAATACTCCATGCAGGTATACAGGGCCTGCAAGTTGAAACTAAGCCAACATCTTCTCTGATCTAAACTGAAAATGATTTCTCATTTCAGCAATAACTTAGAGTTTCAAAACTAAAACCAAGCAAGCTTTTTATTAGAATCAGTGAGATCAACTATAGGCGGTTTCCATCTCACTTTCTGCTCCAGGATTTTGAAATAAGAACTGAAGATCAGTTGTAAATACCTTCTTATGACTTTCCTTGGTTTTAACCATATTCATGAACACTTGAACTGGGCTGGGAATTCAAATTTTCCTACAGGCCTTTTATTTTCACCCAAAGTAGAAAAAATAAAGATGGGAATTGTCCCGTTTGGTTACTTTCACCTGGCCCTTACTGTTTCTTTTAATCATTTGGTCCACACAGTTTTATTGAGTGGCTACTTATGCACAATAAACTGTGAGTAATACAAAAATGTGAAATGATACATAAGCTTAACTGCTTTTCTTGGCAGTACTTGCCCCAAGTACAACCTAAAGCATTAAAAAGAATGGGGAAGGTGAGATTAAATGAACCTTTGGGAAAAAAAATTCTTATTTTTTTTTCTTTTCTTTTTGGCAGTGCTTGGTCTCAACCTCAAGTCCTCATGCATGCTGGGCAAGTGTTCTACCACTAAGCCACATCCCTAGCCCATGAAAGGTAGGCTTCTGAGAGCAAGATAGGATAGAAGAAAAGCAAGATAGGATAGAAGAAAAGCACAAGCTAACCTGAGGAAGATGAGAATGTGGCAAGAAGTCTCAAGAGGTTCAAACATAAAGCATGGGAAGAAATATAAAAGTCAAATAAGAGAACTGGATTTCTGAGTGGTAATTACAATGCCTACAGGCTCACAGCTCAGTTTTCCTAGTTGGAAACATCTCTTAATGGCCCAGCACCAGAGAATGAGCCACGAGGTCACCTCACATGAGTTTTATCCCCCAGTGTGTGTGATCTCCTACCTGTGAAGGCGACCTGGGCCGCACTGGTGCAGGGGACGCAGGCGCTAGTGTATGATTGGGACTGGCTGTGGGGCTTGGCAAGGGTGAAGCCTCCTCTGGTGGTGATGGTGTCTTTGCAATGCGGAGAGGACCTGAATCACTGGATGAACACAGGGGGTTAAACAAGGGTCCTTCTGAGAAACAGGTCTCATTTGATCAGAGATTCTCCATGCCAGGGAACTCCTGAAGCTTAACAGATACTGGTATCCTACTCCCCACTTCCAGGGTTATTCTGGTTATTAGTGACAGAATGGTGATAACTGGTACCATTAACTGTCCACTCTTAGCCAGACCCAATGCATATATTATTTCTTATCTTCAAAACAGCTATGCACTATTGCCCCACTTTACAGATATGGAAAGTGGGGTGCAGAAGGTTGAAAAAAAATAATAACCTAAAAGCTCTCAGCAATATAGCGATTCTGAATTTAGGTTTAGTAATGCAAACCTCTTATTCTTTTCACTATACTAAACAGACTAAAGATTCTTCCAAACATCAGCTGAGTTAATTTAACCAGTTTCACTTTATACCTCCAAAAGAATTTTGGCATATCAAAGTCTATAAAAATAACTACTCATAAAATGATAAATTTCATATTCAAAGGCACCTTAAGAGAGTATTAATAAACCTTTTGTAGAAGTATGCTTTCTGATAACATTTGAAAATAAATTCAGTAATAATTTCTCTCTACACCTTATAAAACAGTGACTCAACTCAGACATCCTGAAATGTGCAAACAAACCATATGATGGGCAAGATTCAATGATGTTTGTTGAGAACCTACCACATTCCTGAAACCAAGCCAGATGCTTAGAAACAGCTAAATGCAATGAAGAAGATTGGGACACATCTTACTCTAAGAATTTCTAAAGTCTACAGCTAGAAGGAACAGAATCTGTACCCTAAAATTAACAAGCACAAACACAATAGCATAGTCTACATATTTAAGGGCCTTTAGAGAATAGACATGCCACATGATTGGGGCCACCTGCCAACAATCATGGCTTCTGATGGGAAACACAGCCCCAGTCTAGGCTCCAAAGAGATTCCACCGAGTTCACTCACCACCTCATTCTGTAGAGGAATGTTGGAAAAAAATGAAAGGAACATTTGTTAAGTGGTCATGACCCCACTTTCTCCTTACTTTATCTGATTCAGCAACACTGAAATTTTCCATGAATTGTTTCTCTCATTTCCATTTAAGGAAGCAAGCCTTAATTATTTTTAATATACTTCATTTTAAAATATCCAAAAGTCATTTTAATATTCCTGTTCTAATTCTTCCTTTGTTTCTAACCCAATATTGTAATCACCATATTGAAACATTAACTCTGCCCTTTTCATATGTCCCTTTAGGCAAGGTTCTTTCCCTTAGAGAACTTGGGATAGTAGCTTTAACAGGCACCAAAATTTTGAATTCAAGAACAGAAAATGAGAAAACTAGTTATCTCCAGAGGAATCCAGACACTGGCATATGTAGATGTTTGTGTATGAGTATGTGTATTTCCAAAAATGCAACTCTATGATTGTTTGCACTGATTGATATTAAAATTGCAAACATAGAATGTCAGGACTGAATTTTACCTTAGAAACTATTGCAGTCAGTGGTATCATATTTTGTCCAATGATTTTAAAATAAATGAAATATTTAGGCTGAGAGTTTACTGGATATACTCAAAGAAAGCAAAGCAAGATAACAGCAGAATCATAAAACTAAAAGCAGGATCTTCCGACTTCTAGTCTAAGACTTGCTAATCTGCATTCTCTGAGTAGCCAGTGCCTGAGAAGGATGAAAAAAAGGAACTCTCATACATTGCTGGTGGGACTGCAAATTGGTGCAGCCAATATGGAAAGCAGTATGGAGATTCCTTGGAAATCTGGGAATAGAGCCCCCATTTAACCCAGCTATCCCTCTCCTCAGACTATACCCAAAGGACTTAAAAACAGCATATTACTGGGACACAGCCACATCAATGCTTATAGCAGCACAATTCACAATAGCTAAACTGTGGAGCCAACCTAGATGCCCTTCAGTGGATGAATGGATAAAAAAAAAAAATGTGGCATATATACACAATGGAATTTTACTCAGCAATAAAAGAGAATACAATCATGGCATTTGCATGTAAATGGATGGCATTGGAGAAGATAATGCTAAGTGAAGTTAGCCAATCCCCAAAAAACAAATGTGAATGCTTTCTCTGATATAAGGAGGCTGACTCATAGTGGGGTAGGGACGGGGAGCATGGGAGGAATAGATGAATTCTAGATAGAGCAGAAGGGTGGGAGGGAAGGGAGGAGGCAAGGGATTAGCAAGGATGGTGGAATGTAATGGACATCATTATCCAAAATACATGTTTAAAGACACAAATTGGGTGTCAACATACTTTATATACAAACAGAGATATGAAAAATTGTGGTATATAAGTGTAATAAGAATTGTAATGCAAAAAAGACAAAGTACATGTATAAATACATGAATTAGTGTGAACATGCTTTATATACAAAGACATGAAAAGTTGTGCTCTATATATGTAATAAGAATTGTAGTGCATTCCGCTGTTGTGTATTTAAAAAAAAATAAAATCAATTAAAAAAAAATCACAGGAGAGAGTTAGTGTGAAGCCAAACCTGGCATACAAACAATAACTATGTGCAATGAAATAACAGAACAGTGTTTGCCAGATCAGTCACAGCAGAGTATGAAAAGGTGAAGCCTCACCTACTTCTTTCCTTTCCCAAAATGCATTAATCATAGATGTTAGCACCAATGATAAGAATCAGTAGTAGGTGTCAGGAGTTTGGACAATTCCTTTCTCTTCCAGAGAAAGTAATGAGTGGGCAAGTAGATTATTTATTTACTTCAATTGCTCTCAGGGCCTATATTAAGCAAAGAGGCAGCTAGTGATTTCTTCTGTGACAATAAGAACCCTCATGGGGCAGCCAAAGACCAGAAGTAAGTGTAAAAGTACAGAAATGAGGTGCGAATTAGCCTCTTCATAGCAAGGCTCCTTTCAGACTTTTATAACATGCTGGTCTACAGACTGCAGAAATTTCAACAAGTAGCATGATGAAGGTACAGACAAGAACTCAGCTCTGAACAATGGCCTACCTGGGAGCTCCTTGGATGGTGAAGGCCTTGTCAGCGTGCTGGTCGCCCAATTTTGTCATCACTTCATACAATTTGTGGCAGAGCTAAGGGGACAGAAGCCACTTGTCTATTAGCTGAACATTATCCTTGTGCAAACCCAGGATATTTTCCCAGGGGAAAAACATTATCTATTGAGAAACTAAGAATCTTATGAGAGTTAGGGTGGTCTCAGGACCACTGAAATTCTGCCTATGGCTCCACTTTAAAATCCACATCAAAACTCAAACGAACTAAACATAAATAGATGTAAAATATCAAAACATACTTTTTCACCATTTTACAGAGCAGATAACAAAAGTTTACTATTTAAACTTATTCTACTAGAAATAGTCACATAACTACCCTGTTGAGCTAAGAAAATATCAGTCAAGAACAGAACTGCTCTCTGAATATACTGAGACCCTTTTTTCATCATCTTAAAGCAGCACTTGACATTCCAACTTCATAAGCTCACCGAAAAGGAAAAAGAGACTGTGAGGCTGTAACAAATCCTTCAAAAGTATAAAGAACTATGTGGTCACTACAAACAACTGCAAACATTACAGAGTAATAACCCACTGCCACAAGAAACCCTCCCTTTACTTTGCATTCCATTTGTAAAAATAATTATCATTACTCACTACTGCAATTTCCTTGTGAAACTTGGCCTCAAGGCTGGAGACATTTTTGAAAGTATTAACATAAAATCCAACTCGTCTACCATGTGGAAATACAAAGAGAGATAAGAGAAAGAGAGAGTAGTTAGCAAAAATCACATTTACAATGGCAATGAAACATGAAAACCAGGTGTTCTTATTTTGAGTAACACTGGATGAAATAAAAATACTTAAAGCATACCCAAATTTACCTCATCTGTTAATAAACAAAAAACCATTTTTGGTACCCAGCATGGCCTCCTCTGAAGTTCAGTTACAACCTCAGGACAGTGGCTTTCAAACTTCAGTGTGCATCAGAAACACTTGGAGCATTTGCTTTTGATTCAACACGGGGTGGAGACTGAGAATGTACACTTCCAACAAGTTTCTAGGAGATGCTGATGTCTCTGATACAGAGACAACACTTTTGGACTACTATTCTGAGAATTTGTTTGTATTTTAGGTATAAATCTTGAAAGGTTTCAAGATCAAGGTTATTTTTTAATTTTTATAAAACATAAATGGTCTTGGAATGCATTGTACTCTATGCATGTATAATATGCCAAAATATACTCTATTAGCAGGGCACAGTGGTGCACACCTATAATCCCAGTGGCTCAGGAGGCTGAGGCAGAAGGATCACGAGTTCAATGGTAAGGTACTAAGCAACTCAGTGAAACCCTGTCTCTAAATAAAATACAAAATAGGGCTGGAGATGTGGCTCAGTGGTCAAGTGCCCCTGAGTTCAATCCCTGCTACCAAAAACAAAACAAAACACTCTACTGTCATATATATCTAAAAACAATAAATTAAAAAGATTTAATGGTCTAAAATCAGTATTATATATTTGTACTCCCAACTCTGTGTAATGGGAAATAACAAAACCCATAAATTAATCCTAATTGTTCAGCAAAAGTAAGAGCATACTATTATTGAACAAATAAAATCATAAACTGCATATCAGCAATGTTTCAAATGTGTTTATGAAGGGAAGCCATTGGGGGAATATCCTGGAACATAAGCAAAGTCCCCTGGTTCTAATTTTTAGGACCCTAACAGTAAGTGTATCAGCCAGATGTGGATTCAGCCCCATTCCCCCAGGATACCCCTGTCTCTAAATAAGGAATCTTTGGACTCTATATTAATTAACTCAATCCTACTGAATACATCTGACAAAATTACTACTTTAATTAATGTACATTTTTGTTTCAATGACATTCTTAATATGAACCCCAATATCCTTACTATTTAATTAGATTCTAAATCTCAATCCTGAATTAGTAAGGACTTTGGTACCAAAAGCATAGGTAGATCTAATAGTGGACCAAGTTATATTGAAAGATTTTATAATGTAGCTGGGTAATAAAATGTGCCTATATACAGTAGGCACCCATCTTATATAGATAATGAGATAAAAGGACAGAAAATAATGAAACTCTTGTGATTGAGTCACACCTTGCTGTGAGTAGGATGTCCACAAGCTGAGGAGGATAAAGGCTCCCTCCTTATCAGAGCCAACAGAAACAGTTGCCACCTAGGTAATTTTATATGCTGCCTCACTTAATTTTCCTAACTATGTCCTAAGGCAGTGATCACCATTGACCAGGAAAACTAAGGCAAAGAAAGAATAAATGGTCAAAGTCATATCATTAATATGTGAGGAATGAGTATTTGAAAACAAAAGGAAGAAAATGCAATAGAAAAAAAAACATGGACAGCTTGAAAGAAATGCTGTTTAGCAAGGATTTTGATATTCCACCAAATCCTGTGCTTAAATTACATTGTTTAGGATTTAAAACAAAATAAAAGCTTGAAGTTCAATTTAGATATTCAGAAACTAATTAATAATTGGGTGGTAAATCCATCCCATCAAAAGAATTTCTTCTTTTGTGACTAATACTGTACCTTAAATTCCTACTTAATCTTAGTTTCTTATACCCACAATCATTGTGTGACCCTGATTTCATATTTTTCTTTTAACTTATTTCAAATAACAGACTTATTCATATATATGTGACTATATACAGTTGGCTCTCTATATCCATGGATACTGCAACCTCTGATTGAACCACAGATCAAAAATATTACAAAAAAAACCACTTGCACTGAATATATACAGATGATTCTTTGTTCCCTAAAAAATATAGCATAGCAAATATATATATATATATATATATTAATTGTATTAGGAATCATTCATAATCTAGAGATGATTTAACATATATGGGAGGAAATATGTAGGTTATATACAAACAATGCCATTTTATATAACATACTTGAGCATACGTGGATTTTCATGTCTGCAGAGGGTCCTGGAACCTTTTCCCCACAGATACCAAGCACAACTATAGATATTTACATACATGTATATACAAATGCATATAGGCATACATTAATAAGGAAAATACTGGCACAGTGTGTTCAGGAAATAGTTAAGTACTCAGAAATGTCAGACCAGAGGTGGAGAGTGACAGTCTAGTAAAGTAGAAGGTTCTTTAGGGTAGGGCCCCTTGCCAACCCACAAAGCATGTTTATTTACAGGCATGGGCAGTGCTCAGACATGTTTCAGAAACATTTTTTTTTTTTTTTTTGGTACTAGGGAGTGAGTCAAGTGGTGCTACAACTAAGCCACAAGCCACAAGCCACATCCCCAGCTCGTTATTTGTTGTTGTTGTTGTTTGTTTGTTTGTTTGTAGAGACAGTGTCACTAAGTTACTTAGAGCCTTGCTAAGTTGCTGAAGCTGGCTTAGAACTTGCAATATTCCTGCCTCAGCCTCTAAAGCTGCTGGGATTACAGACATGCACCACCACGTCTGGCCAACATGTTTCAGATAGAGGAAAGAAGAGGGATTGTACCTGGATTTGAGGACACTAACTAACATGGCAGTTTGGTGGAAAACTGAGCAAAGAGTACTCATTGTACTCTTGCAAAGAAATCTTCCTGGGGCACTTTGAGTTGATAATCTGTGACCCAGCCTAGAACTCCAATCAACTAAGACTATGTTCTTGACACCTTTCCCCCTTCAATCCCTCATCAAAGGACTTATCAAGCTCTGGGAGCATGTACAGTGGTAGGCTCAGGAGGCTTCATGAACTTATAGTACAGTTGGTGAAGCACCCAGAGGGGCTTATTAATGGACATACACTCTTTTCACACAATAGGAATATATTGAAAGAGAAAGACAGAAATTACAAAACCATAAATGAGGGTTAAGTACCCCAAAAATTCATGTCCCACTATATGTCAAAAATAGGTGGATATAACAAACAGCTAAAGAAACCAAGAGGAGAGGGAGTAACAGGCCCTGTGCCAGCTGCAAACATCTGCTGCAGAGGTCAAACAGGCTGCCTAAAAGGATAGGTCAGATTTAAGTAAAAGGTTAAATACAGATGGAGAGAAAATATTGTTGATAGAAAGTTGATAGAAAAGTTGATAGAAACTACAGTTATTTCTTTTTATTGTGATAAACAAAGCCCTGATGAATGCCTATGATTTAAACTTTGTCCACAATTTTATAATTTTCTTGGAATATGTTTCTTGCATGTACATTCTGGCGAAAGAAATGGACAACAGAATTTTGATCTGTCAAACTGTTCCCACCAGGCTGGGCCATTTATACACCCTAGACTTTGAATATGACCTTATATATAAGGTACCCAATGGTATGCAATCTTTATAAATTTGTTACCTAAAAGTTGACATCTCACCAGCTTTTGTACTTATATTCCTATAATTAAGAATAACACTTTTTTATCTATTGACCATTGATTTTTCTCCTTTTGTGAAGCCCCTATTCATATTTCTAGCTTTTTAATCATTCTCAAGGACTTTTCTATTAAGTGTTGGAATGTGGATATATTTAGCAAAATATAAATCCGATTCCTCTATGCTTAAATTTTGTTTCCTAATATACAGCATAACTTATGTTGTTTTATCAATTATTATTTAGAAAAATAATTGGTACAACAATAGAAATGCTTTATTTAGAATAACTAAACTAGTATCTATGTTTTTCTAATACAGTGTTTCTTTGTAGAATTTAGAAGTTAACTAGTATGATTTATTTATATTTATACTCAATATTTGTGAAGCAATTTATCATATAGTGATTTTCTCTAATTTATGAAATCAGACACTCTCTCAAAATAGGGATTGTTTTTGATTAGGTCACTAACATAGCCCCAGCACCTAATAGAGCACCTGGTACTTAGTAGTGAATAATCCACAGATGAATGGGTGGATGGATGAATGAATGCATGAATGAATGAAAAATCCAAGGAATAATAAACTTGACATCTGTTTCACTGAAACTTCTGGTTTATAAAAGACTAGTGTCACCAGCAGTGAAATATACATACACAAGAGTACCAGACTCTGGATTTTGATATTACCTGCTTGAAAGACTTATTTCATAAGTTCTTCATCAACAAGGGACTGTGAGACACTACCAGGTCCCCAAAGGACTTCTCTGTGGCATCACTAGGCCCCTTGTGATTAGCTGTCAAAATTGACTTAATTTCTTTATTAGATATTTCCTTTTCCTTGGATCCAGTGGGAAGAATTGACAGCTGAGCTTATCAGAGCCTCAGTTTTCAATCCAGAACACTCTCCCCCTACGATGCCCAAAGAGAAACCATCCTTTCCCAGAGGTGGATATCAGGGCTTCCTTGGGACCCCCTCAATGGAAGGAGCCTTCTCTGCTCTCCCATTTACCATGGAGATGGAGTGGGAGGAAAAGGCATTTTCTCCAAACTCCTGCTGCTGAAACTTATGATCTATGTACTAAACCTCTTCACAGCTCACTGACATCCTCCCAACTCTCCCTTCCAATCCACTCACTGAGCACAAGGGTGTGTGTCATGGATTCCTACTTTCTCCTTCACCCAATGCTAACACTAACACAGCAGATCTCAAAATCCATGTGACTGCTCACCCCAAACACAAGGCCCCAGCTCATGACCTCAACACCCCAAGTACCCATCCTGCCACGACCATGGCACATCCTAGCTCTTGCCATAATTCCCAACTGCTCCACCTCTGAAATGGGGCAATCCAGTGACACAATTACTAACCTAATTTTCTAGCCCATGGGAGTCCTCATGCCTTCATTTCCATCCACCTGCTGACCTTTTTGTTAACATTTGTGAAATCAATGCTCATTTTCTTCCAGCTCTAGCCCCTGCTCAGGTCCAACTCCTGCTTTATCAAACTTTGCCCTGTGGCATAGACCCCAATGCTCACTGTGGCATAGACCCCAATGCTCACTTTGGCATAGACCCCAACACCCTCACTTCTTATCCTTATCCCCTAGTGTCCCACATATATTCAGTACCATCCCACCTCTGCCACTTCCACCACCATCTTCTCAAAATGATAAGAGCTATTTTTCACAGGTTTCCCTTGCCCCATCAAACTCTCAATATCTGCCATCACTAATCCTCCTGTCCATCCTAGTCAAGATTCATTGTCATTGCTTTCTCACTTCCCAAAGTCTCCAATGTAATTTAGCTCCTGAAACTACACTAGAAATTCATCAGAGGCTGAAACATCTCTAGAAGTTCACCAGAGGTGATATACCTGCTTAATCTCTCTACATATGATATTCTTGGCACTTACTCATTTTAAATATTCTCTCCTTTCTTATCTTTTTATGATACCGCTCTTCAGAACTCCTGGTGCTTCTCTGATTATTTCTTATTAGGTTTTTCTGCAGTCTCCTCTTCTGCACATCCCTTACACACTGGTACCCTCAAAGTTTCTGTCTTTGACCCTCACCTTGCCACCTTGCCATATGATCTGTCTTACCATCTATCTGATCAACTTTCAGAGCATCATTACCATTTGGACTCCCAATCCTCTTTTTGAGCTCCAGACTTACCTTAATAAATATATGATTTGGACTTCCTAATGATTATTCAAATTCAGCATTTTTCTAAAGCTTCCTTTTCTTTATATATTGCTATTGTCTTGGAGAGATGCCCTCCTTACCCACTCAAACTATGTACTATGTCACTCTGTATTAAATTAACTTATTTTATTTTCTGTATTGAACTTATTGCCTGATACATATTGTTTTTTATTTATTTTCTTGGTAACTGCCTTTCTCCATCCTTCAAAGTAAGCTTTAAGAAAAAACTTCCAGGGTAGAAACTGTGGTATTTAAAAGAGAATTTGGCACATAATGGATGGTCAATAAATATCAGAGGAATGAATGAAAACTGAATCTGGCCTCTGCCTCTCTCCTGCTTTCTCACCACAAACCTCTCCTGGATACTCCCACTCTGATTTCATGCTATGTTAAACTAATTAGTGTTCCATGAACCCACAGATATGCTTAAATCCCATGCCTTTATTAATGTTCCTCTTCAATCTAGAATATCCTTTCCACCAAACACTGGCTTTATTCATTTTTTAAAAAAAATGTAACAACCATTCTTTTTGGAGTCCTCTTTCTTTGTAATACTTCTCTTTCATCCCCTATGAATTATAAATTCCTTTGAAACATACAAATCTACTCTAGTATCTTTTTTCTTTTGAAACTGAATCCACATTGCCCTCCAACTCATAGTTCATTTCTCTTCTCCTTTACATGCCAAAAATTTTGAAACAGTTTTTCATGCATGGCAATAATGGAGGAGTAAAAGAAGAAAAAAGACATGAGACATCCAGAAAGCAGTTATCAAAATGGAAGACATTAATGCTATTTTATCTGTATCTACATTAATGGTAAATGGACTAAGTACACCAATCAAAAGGCAGAGGTTGGGAAAATGGGTAACAGCGCGCACACACACACACACACACACACACACACACACCAATGATCCAACTGTTCACAAGAGGCATATTTTATATTCAAAGATGCAAATAGGCTGAAAGTAAAAGACTGGAAAAGATGGACCATGCAAAGAGCAAGCAAAGAGCTATAAAAGGATAGTAGCACTTCACTCCTACCACAACACCATAACAAAAATGTTCTGTCCCCTCAGATACCACAAGGCTATAGTAATATATGCCAAAATAGATTAAATGTAAAGAGAAAAAATAGACATACAGATAAAATAATTAAGAAAACACACCAATTATAAATACATATACAGTTAAGAATATAGCCCCGAAATACATGAAGCAAAAATAGATAGAATTAAACAGAGAAATAGGTCAAATAATAGTTGGAGACCGTAATGCCTCAGCTTTAGTAATGACTAGAACAACTAGGCAGACTATAAATAAGGAAATGCAGGACTTGAACAATACTGTATCTCAACTGAACCTAGCAGATACATACTGAATATTCCACCCAACATTCTAAAGGGTATGAACAGCTTAATGCAAGATTTCAAACATGTTCATTACTGTGTGTCCTATGCATTTCACCATGGAGGCACAGAAGATTTGAAGTGCTAACTTCATTTTACAGTTGAACAATACGGCTGGGAAAAGAACATAAGTACAATGAAAAATGATAGATTGTTTCCTTTGGTTGCCATTTAATTTTCCAAAGTTAACAGCTTCAAAGATAGGAGGCTGGAGAACCCAGGAATGGCAGTACCAAAAAAGAGAAATTATGTTGAAAGAATGAATAAATTCAGATGAACAATGAGATAATTGCATATGCTTAACGTTGAGTAATGGCTGAACATTGAGGGAGATATTTCCTATAGGCTAGGTTTACAGTAAAGTAGATATAATTTAATTTAGCTATTTCAATAGTTCAAAAGTTAATACTGTTTTTTATCAGTCAAAATTTGAGAGCATTAAGGATGACCCTGGAAATGGACGAAGTTCAACCAAGATCATCAAAATAGCTATGGTTTTGGAGGTTAGGTAGAAAGCTCTCCCTACATAGAATTTTGTCTATAGGAAGATGTTATGGTTTGGATAAGAGGTATCCCAAAAAAGTCCCTGTGTTAATGGAGAAATGTTTGGAGGTGAAATGATTGAATTATGAGAGCAGTAGCCTAATCAATCCATTGCAGTTTGAATGAACTGATTGTGTGGTGACTGTAGGAAGGTGGGGCATCACTGGAGGAGGGGAATATGTCCTGGAAGGGTTCATCTTCCCTGCGGCCCTTCCCCAAACCCCCTTTCTCTGCTTCCTAGCTGCCCTGAATGGAGCAGTATACTTCTGTCCCACATTTGTGCCATGATGTTCTGCCTCACTTGGGCCCAGAGCAATGGACTCAGCTAAGGATGGACTGAACCTCTGGAACAATATGCTAAAATAAACTTTTCCTCCTCTAAGTTGTTCTTGTTGGATATTTTGATTACATTGATGCAAAAAGTGACTAAGGCATTGTCTTTAGGGCAACCATGTGGGGGAAAGTTAGAGGATTTGACTTAAATCAATATGTCATGGCAAGCACAATTCTGTTTATTAGGGATGGTATCATGAGGGTGCTGATGGAAACTGAGAAACATGAGACCTCACTTCACCCAGAAAATTGTTGGTTCTATTAAAGAGTAGGAAAAATAGAACAAACTATGGAAAAGTCACTTTATGTCATGATAAATAAAGAACACCAGTAAATAAGAAGAATATTTAGTGCCTGAAACAGAAATGGAATTCATGTTAACAGGTCAGGGCTGAAAGTATAGGGGTTAGCATCAAGCCAGAAGATTAGACAAGCTCTTAGAATAAGGAAGTTCCCTGAATAGCTAAAAGGGAACATTTAAGCTCCCCTAATGCCTCTAATGGAGATGTGGGTCTTTATCTGAGAAATACATCAAGGTCTAAAACAATGTCATGCAATATATCAGCATCTAAACACATCTGGTTATTCAATTTTTTAAGCAAATTAAAATAAATTTGAGTTGAAATTCAGTTCCTCATTCATACTAGCCATATTCCAAGGGCTCAGGAGTCACATGTCTATATAGACTATGCACGTATAGAACACTTCACTGGATAGTACTGAAGTAGCACAGACAATAAGGACAAAATAAGGGATATTTACTGTTATTGATTTTCTAATAGGGGAAGGTGTAGCATGTTCAGAAACATTTTTACCTTGACCATAATGATGGTAACTCTTCTTGTAAGTCAACATTAAACTCCTCAAACACTTTCTGTGCTTTTTGAAATTCCTCTTCTGCCTAGAAATTGTACATAACATGGTTTACATTTAAAAAGAAAAACAAGCCATTTCTATACAGAACAGCATCATTTAGTATAAACTAGGAACAGCCTTATGGCATCCTGGAAAGATTTTGGAAAAAAAGAGACATTTGGCTAAATTCTACACCATTTTTTTTAATGAAACATGGAATATTAAGAATCATTAAACAGGAAACTGGATTGATTACAATGGCTACTCCTGTAGTTTCTTTGCATTTTTTCAATTTTTTTTAAATTGTAGTTTTATTTTTCTACAAAAACTTCTTAACTAAACTACATGTCTTGTAGACAGCTTTGCTCCAGATAGTGGGCATGAAAACTCCCCCAAGATAGTCCCAGTCCAGTGATAAGCCTAGTCAATGCAGGTGTATTTCTAAGAGGGACTTATTATCCATTATGGGGCATTCTATAGGTAAGGTGGTACAGGGAAGAGAAAACATTCCATAGAGAGAAGGTGATATTTTAACTGAATATTAAGAATCAGAAACTGCTGAAGTGGGTCAGGTACACATCACAATACATAAAGGTGGTGATCCTTTGAATGGTAATCTAGCTTAATGACCATGAGAATTTGTCAGATTCCTTTACCCTTCTGCACCTTAATGTCTGTGGTGAGTATGAAGGAAAGGTGAAGCAGGTGAAGTGTTGAACAGGGTGCCTGGTATCTATGAAGCCTCTGTGACGGCAACTGAAATTATGGCTGCCAAGGAACTGACATGTAGGTTGCATAGGCTCTGCTGAGGGTGTGTGCATGGAAGAAGGAAAGGATGGGGCAAGACTTGAAAGTCAATAAGGACAGGCAGGTAATTTATGACCAATTTGTGAAGGTCTTGCATGCCATGCTAAGGTATGTAGAATTTTTCCTACAGGTAATGAGAATCATTAAACGATATAAGCAGTAGAGAAACAAATATAGTTATGTAGAAAGACCATTCAGGAAGCTGTTTGTAGGCAGATGAGAAGAGGCAAGACTGGAATCAAAGGCAGTGGTCTATAGGTGACATCAGTAGCTGCCATCTGTAAATTATAGACATACATGATAAAAGCTACTGAAATGGATTTCTAAAATAAAAGCAATGTCATGGAAATTTAGCATATGTCTGCACTCTCAATCATGAGCTACATCTGAATATTTCATGCTTGGTTTCTCATCTGAATCAACATTTCAGCATGAATCATAGATCATACAATAGAAAGAAGTGCAGAAACACTGTCTTTGATCTTGACATACTTGCAAGGGGACAAAGTTTATTGGGATCAGAATGTGGGAGTCTGTCTTACCCATATGAACTCTACAATAACATAAAAACTTATTAAACAATAACAAAAAGAAACCTGTAGCACCATGTTTAAGTTTAAAGCAAAACTACTACAAGTCATAAGACATGGAGAGTAATATTAACCATGGAATTCATCCCTACCTTAGAGATCCGACTCTCATCCTTCCTTTTGGAGCTCTGCAGTGCTTCTAGGTGGTGGCGGGCACTGTCATAGTCCACCAGCTTTCTGCTGCGCTTAGCAATGCGATTCTGCCAACAGGAAATACAGCACTGAGAAAAGATACATGGTCATAGTCTCCCTTTGCCAAACACCAAAATACTTTCCTTGTCCAGAGCAGCTGAGGACTCTAAATGGAAATCAAAGTGAGGGGTAATTTCAGTAGATAAAGAACCCTGGAAATCAGACTACAGCCTCCCATGCTTTGTGTGAAGACCATAGGTAAATTTCTCCCTTCTGATAATAACTAGGTTAACTGTGAAGAGAGCTAAAGGCATAGGTTTCTATCAAAGATCAAAAAAATTCCAGAATTGTTAGGAGGAGCAGGTAAATCTATGCTCCCATTAGCCTGTACTCTAAATCTTAAAATGTTCCTGTTAGCCTCTACTCTAAATCTTAAAATGTTCCCGTTTAAAGAGAGTGGAAAACTATGTTGGATTTGGTATTATAATGTTAATAACATACATAACATAAAAGAAATTCTATAAAATAGATTTACTTCCTAAGGAATCCTCTTTCCTACAAGTATATCACAATCCTTTATTCATTAGAATCACCTGAGCTGATGTGGTACTTTGGAACAGCTGGTGTCCTACACACAGGGGAAACTGCTTTAATGGACAAGCTTGTTCCCATAGGCTTCCATTGGATGTTATGAGAAAATTGAGGCAAGACACTTCCTTGCACTGCAGGTAAGAATGAGCTGGGTGATCTATGGCTGCTAATTGATAGGTATAAAAATGCTTATTTCCAAGGACCATTTTCTCTTACCAAGAAAAATCTTTAAGCTGCTAGAGGAGGGAATTCAAAACCTTCCTGCCCACAGGCCAGGCAAAGGCCTCTATTTCTAAGGAAGAAGCAGAAAGGCAAAGTCAACCTAGCCAAGAGAGAGGGATAGAAAACCTCTAGCTTTTTGATATAGGCCAATATACTTACTATATGCACAAGAGTAAAAGAAAAATATCTCAACACATAGGGAAGGAGAATGAAACTTCCTGGGCCCACGTCTTGACTCCTACAATAAACATGGTCTGCTCCACTTGAGCAGGGAAGGGAGACTCCAGCTCATGACTAACCATGAATATAAGACAAACTGCTTTACTTTGGATTACAGATGGTGCAGTCCTATGATCCCAGAGTCTTGGGCAGCTGAGACAGGAAGTTCGTTAAGATAAGGTTAGCCTCAACAATTTAGCAAGATCCTAAGCAACTTAGGGAGACCCTGTCTCAAAATTTAAAATGGCTGTGGAGCCAGCTTAGTGGTTGAGCACCTCTGGGTTCAGTCCCTGGGATAAGGAGAAGGAGAAGGAGAAGGAAAATGGCCAAATGAGCACTAGCTGCCAACCATGGAGGAAGGACAAGTACACGAAATATAGTATAAACATATAAGGAAAACTTGACTCCAAAAGGGAACAGAACAAAAGCACTGAAAAAAACCCTCCACACCCAAGGACCCAATATATTTGGGTCAGAGAATAAGTAAAAATCAGATTTTGACTCAAGAGTGAAAATGCCATAAATCTTGAATATAAATAAGCACACAGCATTAGCAGTCAATTTTTAGAAAAGTCTGCAAGCCATAATGTACTGAAAATAACAACAGCAACAACAAGAACCAAGTCCAATTCAGGTCCTGATGAGATCAATTCCATGCCACACACAAATAGACTAACAAAAGGACTTGCCTGTTTCTAGGCATAAATATTACTTCAGTCTTTACTATCCTAAACATAATGTCTATACAATTGAAAACTATAAAACAAAAGAAAACATAAAACAGTAAACAATTAGACTCTTAAATTACCTAGATGTTGACAGCAACAAGCAGGAATTTTAAAATAACTGTGACTGATATGTTAAAATATCTAATTGGAAAAAGTAGACAACATACATAAACAGATTTTCAGCCCAAACATGGAAACTTTAACAGGCAAATGTAAATGCTTGAAAAATCTTAAAATGATATCAGGAAAATTTCTTCAATGAATTCACAGCTAGACTCAAAATAGTTGAACAAAGAAATGATGCAACTATGAAGATAAATTATTTCCATTAAACACACAAAAAAAATAAAGTTGAAAGGGAAAAGCCCACAGGGAACTGAGCACACAGGATCAATAATACAATATAAGTAATCTAACATAATGTGATTGAAGAGATGAGAGGAAGAGTCAGAAGAAATATTTGAAGAGATAATGGCTAAGAATTTTATAAAATAATGACATCAAAGTACTGGTCTAAGAAACTCAGAGAATGCCCCAAAAGGGATCATAAACAAACAAAAAGCAAAGTTTAAAGGTAAAAATTACAGCAGGCTAATCTTCAGGAACTATGAAAGGCAGAACACAATGGAACATCTTTAAAACACTGAAAAATAAAAAAAATAAAATTATATCTACCAACACAGAATTCAATACCCAATAAAAAAATCAAAGATGAAAGTAAAATAAATAATATTTTCAGATGAACAAAAATGGAGAGAATCCATTGCCATGTGGTAGAGTGCTTGCCTAGCACATGTCAGGCACTGAGTTCAATCCTCAGTACCATATTAAAAAAAATAAACAGAATAAAGGTATTGTGTTTTTTAAAAAAAAACATTGTATCATCTTAAGAAAGAGAATTTTAATCTAAGTGGAGATACACAATGAAATGGGTACCAGAAAGATTAAAAATCAAGATAAATACATGGTATTATCTTCTCTTATAATTTTTTGAATAGGTCATTGGTCATTCAGAGTAAAGAACAGAAAAAATGCATTGTGGGGTTCATAACACATGTAAAACAAAATGTATTCAAATAGTAGCACAAACAGGAATGTGGCCCATTCCTATAATCCCAGGGGCTTTGGAGGCTAAAGTAGGAGGATTGCAAGTTCAAGGCCAGCCTCTGCAACTTAGCAAGGCCCTAAAGCAATTTAGCAAGACCTTGTCTCAAAATAAAAAAAAATAAAAATGGCTATGAATGTAGCTCAGTAGTTAAGTGTCCCTGGGTTCAATCCCCAGGCAAGAAAAAAAAATTCAAATAGTAGCAAAAAGAGGCAGGTGAACTATAAGTATGTATTGTAAGGTTCGTAATGTGGCATGAAGTGGTATAAAATATATAAAGTTAAACATGGCAAGGTAGAGTAACCACTAGAAAAATAAGTTACATAAACAGGTATAGTTAATAGACAAATAGTATAAAATATTCTGATTCCTGAGTCCCAGACTAAGAGTCTATTTTAGTTAATCTGAGACCAGGCCTAGATAATTGTCCTTTTAAAAACTCTCCCAGGGGTTCAGTTATGCCTGGCTAGTCTAGTAATAAGAACTATTAATGGAGAATACACATTTAAAACCATTAGAATTTGAAATAGTAGGAAGAAGCAAAAACAATAATGCATATGTTTATGTTTCACATCCCATGGATCCTCACAGCAGCCTATATATAGATGTGGCAGAGATTGTCCCCATTTTACTTAAAGAGAATTTGGAGTTGCATCAGAGGAATCTCTAACTTGTCCAGAACTGTTCAACAAATCTGTGGAAAAGATGAATTAGATTAGAAATCAGACCTACAACTAGCACCAGAAGGTGAGTGAAACAAGTGAGACAAACACAAATTTTAAGAAGGCCACTTACTCTCAGGGTTAAGTGTCTTCTATTTCTAGGACCATCACCTGCCTCACCTGACCCCACCCTGCTGGTGAGTGTGGTTAGTGCCCTTCTAATCACTCTTGCTATGTCTCTGACAGACTCCTTGAGTCAATGACCATCTGTCACTCTGCTATGCCTCTGCAGCCCCTTCATATCTGGTGATAGGTGGGTTGGGACACTTAATCTTGTTGAGCCACTTTCAATCACTTTTATTTTACTCACACCTACCACTTCCAACTGGTGTTGACAGTGAAAAGCTTTGTGGCATAGCCAGAGTTGCTTAAAGATGCATGATATAGCCCAGGCAGGGCACAGTGAAGTCCTTCATTAAGGTACAGAAGGCACTGAGTGCTGTTAAGGTGATAAAAATCATTATTTTGAACAAACATCTAATGGTCACCTTCACAGGAGGCACGACCCTAGAGGCAATTGCCCGTGCGACTATAAGCAACTCCTACAAAGCCCTGCTTTATGGAACCTGCCTTCTGGCATGGGAACACCTTTAATGTCTTCCAAGTAGCAAATCTTGACTTTTGGAAGATGAATCTAAATTTTGAAAGGGATGGAATTCAATTACTTCTAAGTCTGGGAATCAGGAGGAAGAGTAATTTTATTTTTGTTCCAGAACAAGAAATGAAGTAAATAATGTGACTCATTTTCTCTTGTAACTGACAAGTCAATTACAGAGGATAACTTAGCAGGGTAGAAGTGACTATTTTAAAGGCCATCACTCATTGTGACACATAATGTTTTCATGGTAGAAAAATAGATCAATCCTATTTGTTTTCCTATATGATATTTGGGAAACTTGGGGGAAAAATACAAATCTCACGAGGGTAGAATTTGTACACATTAGCTTTGAAACATGATACAATTCTTATGTAACCATCCAGTAATAAATTTAATTAAATAATAAGTAAATTTAATTAATATTAAACTTACTTTAAATAATAAATTTAAATAAAAGTTCTTGATATTTCCCATTGTGCACTGAATTTTGGCAGTGAAGAAAACAACTTATTATACATTTTTTTAAGATTCAATAGTAATCCCAATTTGAAAATCATTTGGCACTCTGCATTAAATATCTGCTTAGCTGCTCATGCACAACTGCCAAGATGGAATCTAAACTACATTTTAGGATAACTGCTCACAGCTGTAAGCCTGCCTGGGTTGGTGAAAAGCAAGGTCTTTTTATAACATTGACTTTAGATGTCAATGCTGCATAATGGGAACCATAACACAGGGTGCCCTGCCAATCACAGCTGGAAAAATCAAACATCATCCCCTCATGAATGGGTACTTCATAACACTCACTGATAGGTTGCAGTAAATATTTGGAAATTTGCCTGAGGTTTTAACTGCACATGGACTGTTGATTTTAATGAGATCAAGGAAGTCAATTAAGTTCCATGCTTTGAAAATTCTCCACTCAGTATTTTTAACTGTTATGTTCCTGTTCATTAATAAGTCATTCATTACATAATCACTCGGGGCTCATTTTATAAAATGATGCAGTCTATACCTACTTCTTACTTCTATTCACCAACTAATCGTGTGCAGAATAATTTGTCTATTCTCAAGCAAGAAAAATCTTCCAAATATTAAATACAGCTATCTGTCTTCTCTCCAGTTCCATATTATCTCTTCCTAGATATACATTGCAATGTCTTAGATTGTTTGTTGTGTTACATGGTTTCCCAAATATCTATCTTGTTAATAGCCTCTGTGTAAATTTTACTTTTCTCAATGTAGCTTAAGAGAAAGGGAGAGATTAGAGGGAAATTGACTCCATCTCTTTCCATGATGCTTGTAAAACCATGATGTATATTCACCCTCAGAGTATCTGGCAAAAGACCTAGATGATATTATTTCTGATTCTCTAGATGATTCAGCAACTGGAGGGTCATCTTTCTATGAATTCAACCACGGATTATGAGAAAAGAATTGCTTAAAGTAAAAGTTCTTCTGAGTTCTTTATCTTTTTTGACATGATGTGAACTGAAAGATTGAATTGATATAATCTATTATGGCTTTTTTAAAATCTATGTTTCACCACAGATACTTCTATGTGTATTTGTCTTCTGAAATTATAAGCTCCTACAGAGTAGGTCCAATTTTTAAATAACTATCTCTGGGTAGCACTGTAACAACTAAGATCTTTACAATTTGTTGATGATACCAAGTTTTTGTTCCTGAAACTCAAAAATCTTTCAAATGTCATCTTCTCCAGTCAATTGCACATTCCTTTGCCAAGCTAGGTCATGCTATGAATGTATAAAATCTATTAAATAATAGCAAGCTGCTTTGGAGTTTTCTGGTCAGAGGATACAGTATTCCTTATCTTCTTCTGATTTATTGGGTATTGATTTTGATTGATTTAACAGATAGACTGTTATTTAACACAATTGCTACTAGAAGATGGAGGATATAACCTGGCTTCTCTTCCCTCATGGATACACCAATTTAGCAGCATCACATGAATCAATCCTGCTATGAAACCCAGAAAATAGTTGAAAAGGTCCTGCATTCTAAGATAGTGCAAATCAAAGCAGTGGTTGGAATGGTTTCAACTAGCATGCAGCCATTTGCAATAGTTGCTTCCTCTAGCTCAGCCCAGAGTAAGTGGGCAATAAACCTCAACTCCCAGCTTTTACCTGAGGAAGGAAAGTGTTAACTTCTCAAATACCAATTTTTCCAGGAGCTTCTTAAAGGACCGGCTTCTGTCTTGGAATACTAACTATACTCTAGCCACCTGGGCACCAGAGAGTACTAAGATGGCAGTTTGATCTACTACACAACTAGTCACTGCAACTCATTCTTCAAGCTCAATGCAAGATCCCATTTTCTACCTGGAGAAAGAAAACATCAGCATTCAATGATCCAAATTTCAGGGGACTCTTGTGGAACTGGCTTCAGCCCCATTTGTGTCAGAATATTAATGGAGCCCAGCATTCTCTAGATGCCCAGATGTTGCTAAGAACAGAAATAGTGAGCTAGATTAGCACAAAATTCAAGAGGCCTCCAAAAATCTCTGAGTGAGTCCACTGGTGAGGGCCTTTTGTACAGGCCAGTCTGTGTTTTGTCTAATGCAGACACCAACACAGAGAGTCAAGGAAAATGAAGATTCTAGGAAAGTACTTTCTTTTAGTTGTTGTTGTTTTTGTTTAATACTGAGGTGTATTTTATTCTTAACTTAAAAAGTATGTCATTTATAATAATGTGTACATTAAATGTGGTTTAGAAACATGCATTTTTTTTATACAGAATGCCTTTATTTTTCTGTTGATTTTTACGTGGTGCTAAGGATAGAACCCAGTGCCTCACACATGCTAGGCAAGTGCTCCACCACTGAGATACAGCCCCAGACCACAAACATGCATTTTTTTAAAACAAAAGTGTTTTAGAAAGTTCAAATAAGAAATTGTATGTATAGCTAGTTTTCACTGTATTACTGTTAACACTTTCTATCTGTTATGCTAACATCAGTGAGAATCTATCATGTGGGTCTCTGTGGCCTTTGGCCAACAGAGTAAAGGTGTCTAGACTGATCCATTTAGGTTATTGTCCAAGCAAGGCCCCTTATATCCTAAAAGCTCTCTGTATATTGGCCAACTACCTTTAGATGAACAGTGTGGGAACAGGAAAATTTCAGTCATCACTATGAGTGTTTTGTTGCTAAGAAGTTTCCATATGTCTCTTGGCCAAGGCTGGTGCACATTTCTGTAGTTTCCCAGTGTTTGACCATGTCTACAGTAATCACACAGAAGGTAGAAACTCTATTGTAACCAGATAGCATCAGAAGACTCCTAATGAAATACTACAGATGCATACACTGATGTTGATTCATGGCTTCCTCATCCTACCAGAAAGATAGGACGTGACTACCTTACCTGGCTCTTCACCTTGAGCACAGAAAACAAATGAGAAGCTGGGATATGTGTAATGCTGCCCAAATGATTCAAAAATTATCTTCTCCTCCAGTATCAGTTCCAAACTTGTCTATTTTGTCTATTTTACCCAAATATAGAATATACACTTGTCTATTTTTTATTTTACACAAGTGTCAAATAAGATAGATGTATTAGATAAAATATTTTGGGGTACAGATGCAAATGTATTTAAAATAATTATACATTAATATTTCACTTTGAACCTGAACATTTCAAGGAGAAGAAAATTACCCAGCTGCACTATGGCCACATGCAAAATAACCAGCAAACAGGAAAGATAAGATTTTGCCATCTGGTTACAATAAAGTTTCTCCCTTCTGTGTCATTACTGTTTCATTTAATGGACATACTTATCCAATGCTACATAATAAAAAGTTTGAATATAAAGAAGATTGGAATTTTTTGTACCTCTGATTTAGGATTTTTTTTTTATCTACATGCTTTAAAAGACTTCTGGAAAGAAAGAAAAGCTAAAGCAGTTCACTAAAGCAGACAATGTAATTTCTGTAACCAAATTTCATTTCAAAATCATAAGAATAGAATAAAAATCCCATGCTTAAATAAATGAAAAGTTACCAACTGTCTTTGATGTCAGTTTGAGGACTTTTAATTCTCCTTATCTTGCCCATCTTTCAATAACTACATGAGACCATTCAATTCTTCCCTTTATATACACAAACTAAAATACCTTTATGTCAGGAAATTGGCCCAGGTAGGTATCCAGTGTCAGCAAGGATCCATCCACTAATTTTTGATGGAAGTCTTCCCATAGCACATCACATTTCTAAAAGAAAAGGAAAAATAGATACCTGCTGAAATATTTTAATTGGATGCCTTTCCCTAAACTAAAATTCTAAAACATTTGAAACTGTAAAATTATATCAATAATGTTCTCCCAGACATCAGATACTAAAAATAATGTAGATAACTTAAGAATATGAAAAAAATATAAAAATAGGGCAATTTATTAATTATATAACTAACAGTACAGGCTAAGATTTCAGCTCATTTTTAAAAACTGTATTTCTGATTCTGAATGACTAAAGAATATAGAATCTTCAAAGGGCTCCCAAATCCCTATAGATGGACTTTGGAGCTAAAAGATTAAAAAATTCTACTGAGACACTTAAATTCTCTGAAGGAATTCAATAAATTAAAAATCAACCCAGACAAAAACAATTAACCATTGCTGAAGTTTTCAAAGACCTATCATAAAATTTACAGTCTACTGGGAAGAATCTTACCATTTATGGAGTATCAACACAATGAATATTATTATTTTTATTACTACTACTATTGCTATGATTAACCTATGATTATGTGGGGATACACATTTAATTTTCATGATAGTTTTCTAAGGAAAGATGTGGCATTGCCAATGTATAGAAGAGAATACTGAAATCCACAGAAGCTACCTAACTTGGCCAAGGTCATACAGTGGATAAAAGAAAGACCTAAGTGTGTACCTAGTTTTATCTCCTTGAATTCAAAGCTCATGACTATCAATTATTCCAGGCTACCTTACCAGAGAAGGATTCATATCCCAGCTGTGTAACTTCAGGAAACTGAACCTTTCTGAATTTCAATTTCCCCAGTTAAATGAGTAGGCAAGATAAAACACTTATCAGAATCCCAGGCACCTAGCAGGTGTACAACAATATTATCTCCACATTTTTCCTACTGCTACATTTGGGGTCCCCTGACATGTCTGCTGCTTATTCTTCAGTGTATCCTTTTTTTTTTCTTCTTAATAATTGAACCTCCAATTTCAATTGTGCACACACCTGCCTAGGATAAAGATTCTAATTCCCAGATTCCTTTAGCTAAGGGTATTTGTGTGATAAAGTGGCCAATTATGTACTGTTAGGAAGTGTCCCCAAAAGAAGGGTATGGGCTAGACCCATATTCCAGAGTTCATTCTTACTAAATAGAATGCAGAAGTGAGAGATAATGTCCACTGCACAAAGGGTCCTTTTGAACCTGAAGGAGCAAAGTAAGGATAGCAAAGACAAGCCTCTGATACTTTTGGGTCCGCTATGTCATCTGACCTCCAAATTCCTGTATGTGAGAGATGCTTCTATTTTGTTAAAAAAAAAAAAAAACACTAAAATTAAAATTTGCTTTCGTATCATTTTCACACTTCAAAACCTAATCCTAATTGTTATAATCCTCAATTCAAGAATTTTATGCAATCAAGAAAATTGAACTCCACTGTAGAAAAGGTTTATTTTCATATGAGTAGATCCTCTGAATACAAAATATCCAGTTCCTTCATCATCAAAAGAGCCCATATTTTTATCTGCAGCTAAGGATTCAAGGATTCTGTCAGCCACAAGGACTGAGGTTAAGATAGAAGCCACTTTCTTAAAGAACCAACATTTGTCATATGTACACTGTAATGATACAGTGTTCTGAAAAGATATCTATACAAGTTTCTGTTCTTTCCTTAAAATTTTCTCTTTTGTGTTGAATTTTTAATAATACAGCATTAATCAGAAACTTACAGTGAATTAAGCATTTAGCAACAGAGTGTTAAAACAGTGTCTTTATACTGGAAAAATGTAAGAAGATACAATAACATAATAACTTCATTTGAAAATGGTGTGTGGAAAATGTTCTTGCCAAATCCACATCCTGAAATTCTTTGAAATATGTAATAGCACCAATGATAGCTTTTCTAATAAATAAATCTCTGTTTTTATCTCAGTCCCAATGAGACTATGAAGATCCATGTTGGGATGTCAGCCTGGAACTCCACTGTTGATCCATGTTTTCCAAGGGTGCCTAGACTTTCCTGAGCTTTGACTATGACATCTGGTTCAGGTTTTTTGTGCCTAAAGAAGCTGCAGTCATTCACCCAATATGGAGAACATGACTGACATCTGCTCTTTGTTGTAACAAAGGACTTAGAGACAAGAGAACCTGTAGCTGGCAGCTTTGTCACTTCAGTGATCCAAACGAGCACTAAGCACTAACTGGGGACATAAACACAAAGGCTCAAAAGTTATGAGTAGGTTCAATGATTGTTCTCATTTTGTAGATGAGGAGAGTGAAGCTCAAGAACACTAAAGAACTGGTTTTAATTATGTAATGGATGCTCTTCAGAGCTGCTGCCTGTTAATTCAGGGAGAGTTTGTCAGCAGAAATGTAGGAACTAATGGGTGACCTTACTATCCAGTCTTGTGAGAAATGGGTTGCTAGTACCTGTAGTATAAGATTAAAAAAGGCTACTGTTATTTTGAAGAAAAATAATCTTTAACTCACAGCTCCCTACTCAAGTGGTTTTTATAATCATCTTTGCCTCTCATTTGAGTGTGGGATAACCAGATAGCGGAACTGCCTGTCACTTTCTGGGAACCTGTTCTCCCTTTAAGATCAAGACATGAAGGAAGGGGAGGGGGCAGGGCAGTTGGAATGAGCAGGATTCAGTGGGGATCTCGTGGACACCACCCCACCTCCTGCACACTGCCACCCCAGATCTTACCTCGCCAACCATTTTCACATCTTCCCGCCCATACCAATCTGGCTCATAGACTTCATGCAGTGACTCAGTGAGCTTCATGGAGGCTTCTTGCATGCCTGATATTGGAGAAAAACAACTCCTGTTACTTCAAAATGGATGTGAAATCTCTTCTACCTCCCTCTCTAAGTGAGAAAAAAAATCTTAAAATATTGCTAAATATTTAAGGAAAAATCTTGAAGGAAACCTGCCACATGCAGTCACAGTCACATCTTTCCTTGAGGGCCTCTAAGACATATCACATTGTACATTGTCTGTTATTTACATGATGATATGTACTGTAACTTTGAAAAAAATCAACACCCAGCCCTATTCTGAAAAATAAAATAAAAATAATAATGTGTCCTATTATCACTCAACAAATGGCATCCAATCACAAATATGTGGATCAGTGAAAATCATATTGGTCTATGAAACTGCAGAGGTCTGAAAATGAGGTTAATCCTAAAAAAAAAAAAAAAAACTTTAATATGAGAAATAAAGCATGTTTTGAAGCAGATAAAAACAAAATAAACACAAATTTAGGACATAACAACTGAAGGTAATTCTGTGGTTTAAAATAATAAAATTTCTTGAAGTGGTTAAAAATGGCTCAGAATTTAAGTTGAAGAAGCTTAAAAGTTTAAAACAAACAAAGAAAAGAGATTGCATTTCTTCACTATTATTAAAACCATGAATACGGGTTTAATTTGTTTTTTGTGATCTTGGGGATCAAGCTCTTGGCCTTGTGCATATAGGCAATCACTTTACCACTGAGTACATTGTCAGCCATTTTTATTTTATTTTAAGAGAGGGTCTCATTAACTTGCTGGAGCTAGCCTTGAATTTGCAATCCTCCTGTCCCAGACTCCTGAATACCTGGAATTGCAAGAATATGCCACTGCACTGAATACCATTTTAAATCAAAACTCTCAGAAAGCTTAGTGTTCTTAAGCCTATAGGTCTAAATTTTCCTTCAAGGCAAATCTGGTATGTTGCAAAATCATGGCTATTAATAATAGTAAAGATATAAAGTTTGAGGGTAACATGGTGATACAAAGCATCATCAAGTCTTTTCCAGTAACCTTACTCCTACTGCAGAACACAGGTTAGTGCTGGGTCACCATAAAGATGACTCATGGCAGAGACCAGAACAAGGTACCAAGAATGGCCAGAGCTTGCAGCCGCTCAGAATCTATCTGGTAGCTAAAAGGTGGAAACTGCCCAGGTGGATGTCTTGGCCTTTGTCTCTCATGGGTATGAAAAGGGGCTGGATAAAAGGAGAAGAAACCAAACCTCAGTGAATTAAAGATGGAAACCACTGATTAAACTAAAAAACGAACTACATGGCTGTTGGATAGTACTAAATTTGGGCCTCATTTCTAAGATAAAATACATAATAAAAGATGTCTGAAATGATGGTAGTATATCCTTGAAGAACATGGATAAAGTTGCTATGCAATTTGGTACTTTATCATGCTATTTTATTCTCTAGTCAGAGATTGACCCCCCTTGGCTCCCCCTGATAACTATAGATAAATGTTTGGTCTTTAAATCCCAGAGGTTTGAATGTGTTTCAGAGTCACATGAGGTACAACTGCTTGCATTTTCCTCTCCATGAAGAATATAAATCATTAAGCATCATCAAGGATGCCCTTAAAAATTAGGTGTACAGCCCTCACAGTTAAAGTGAGCTGACCACCCCTTCCAGAGTGAAGGCAGGGAAAACCAGTGATGACTGAAGTCTTTGGGGACTCTGATGAAACTCATGTAGGTGTAGAGACAGCCAACAATGATGCAAAACCCTGCATCCATCCTTTACACTATGAATGTGAATAAGTGAGAATAGTTTCCCTCATGACTTGGTTACCGTTGACATGACAGCTACATTATCCCAAGTACCACAATCACCCCCACCAAGGTAAATCTATATCAAGAAATGTATCTCTTGAATTTATGCCAAAAGCTATTCATTAATTGTTCCCTCTCTACAATTCAGATGCCAAACAGCTTATGCAATATCCTTCAACTCTTTGTCTTGAGTCTAATGGAAATTATAAATAGCTATATAGACAGATTCTTAACAATGTCTTAAGGGGAAAAATAAAAATGATAACATTGGAGGACAAATGACCTTTGTAGTGAAAAATGAAACTAATGTAAGCTCAAAATAAAATTATCCAAGATTTGAATCATAAAGACTGAAAGTAAGTACAATGTTGCAGTAAATAGGTCTGTTAGAAGTCAAAAATAACTACTCGTCACTGTGTAAATAAGTAGTGATGTGTAATTTGGATAGAAGTCATTGTGACTTAGAAAATGGTTTCTGGGATATCTACTCCATAGAAAGTACTTTGATGGACACACAAGGGAGCAAGCTCAAGCCTCACTTCCAAGAGGACACAGACAGCTGATATTTCAGCAACTGAGAAATGCTATGATATTAATGTGTTTTCTAAAGCTCATATTCTGGGAAGTTGGTGTCCAAATGCAACAGTGTTGAGAGGTGGCACATTTAAGAATTGAATGGGATGTGGAAGCTTTGCCCTCATGAATAGATTACTACTGTTATCAAAGAAATGGGTTTGCTATTGTGAAAGTGGGATCCTTATAAAAAATGAATTTGTCCCCCTATCTTATTCTCTTTTGCCCATGGGATGCCTTCCACCATACTGTGATGCAGCAAGAAGACCCTCCCCAGATGGTGCCCCTTGATCTGGACCTCCCAGTCTCCAATGAGCCAAATACATTTCTATTCTTTGCACATTACCCAGAAGCACAAGACAGACTAAGACAAGAACTTTCTCTGCTGATGCAAAATAATAGAGAAATAAATATTTAAAAACTAAAAGTCAAGTTCCTTCAAAGCAACTCAATAACTTAAAACAGAATATATGCTAAATACTAATACCAAATACTTTCTTAAAAGATCAGTGATTTCTTGCAAACCCTTGCCCAACATCCTAAGTAGAAGAATTAATATTTTACTATTAATTTATCCTCTATTCAAACATTTGTATCTTGTCCAAAGGCAGCTAATGTAACATCTTCTATTTTTATTTGCAGCCAAATTTGTGAGTTTCTATTTTCATCCTCTCCGATTGGTTGCATATATTGCAGTGCTACATGAGTATTCTTTGCTTGCACAGCCTGAGGGTATATGTTCTAGTTAAAAATAACTCAGTTTAAATATATTATGACATTAACCACAAGCAATGATGAAGCATTAAAAAAATGTCTGAAAGATGGCAAATATCTAGCAGCCTTGCCCCTTGTTTAGAAGATAACTATTTAAGAAGATAGCAGCTGCCTCAGAGGAAAGCAGGAAGGGAAGTCTTTCTCTTAAAACTGCAAAGAGAAAAGCAAGTATAGGAGCAAAAGAAGAAAAAAATAAGCAGATGGTGGGGTAGCTCAAGAACAGTCAACCCTAGCCCCTGCGTCATGCCTGCAAAGTCACCTGGAACCAATACATATTAATTATGACATCTGGGCCAGGTTCCACTTAGAGAAAGGTTTTCTTTGTTCTCCTCCATGTGTTTGGCCTCCAACGCTGCCACATATGCTAATTCAAAATCCCTACTGGACACCACTACATGAATGTCTCACCAGCATCCCAAACCTCACTATTCAAAAACACACTCCTAACTTTCCTATCTACATCTGTTCCTCTTCCTTTTCCCATCTTCATGAATGGCATCCAATTTTCCCAGTTAGAGTACTAGAAGTCATCCTAGGTCATCCTCACAAAATGAATGTGTCACCAAGACATACCAATCCTGTCTGTGGCTAAAATCCATCCCCTTCCTTCCCTGCTCACTGTATCTGCCCTGTACTATGTACTCATTGTCTATTATTTATATTAGATGAAATCTAACCCATGAAAAGGGTTTAGCAAAGTACTTGGCACCCAGTAAATATTCAAATGTCAGTCACCATTATAAAAAATATTTTTGGAGCCAATATGGCATAAGAATCAAGACTATTATTTGCAATCAAGCAGCCTTTGTTAAAATCTTGGTTCTACCACATGCCATCTGTGTGATTTTGAGCAAACTATTAATCATCCTGAATCTCAGTTTTCCAAAGTATAAAAATGCCAATAAATAATAGTACCTTCCATAATGTTACGGTAAGAATTATATGAAATGAGGCATTTAAAAAGTACATCTTGGTGTCTGGCACAAGAGTACTAAGGAAATGTTAGCTATTATCATATTGATTAAACTATTGGACTAGACTCTAATACATCTCCTTGTAGTTTCACTCCCTCTAAACTGAATTCCATACAATCTCAAGAACTATTTTTCTGAAGTTCTAATTTGATCATGTGACTTATTCCCTTGCCTACAATTATTAATGACTTCCCTCCACACTGACAGAATAAAACCCCAAGATGATATGATACATAAAGCACTTCTTTATATAAATACTGCCACCTTTACACATCTCAACCAGCTCAGTCTTCTTTCACCACTAATCTATTGGTTCTCAAGGAGTCCGTATTTTCTTTTGCCCTCTGGTCCTTTGGCTGCTTCTGCTACTTGGAATGTTCCTCCAACATCCACCTCTTTGTCTAGCATATTTCATTACTTGATGATCACCTCTTCCTGATTCCTGAGTCCATTGGATAAGGAATAAGTTCCTTGGTAGGGCCATTCCTGACCCTGTCTCCTGTTCTTCAGATAGTAAAAAATAATATTAGCTAACTAATAACTCCAGCTAAACAATTGTACTAAATCAGAGGTGAATGTTATACAGAGACCAATAATAATAAAAGAAAAAGTAGAAGCCATTTAACTCAGTTCCACAGAATCCCAGTTTTAGAGCTTTGGAGGGCTGAGAAGAGAAATGGAGTACTACATGAATGAGGAACCCAAGGCACAGGTTAAATATATCTCCCCAGTGCTCTCTTCTTCCTCCTCCATTGGCCTCATTTCTTTGCCTTGCTTGGAAAAGGCTAGAAACCAATGCCAGGCCCTCTCTGTTCCCCATGTTGCACACTGGCAGGGCTGCACCTGCATCTGCTTTGTGCAAGCCACAGACACACGAGGGCCATGTTTCCTGATAACCCTCCCCCACCTCTATTGCCATTCTGTGTACTTTCCCTCAAGAGGGCTTGGGAGTGAGTCTGTGAGTGTTCATTCTTGCAACCTGCCCTCCGTTAGAATGTAAGCCAGCTGCAGTCATTCTTATATAAGGGCTCAAGCTCACTGTCTAACAAATCTTCCTAGAAATCTGTGGCATGTGGGTGGCATTTATTCTTAGTTTTCAGCATAAGGGCAGATATATTTTGTCCTTGTATATTCTAATTATTGTTTCAATGGGAATTTGGAAGTAGGTGGAATGAAACACCTGTGCTCAAGTACTGTACTTGCCAGAAAGCCAAATGGTCTTGTAATTAACACTCCATCCGGTCTCTTACATATTCCAAGAACAACCTGTGCTTGGTAACATGCCGTAAACAACACATACACATTACCTTTGATTGCTGCTAAATATCCTCGGAGTTCTCGTTGAAGTCTGGTACCCTCTGCCTGAAAAGCACACAAGCACAGAGATGCTAAACATTTTGGCTATATTTTGCATGCAAACATGTAAGAAGCAGTAAGACTCAAAGTGACTATCACCAGAGCTCATTCTTAAAAGAACATAAATATGTGGACACAGACTAAACAAGGTAATAATGCCCATCATTCTAGATATTTATAGAGATTGTATTCAGTTTAAAAGAAGAAAAGAAGGCAAAGGAGATTTTTTTAACAGTAGAAAATATGATCCACCATACAGCCTCCTATATATTCAAGAGCTATGGCTTAATTTTGACACATGGGGAATAATGGTACACAACTGATCACCTGTTTCCAACACAGTAGCCACTAGCCACATGAGCACTACAATGTGACTAGTCCAAAATGATTTGTTCTATAAGTGTATTACCTTGTGAGGGTATTGTATACAATGGAGTTTAGAGGCTAAGTAAAAAATATTTCATTAATATATGCTATATATATTAAAATGATAATATTTTATGAGTTGAATAAACTGTTATTATTGAATCAATTTCACTTATTTCTTTATATTTTTTTCATATGGCCCCTAGGACACTTTAAATTATATGTATGATTTGCATTGTATTTCTATTGGACTGCACCAAAATTGACAAAGCACTAAATCATAAATTTTGACATAAGAATGCATGTTTTGGTTTATATTCCCCTTAGAAAGTACAAGACTCTAAGACATAGACTATACTAAAAGACATTTAATTTCGTAATAATCCAGGAAATTATGATAGCAGAGAAGAAGAGTGAGGCGAGGCAAAGAATAGAACCAATGTGGGTGCATGACTGTAAGGCATTGGATCCTATTCCCACTGGGGAACTCAGGCAAACCAAACAAACATCCTATAGATACTCTAAACAAAGAGCAAGGGAACAGAGGCATTTATCCATCAACTTTTGTCATTCATTGCCCCTGGGGGACATTAACCCCCAGTATGTCCAGTCAGGAGCAGAGAGTTCTCCAGTAGCCAGGGAAAGAATGCTCTCAGACAAAGAGCCATCAATACTGGAAATTACAGGTCGGTCTGCTGGCCTTGAAAAGTGGGTGCTAGGAGCAAATAGATGGGCACCATAGTGTCCACTTAGACACTGCTACTGAAAATATAAAATCTACATGCAATTTAATTTTCCAATATCTCTCCTTTCCCTCTCTTCCTTTCCTGTACTCTACTGGACCCCCTTCTGCTTTTTTTAATTGATGTATTACAATTATACATAATGGTAAGATTCATTGTGATGTATTCTCACGTGCACATAATTATGTCCATTCACTCCCCAGTAACTTCCCTTTCCCTTTTCTCTCTCATTTGCTCCCCTTCCTCTATTTTACTGATCTCCCTTCTATTCTCCTGAGATTCCTTTTAATTTTTTTTTCTCTCTAGGTTCTGAATATGAAAGAAAACATGTTGCCCTTGACTTACGGAATCTGGCTTATTTTGCTTAGTGTGATTTTCTCTGGTTCCATCCATTTACAAGCAAATGACATAATTTCATTTTTCCTTATGGCTAAGTAAAGCTTCATTGTGTATATATACCACATTTCCTTAATCTATTCATCTATTTTTTTCTTTTTATAAATTGATTTTTTCAAAAAAAAATGACAGCAGAATGCATTATAATTCCTATTACATGTATACAGCACAATTTTTCATATCTCTGGTTGTATATAAAGTATGTTGATACCAATTCGTGTCTTCATACATATACTTTGGATGATGACATCTATTACACTGTACCATCCTTGCTAATCCTCTGTCCCCCTCCCTTTGGATTCCTTGTAAATCTGGGAATGGAATCACCATTTGACCCAGCTATCCCTCTCCTAGGTTTATACCCAAAATACTTTAAAAATAGCATATTACAGGGACACAGCCACATCAATATTTATAGCAGCACAATTCACAACAGCTAAACTGTGGAGCCAACCTAGATGCCCTTCAGTGGATAAACGGGTTAAAAAAAAAAGGTGGCATATATACACAATGGAATTTTACTCAGCAATAAAAGAGAATAAAATCATGGCATTTACAGATAAATGGATGGCATTGGAGACGATAATGTTAAGTGAAGTTAGCAAATCTTCCCCCCAAAACGCCAAATGTTTTCTCTTTTTTCTTTTTATTTGTTCTTTTTTTTATATATGACAGTAGAATCTATTTTGATACATTTATACAAGCATAGAATATATCCTAGGATCCCAGTCTTGTGGATATACAGGATGCTGAGATTCACTATGGTATATTCACACATGTACATAGGAATGTTTTAATCCATTCATCTATTGATGGATACCTAGGTTGATTCAATAATTTGGCTACTTTAAATCATGCTGGTATAAACACAGGATGCTTTCATTGCTATAATATGCTAATTTTAGTACATTTTGTTAAATATCAGGATGTGATATAGCTGAGTCATATGGTGGTTCCATTCCTAGGTTTTTTAGGAACTCCCATAATTATTTCCACACTGGTTTAACTAATTTGCAGCTCCACCAACAAGGTGAAAGTGTTCCTTTCCCCTGTATCCTCACCAGCATTAATTATTTGTTGTTGATGACTGCCATTCTAACTTGAGTGAAATGAAATTTCAGTGTATAAAAACTACATACATCTGAACTGCATAATCATTTAACAAAATTACAGAGAATGACTCCATCCTGAGTTCAATAATAAGATTAACTAAAATAATTATATTCAATTTAACACATAATTATTAATATTTTCAAAAAAATGTGTGTTGCAGTAGTATCCAGCTTCCCCAATAAATTATAATCTAGTAGGAGAACTAAAATAGCTTAGAATAAAAAAAATATTTTTAAAAAAGCATTGGAATACAAATGACATTTAGCTCTGTGACAGCCAAAGTGTTTTGGGGTACAAAGCAATGGCAAAATGTCCTTTATGCTTAACAATAGATGTTGACTAATACAAAGAAACTGAAGGGAAGTGTTTGCCTTAAGACTATGCTTGACTCCAAGCACATTCAATAGAGCACTTGCAGAGTTCAAGCATAGTGACATTATTTTTATGAAATCTGTGTAAAGTTCAGGTAAGGTTGTCTGTATTTGAGTAAAGCTCCTGCTATTTTTGCAGATCTGTAAACTCAGTATAGCAGAGAAAGCTTAGGGTTAATTCATTTGGTGGCACACATGAATTTCAACCAAAATAGTTCTATTTAAAATATAAAATCAGAAATCACCAAATTTCTACACAACAAACTCACTTTCTAGTAGACCAATGTGGTTTAATATCAAAACTCTAAGTGTCCCTCAACTTGCTGAGCATTCAGAAATCTAGTGTGAAAGCAAACTGCCATAATTTAGAGGAAAAAAAAAAAACAAATCATGGTGGATTTCTAAAAAATATGGTATAAAACTTACTAGTCTAGGATGAGAACACACTACTGATAAATACAGATAAAACATAAAAGATTGGGCGGGGGATGTGGCTCAAGCGGTAGCGCGCTCGCCTGGCATGTGTGCGGCCCGGGGTTTGATCCTCAGCACCACATACAAACAAAGATGTTGTGTTCGCTGAAAACTAAAAAATAAAATATTTAAATTCTCTCTTTCTCTCTCTCTCTCCCTCTCTCACTCTCTCTTTAAAAAAAAAACATAAAAGATGGATGAAGATAAATAAAGAGAAACTCTTATTGAAAGCCATTGATAAAATGAAAAAGATGAAAAGGATACAGAGAATGAACACTTAGAATCTTCAGTACAACCAAGAAAAAAATTTAGAAAGAAAGAGGTGTATTTTCCCTACTGAGTATTCAAGATATGACAGGTATGGTGTCAGGTTCTGATTATACCCCCTCCCAACTTATCTGAAGTTTTACTTTTTCCAGGTTCAGTTGCCAGTAGTACCATGGTCCCATGATTAGAAATTCAAAAAAAAAAAAATTCACAAATTTTAAATTATGTGCCTTTCTCAGTAGCATGATAAAATCTCATGCTGTCCTCTCTATCTTGCCCAGGCACATAAATCATCCCATTGTCCAGTGTATCTGCTTTGTATATACTACCCACCCATTCATCACTTAGTAAGTATCTCATATATTGTATCAATTGTCACTGTTTTGCAGTCCTTTTGTTCAAGTAACCCCTATTTTGTTTATAAATGGCCTCAAAGCACAAGCAAAGTAATGCAACTGGGATATGCCAAAGAGAAACCAAAAAAATGCTTCAAGAGGAAAGTAAAAGTTATCTTCTTAAGAGGAAAATCATATGCTGAGGTTTTAAGCTTTTGTTGTCAATTTCCTGCTGTACCTAATTTACAAAATTAAACTTATCCTAAGTGTGTATATATTTAAGAAAAAAACAGAACTCATTGGGTTCAGTACTATCTGTGGTTTCAGGCATCCATTGGGGGTTTTGAAATGCATCCCAGATTACTGTATGTGAAATACTGAAAGCAAATCAGATTTGGAAGATTTTACTATTGTCAATCTATACTGCGTTTCCCTACCTGCTGCAGTCTGGCTGGGCACAAAATCACGAGCCACTCAAACAGGAACAAACTTTATTTTGAAACTCCCACCAATGCCCTGTCTGCTCCCAGGAAAATATGCCCACCCACACACGCCGGAAATCCCTCCTCTGGAATTCCCTCCTACCGCACTTCCCCAACCAATGGGAACTCTCCAGGAGTCCCATAGCAGGCTGAGGTGGACAGCAGGGGTCTAATATCCATTTGAAAGCAGATCTTAACATAATCATATCATCTCAATGGCTTGTTGGCATCACCTTTCAACCAAAAATGCCATGCATCATTACTACTTGGCTATGGCTCTTAGCACCTACCAGATCTGTTTTGGGAATAAGATGATACTTCCTATCTCAGCAACATCAGACTAGGTTGTAGGGATTCCCGACCCAAGACATAATGGTAAAAATGACATGTTCTATTTCCAAGCTGAAGCCATAAGATTCATCACATGGTCTTGCCATTTCTTTTCCCTCTACCATGAATCCTGTAATGTTTCAGACAGGGACTGCTTCTCTGACCTGAATTCCCAAGAAAGGGATTTGGTGCAGCACAGCTGCTGTTCACATTTTCATATGTGAGAATGAGCACCTACGAGGAAAGCCACTGAGATGTTTTGACCACAGCATAAGTTAGCCTCAACTGCTTGATGAAATGAGTCACTACCAGTAGCAGAAATGCCAACATGTTAGGCTGAAATCTAACAACAATGAAAAGTCCCAGCAGATTTGGTGAGCAGAAAAGCAATAAAGGCACTTACAGAAAGAAACATGACAGAAAGGAAACCAAGCTAGAAAGATTCAGAACCAAGAGGATGGTTCGACAATGAAATCCCAAAAGATGCAAAGAGAAGAAATGGTACTCAGAGAGAGAAGTCAGGGTTCAGAATCACCTTTCTCATCAGATAACACATAATTTAGACAGAATCCTATCTGAAATTAGACATGTGATTTCCCCAGACAAATCCAGACCCAAACCAATATGAAGCCTAAAATCCTAAAAGGTAAAATTAGGAAAGTGTAAATCTCTTAAGGCCACTTTTCTCAAACTGGGTAGATGTACAACCTGGGGAAGCTCTATGGTTTTTCTGGAATACATAGAGCCACAAAATAAACTTACATCTCTCTGTCACACGAAGGCAGTGAGGTGGAAATGAGCAAACTGGAATAGAAACCCTGATTTTGCAGCCATTGAGACATGTGTTATGAAGAAGAATAAAAAAAACTGCACACCTGAGAGGCAGAACATCCCAGACATCTCCAGCTTTCTGTCTGCTCTGCTCTTCAAGACTCCTAGTATGGAAAAATTTAAGAGGCACTAAAGTAAAATAAAGCTCACTTCCCACCCAGAAGGATGCTTTTATCCTCAAAAAGGCACACAAGACCCGCCATGAAAACATGACTATGAGTCACCAGGCTTGTTCAGAGTATCAGGAAACAGCAAAACAGTAGCGAGGAATGACATTCATTTCCCAAATATTCAAGGAACAAAGTATGTCAGACCAAGCCCACAATTAAATCGCTGCCTTTTCTTTCAAAACAAGAAAGAAAACAAAATAATTCAGACTCCAATCCACATACTGAATTTACCTCACCAAAGAGAAACAATACTTTTTTGGAAAGTGTAAAAAAAAATAGATTTACATATATATTCTAAGTGGAAGAAAAAGCTCAAGTACATAATAATGACTTAAATAGATGAGTTCAATTTAAGCAGATAAACTAGAGGCTAATTTGAATGACTTGCTTCTTTTGCACTTTTTACATTAAGATCTTTAATTTTCCCCATGAGCATTAACGTCTCATAACCATGTTAAATTTCACCTAAAATTCTACCTGAATCAAAAAGGCAAAAAGCTCTGGAGAGAAAGTCTCCACCTATAATATACTACAACCTCGTTTCTTCTGCACAAAACCTGAGGCACAACAAAATTTCCCTAACTTATACAGATGTCATAAATTAACAAATTTCTTATATGTGTGTCTACATCATTTGATACTCATCAATAGCATATGCCAGGATGTGTAGCATGAATTGGCTATGTGATCTAAGGAGAATTGTAGAATATCTCTAAACCTTAATTGTTTCTTTTGTAATCTGAAACAAATCAATACCTTCACAGCCCCCTCTGACATCACCTAACAGTTCTATAAAATTCTGTCCTATGGCTTTTGTTCCCTTCCTTCTCTTTGTCCTTCAATCATGTTCTCTGCATTTCAGCTACATTTGACATATTGACATCCCATTCTTTTTGGAAATTGTTCTTCCTTGGCTTATTTCCATAACACCACCCACTCCTGATGTTTGTTTTCTCCATCCTTTTCTAATGGTTCCTCTGTTTCTTTTAATGCTTCCTCTGTGTCATCACAGATCCCAGCACTCAACACTGGTTCTCTTTGTTTTAAATTAACAAATTTTTATCACCTTGCTCATATTTCACTGAATTTGCAATTCATTCCAAATTCCTCAGAAAATTTCCATTTCGATAATTCAGCCATGAATTACGTATTCTGTGTGTGTCTGTGCATGCGCGCATGGAAAACAGACTCAAGTTCTACACCCTTGGGGATACATGCCTGTTATTTTCTCCTTTATTGCTTGATGTCATTCCCTACAAGGTAAGATTAAAATTGTTATGCTATTTCCTGATCACACTCTCTGAGGGCTCATGGCAACAGGAGGGGAAGAGAGTCTATTATAATTAAGTTGTCTGAATTGCCTAGCAAATATTCCTCTTTGGACAAGATCCAAGAAGGATCTGCTGCCTACGAAATTCCTCGCCCTGCCATATACTGCAGCAGAATAACATGGCTTCAGTGTTGGTCAGAGGTTCTTTATTTTGCCAATTGAATCATTTATCAGTGTCAGGAGCTGCTGCTTCCAAAGTCCAGCTGGTCCTGCAGGCTTCACTTTCTTCCCACACAGTCTAAGGGAGTTGGAGTGTTTTCCTTCCTCATTAAAGCTACTCTCACCCACTCCTTCCCTCAGGGTCTTGTATTTCCACAGGGTGGGGAGAAGGATGCAGCCTTTTAAGCTGCCTGCTCTTCAGCTCTCCTAGAAAACTTGAATATATTAAGGTCTCATCTTGAATATATCAAAAATAAATAGGCATGCAAAAGTAAACATGGTTTAAATCTCCACAAAGTTCTGAATGCCACCGCCTCTAGTTTTTTATTTAATTTAGTTATTTTAATTATTTAATTAATTTAATTATTTATTCCCATGACACTGCTGTTTTTTTCTTCCCTTATCCCTGTATTTATTTCTTTCATCATATTTGTCCATAAGTATTAGAATAGAGGTAAAAGTCAAACTAAATAGAGAAACAGTAAGGTAGGCAAATCAGCAAAGGATGTTTCAGAGATCTTTATTACTTAATACAAAGGAATCATATCCCATGCCTAATTCAATGTGTTTCCATGTTGTTTTGCAACAGGTTGGTTCTCAGTAACAAAGCTTCCTTAATTCTTTGCATATATGCCAGAGGTTGGAGCATGAAGGTGGAGGGAGATGTTCCCAGACAGTCTGGGCTCAGGGACAGCACCTTGGACAAGGGCTGTTCAGCACCTTGGACAGCCCCCAAGACACCTATGTGGTTTTCAAACATTGAAAGGCATGATCTGTGTAGCACCAAACAAGCAGCATTAATGCTATTGAACCAAAATTTTCTAGCACACTCTGGTAAGAGCACATAAGGGTGACACACAACTTTCTCTAAAATAAGCCATGTCCCTGATAAGAAGAGCTACCAGAGACTTTGAGAGTCTGTTGAGCAGGACTGCCATAGGTATGATAAATTGCATAAGAAAAATAATGAGTTTTGTGTTTATTGTTTAGATACACTGAATTCTGAAGCATTAAAATATATTAGTGCTACTAAATGCTTATGCTGAAGACTTCAAGCACTGCACAGTTGGGGTCAGTGGGAACACAGGCCACCATGTGCATAAGGGTGTGTATTACTGCGGCCCTGATGGTACTTGCAAAATCAAACACAGTAGATATTATTACTAAGGTTATACAGGCCTGGAAAATAAGGCAATAAATACTTGATACCTGTTCAACAGGCAATAGCTTTGTGAATTCCTTATTAAAATATGGTAAATGTAATAATTACTGACATCTTTATAAGTAACTTTTGCCATAAAAGAGAAAAGAAAGAGGAACAAAATCTCATACATAGAAAACTTTTTCATTGAACTACCTCTCTAACTCAGAAACTAACTGTGAGCTAGCATTTAGAAAAATGCTCAGGTGGAAAGCCAGCAGTATGAACAGATGCATGAAACCTGGATCTGAGAAGACAGTCACAAAGGTGTGACTTCACAAAGCTGAATCCTGTCATCTCATCTGTGACTCTAAACCCATAGATGTTCCCATCATTACATTATAATTTTTGGCCTTTGCTGACATTTTTCTCTTGAAAATAGCTTAAATAACACATAAAAATTAAAATTGGCTCATTTTTTCAGTTCAGACAAGTTAACTCAGTCATGAAATTAATGTTAATCAATGTACTTATCATTTCTGTAGCTTAGAAGAAAATTAGATTATCAAGGAGATGAGACTTAATGAGGACATAATCAGCACCTTGACTAACAGATGACTAATTAGGCAGAACATCCAAAAACACTTATGATCAAAGACGAAAGGTTTCTGAGCACTGCAGACACTCTTGGTGTGCTAGGAAATGGCGCCCTCCGTGTGACAAGTTCATGTGCTGTTGAATTGGAAGAAGATGCATGAATTTCAAAGGAAAAAGCATTGAAGTGTCTGAAATTTACTTTTCCATTTCCTCACTTTAAGCTCTTTGTAGTAACAAGAGCTGTCATGAGGAACACAGCACTGATTTCATAAAACAATTTCTATGACTTTTTCAGATGCCTTTTCATAGATATTAATACAGAAGATGTGAGACAGAATAAGTAGGGATGGATATTTGAAATCTTGGCATTGGACCTGGGGGATAGACACCACAGAGAACATCTCAGCATCCACAGATGTATCCAAGATTTGTGGCCCAATTTCCAGCTGTTCTTGTCATCAATTCCAAGAATATCTATGATCTGAAGACCAAAGTAAACATATGTTCTATCTTTCAACAAAACAAAATCAGAAAGCTAGCTAATAATCACTAGTACAATTTCTCCATTCATTTCCTACAGGCAAACTAACTTGTATACCAATCTGTACTCAGATGTTTTGGAAAAGTTAATCCATAGTGTGTGCAATATGATAGAACTGTCTAGTTAGCATTATCACAGCAGGCAGGCTGAATACATCTGAAAGACATGCTCTACTGCAACTGAGTTTATGACCCTTGAGAAGCCAGCTTTTCTCCTGTGTGTGTGTACGTGTGTGTGTGTGTGTGTGTGTGTGTGTGTGTGTGTATACATGCATGAGTGGGTGGGTGGGTAGGTGTGTATAGCAATGACTTATAAGGTGCACTGAAGCATTATTTAAATATCTTTCGACCTTTACCTTAATGCCTAAAACAAAGAATTGAATTTATCAGGGGAGGGGTGGCTGATTTGGAAATCACCCAACCACAACTCTACCAATTGTTCAGTATGTTCTGTATGTTCCTTTCTATGGGTCTGGATGCCAGCTATATCTATAATATTCTCTCATGAGCAAATTGGGCAGGATGTGAAAACACTAGAAAAACAATTGGTGTTTTCAATTTAGAGGGATACATGAATGAGAGAGAAGGAAGTGCTTGTCTGTCATACTCCAGTCACTTAAAACACTTAAAATGTTCCTGAAGCTGCCATTCACAATGGCTGCATTTGCTTGTTAGGGCTGCTATAACTAAATACCACACACTGGGGAGTTTAAATAGCAGAAAACTACTGTCTCACAGGTCTGGATGCTGAAAGTACAAAAGTAAGGTTTGGCAGGTTTGGGTTCTTGAAGCCCTCTCCCCCTTGCTTGCAGATGTCCACCTTCTTGCTATGTCCTCACACAGCTGTGTGTGTGTGTGTGTGTGTGTGTGTGTGTGTGTGTGTGTGTTTTCCAGGTGTCACTGCCTCTTCTTATAGGAACAACAGTCTTATCAGATTAGGGCTCACCCATATGACATCATTTAATCCTAATCATTTCTTTAAAGACCCTATCTCAAAATACAGTCCCATTCCAAGGTACTGGGGGTTGCACTTCAACATATGAGTTGTGGGAAACACTAATAAGTTCATGACTGACCAATGTCCTCAATGGAACCCTTTAACATGGAAACATACTCACAAAGCATAACACTCAGTGAGTAGTCACTTTGCTCCAGGGACCATCTCAAGTGTCACAATTCAACTGTTTCATAATAACTTGATGAGGTTGGTACCATTTTGCAAATAAGAAAACTGAAGTACCAAGGCTGAGAACTTGCTCAAAGTTACACAACTACTGGATGGCAAATCAGCATTTGATTCCAAGTATTCTGAGTTATTGAAGCCTTATTTCTGCCTCAAGAATACATAAGGTCAGCCTTGGCTCACCACTTCAGTGCTCTAGGCTGTGAAGACAGGGGTGTTGATGATGATAAGGAATGAGGCTGTGCAATAAGAGTCAACTGTTGACATGAGGACAGTTTAACTCAAGGTATCATTTTCCATGTTCTCACATACAGACCTCATCTATAAATAAATACACCAAAATTGTTCACTTGTTTTTATCAAAAGCTCACGATTCCACAGAATTTATTACATAGTGATAAAGTCTGTGGGTGCTAGAATCACACCCTGCCTGGCTTTAAAATATGAGCTGCCTCTCTGACTGTGCAATCGTGGGGAAGTTGTTTAGCCTCTGTAATTCACATCTGTAAATAAGGGTGACCACAGGACTCACTTCCTTGTGCCAACATGAAGATTGAGGGAGACGCTCCAGGTAAAGTGATCAACAGAACACTTTGCTCCCTGCAGAACTACCCTGCAGTCCATACATGTCATATGTCCTGTTATTGCTCTACACAGTACTTTTTAAATGATCAGCTGTGCTGTCAGTAGATGTTTCATAAATGCTTGATTGAACAAAGTTTTGCTACATTTCATAATACAAGAATATCAGGAATATCTTCATGAGAAATATATATAAAAAAAATCCTCCCCAAAACAAGATCCTTGGGAGTTTGTAATGATTCCTTATTTTTCATTTGTACTTCTAGGTATCAAACACACAGTCAAGTTTCTCAGAGAGTTTTTTATAGTCTTCAATATTACAGTAATAGAGGATCCCAGAGTACACAGAAACAATTATACAGATGTATAATAACCACTTAACAAACTATATGGAGAAAAATCATGTTAATATGATAAATTGCTGCCTAAGGAAATTCAAACACATGATGCCAGCAGTCAAAAGAATAATCAAGCTTGTTTCCAAAATGACAGTTTTTATGACATATACTCAGTTTTCTCATATGTAAAAAAGAATTATAATTATGGATCACTGTGAGAATCAAGCAAATAGTACCCCAAACACACTATAAATGCCAAAGTACTACTTGAGGAAAGGAATTATAATAAATATGCTTTATCACTACTTTTGTCTAAGGCAGTGTGGTAGGGCTTTGATATTTGAAAAATTTTAAAGCTCCTTGGAAGATTCTTATAAATAATCAGGTGTGTGATATGCAGTTAAGGAAACCATTATGTTTACTGTGTCTTTATAACCTCAGGTTCATTTCTAGGTCCTAACATCATAGGTGATTCTTTACAGGCACAAGTCAAATAAAGAACTCAAGAATATGTACTTTTAAAAGGTCTCCAGATGGTGGTTATTGGAAATCTCTGGTAAATTTTTTCACTGTATCTGGCACTTAATGAACACTTAGTGTGTTGATGGAAACTCTAGTACATAGCTCTAGAATAAGATTGTTTAAAAAAGATACTTGTCTGGCTCCAGGTTTCATTCAGCCACCATAAGACATTACTGCTAATGCGCTTACTTCATTGAGATTTCTACTCCAGTGACAAAGTCAACCACAGGTTTTACAGCATGGCTTACAAAAGAGAATCACAGTAGATGCAAACCAATAAAACAGATGCAAGTCTGAGAACCAACTACAGCTCATTTACGCAGATGTTCACAGTCATTTCAGATAGTCTCCCCAGGCCTAAATAATAGATATGCCTAATTCTCTGTATCCCATTACCAGAATGGTACAGCCAGTCTGAGGATTGTTTAGAAGGAGCCTCAAAAATTGAAAATGAGCTTTCCTCATAAGAGTAGTGGGAGATACTTGGAATTGGTCTCTAAATGAATGCTGAGGAATGGGAATCTAAGCCTTCTGAGTCTGCATCATTTATTAAATATTATAAAGTGAAAAACAACTAAAAGTAGGTAAAAACAAATAGGATGGAAACCTTCAGAGAAATACCATGAAGAGCCTCCTTTAGAAGTGATTTTTTTTTTTTTTAATTGGGAACAGACTCCATAGGAAACAGCATAGTGATGTTTGAAACATCTGTAGTTTGGGTCAATTTTTAGTTTGGCTTAAAGCTTTTGATTTACATAGGCCAAAACTGAAGAGAGAATCTTGCTGATGAATAGAACAAATAAAAGTAGTTAATAGATAGACATGTTCTCTAACAAATGTGTCAAGTTTTTGCTTTCTTTCTTCCATCTGGCACCATGGACAGCATCCCTAACATTTAGAAGAAGTAGGCAGACTCATTTTACATGAGCAAAGACAAGAGATTTAATAAATGTGTTGGATATTAAATAGAGAGACTATAGAGGAATGCAGAAAAGGTTCACAAGCAAGGCACCTATACTGTCTGCTCGCTTCTAAAGAAGTCAATTGCATTAACAATCATAGTGGGTTTTAATTAGGAAAAAAAACATTAAATCAAGATTATAAAGAAAAAAAATACATGTTTCCCACAAAAACAATATTTAAAAAAGAGAGTGACCATCTTAATTCAGTGTTTAATGGACAATTTTCATTGTTATTTTGGCCATATAGTGACTATTTATATAAATAAATTAAACTAAGACACTCATAAATACTAACTACTAAGTGAACTACTTTATAGGGTGAGGTCCTTTGGAGTAACATCTAGTAAACACCCATTTAGCCTGGGAGTCTATCTGGAAATGGGATTATGAGACGGTATAGAAATAATATTTTTTTTTAAGAATACTAATTTGGGTGAGGGAATTCTCAAGCATGAAAGTTAGATGAAGAAATTAGGACATCAAATTATATCATAATGTTAATAGTACTGTGATATCATGTAAAGTCTATTTCTTTTGTCTACCATTTTAATTGCTGCAAAAGAAAATGGATTTCTGTACACTTACAACACAAAATTGCATTTGAATTGTTCATTACTTCTATCCAATGTCCTGTACAATTCCGTGCCGGATAGGCACTCAATAATTAGGTGATGGGTCAGTCAAAAAGGCTTTTGAAAGACACTTATCCATAGAGAAGTTATCCCTGCCTTTTAGCTGCTAGCTAGTAGCAGCATTGTGCTCCTCCAGCTGTATACTATACCCAACCTCCACCTGTCTACTCAAGAATACAGATCACCTGTTCTCCCCTTTCCCTGATGAATCATCACATTTTCTTCTTGGACTAAATGAGTCCCACTTGTATGTAATTGACATCTTTAAAATATGTACTCTGGACCCTACTTCCTCTGCCAGCTGAAATCTTATTTCTTTGTTCTCCTCTGAAGCAAAACTTGAAACCCAATGTCCTCTAGCCTCCTGATAGCACATATCTTGCTCTATTTATTTCCCATTTTCTTGTTTTTCCACATTCTTGCAATATTCTACAAGACAATATAATCTACTTATTTACTGTATACTTATTTTCTTAGAATACAAGATCCAAAATGGCAGTGGTCTTTGTTTGTCTTGTTCACTGATGATTCTCAGTGTCCTATATCAGTTCCTGGCCTATAGAAGACAGTCAGTCATTGTATGGCAAGTGTATACCTTGAAAAATTGTATTAGTTTGTTCTACATCGGCCTCCATGTAATATCACCTATTAAACAATCTCAAAAACCATTTTGAAAGTTGATTTTAAAATAAAACACTTTAAGTGTTATGAAATATTTGTATGCTGTCGGTTTTTCAGTATTATAAAACTCCCACATAAATAAGAATAAAGAGCTCCCCTAGGTGAAATTTACTTCCAGATACAGCTGTTTACTGATTTTTCTCTGTGATTTTTGAGCTTAAACTTTAATAGGAACCCTTCATGAATTCAGACAAAAAATTACAAATTTCTCTCAAAAACAATTGTCAGATATTAATTAAATATAGTAATGCTTTTGCTAAAAGGCTCTTTCTTTCAGAGAAGATAAAACTTGCTCTAGAATATAATACATAAAAAAATTAAAGAGTCTACAAAATAGAGAGCTTAACTGGGATTCAAGGATAAGAAAAAATTATTTTACATAATTAAAATTACTTACTATATTGTTTGTAAAAACATGAAAAACTGTGAAGATTAAAAATACTATATGTGCCAGCAGATCTTTATAGAGCATCATGACTATCAGGGCAGCTTCAGAACCCAGGGTAGAATAAAGCCCAGGCCATGTCAGAAATATGGATATCCTACTGTGAAAAAACTTACAATAAAAGAAGTAAAATAAGCTACAACAAAGAGGGGCTTCGATATTGAACAAGTAAGGAGGCATATAGCATGCAAATTAGAGGGTAAATCCAGAGCATATTTGTGACAAGAAGGCAACTCAAAATTAGCTATATTAAGCATCTCATGGGTGCTAAAGGTCATGGAGATTTCTTAAAATGATTAAAACAGGATATCTTTCTTTATGTTATAATCTGATGAGGACACAGGTACGAATCAAATAACTGTCACATATGAAAACTGGACTACAAATAATGTACTAGTGAAATAAATAGAGGAAGAGAGACTCCTGACTAAGGGGGCTAGAAAACCAAAATGTGGACTATATCTTGAGTAGAACTTAAAGAAGGGGCACTAGGACATGAACATGGCAGATGAGATAAGGGCAATCATAAGGGAGCAGGTGCAGAGAGGGAAGTGGGAAAGAGCTTGGAAGTAAGCAGTCTAGTCTTAAATGACTCCATCAGACACTGACCACCAACTATTCACTGCATCAACTTCCTTTCTGCCTTTAATTACAACAGAGCATCTTGATTCAGATGAGTCTCCTTAATGTGATCCCTCAAGAGAAAAGACATTTGCTTGGCTGGTTGGCTGCTGAGCTCTGCCAAGTACTAAAAGAGGAAGTATGATCACATCCCTGGGTATGGACAAAGAAAGGTTTATAATGCCCTTAATGTGAAAGGAAGCCCAAAGCAAATTGCACCTAGAAATAATTTCACTTTTTTATAGAGCAGGGGAGTAAATAAAGAAAAAGAGCAAGCAAGTAGAATTTGTCCCATGTCATATAAATAAATATTTTTTTCTTAATTGATTTTATTCCTTAAATACATGACAGCAGAATGCATTACAATTCTTATTACACATATAGAGCACAATTTTTCATATCTCTGGTTGTATATAAAGTATGTTTACACCAATTCATGTCTTCATATATGTACTTTGGATAATGATGTCCATCACATTCCACCATCATTGCTAACCCCCTGCCCCCTCCTTTCCCTTCCCACCCCCTGCCCTATCTAGAGTTCATCTATTCCTCCCATGCTCCCCTCCCTACCCTACTATAAGTCAGTCACCTTATATCAGAGAAAATATTCAGTATTTGTTATTTTGGAATTGGTTAACATCACTTAGCATTATCCTCTCCAACTTCATCCATTTACCTGCAAATGCCATAATTTTATTCTCTTTTATTGCTGAGTAATCTTCCATTGTATATATATGCCACATTTTTTAATCCATTCATCTACTGAAGGGCATCTAGGTTGGCTCCACAGTTTAGCTATTGTGAATTGTGCTGCTATAAACATTGATGTGGCTGTGTCCCTGTAGTATGCTGTTTTTAAGACCTTAGGGTATAGTCTGAGGAAAGGAATAGCTGGGTCAAATGGTGGTTACATTCCCAGATTTCCAAGGAAGCTCCATACTGCTTTCCATACTGGCTGCACCAATTTTCAGTCCCACCAGCAATGTATGAGTGTGCCTTTTTCCCCCACATCCTCGCCAACACTTATTGTTGTTTGTCTTCATAACAGCTGCCATTCTGACTGGAGTGAGATAATATCTTAGAGTAGTTTTGATTTGCATTTCTCTAATTGCTGGAGATGATGAACATTTTTTCATATATTTGTTGATTGATTGTATATCCTCTTCTGAGAAGTATCTGTTCATGTCCTTGGCCCATTTATTGATTGGGTTTTTTTTTTTTTTTTTTTTTTTTTGGTGCTTAGCTTTTTGAGTTCTTTATATACCCTAGAGATTAGTGCTCTATCTAATGGGCGGGGGAGGTAAAGATTTGCTCCCAAGATGTAAGCTCTCTATTCACCTTACAGGTTGTTTCTTTTGCTGAGAAGAAAGATTTTAGTTTGAGTCCATCCCATTTATTGATGCTTGGTTTTAGTTCTTGTGCTATAGGAGTCTTATTAAGGAAGCTGGGGCCTAATCCCATATGATGAAGATTAGGGCCTACTTTTTCTTTTAATAGATGTGGAGTCTCTGGCTTAATATCTATGTCCTTGATCCACTTTGAGTTGAGTTTTGTGCATGGTGAGAGATAGGGGTTTAATTTCATTTTGTTGCACATGGATTTCCCAGCACAATTTGTTGAAGAGGCTATCTTTTCTCCAATGCATGTTTTTGGTGCCTTTGTCTAATATGAGATAATTGTAATTTTGTGGATTAGTCTCTGTGCCCTCTATTCTGTACCAATGGTCTACCAGTCTGTTTTGGTGCCAATACTATGCTGTTTGGTTACTATTGCTCTGTAGTATAGTTTAAGGTCTGGTATAGTGATGCCACCTGTTTCCCTCTTCCTGCTAAGGACTGCTTTAGCTATTCTGGGTCTCTTATTTTTCCAGATGAATTTCATGATTGCCTTTTCTATTTCTATGAGGAATTCCATTGGAAAATTGATTGGAATTGCATTAATAAACAAATATTCTTAATGGAATAACTTGAGGGCACTACCACAGACAAGAAGTCAGATTTTCCTGTGTCAAAATGTATGTGTGGACTCAGACATAATTTTATTAATTGCAAAATTTGTTGCTGGAGAGATTTTTGGAGAAGTACAGATTTAGTAGAACATGCATAAGCTCTTGCTTTAATATACTTCATTAAAGGAAAAGAAATCCTATCACCCACCCTGTTTCATGCTGCTCTCTTGGTCCACAGACTACTCATTCTTTGTGGTAAATTTTACACGAGGCCATGGCTTTCCATAGAAAGATTTCCTTACACATTCTTTGCCAAAATGTCACCAGAATACTGTTTCCTGGTTTTCCATGTCCATTAACAACCTTCATGGGTCTTCCTCCTGCATCCAAACATTTTCCTTTCCCTTCCTTTAACACTTTTCCCATTACATAAAGAACATAAAGGTAAACCTTGTCTAATTTATACTCATAGTGTTCTGTTGAGTATGCCTACCAATGGGCAATAAACTGAACATGAGGGCCATTTCACCCATTACACACTTAACAGCATTCTGTTCATTGAATGTCATGGCTGATGGTAAGTAGCATTGTAAATATTTTGATCACTGTGATTTGAAAGAGCCCTGTTATATCTGTATAAACATTATTTAAACTTATTATTTTTTCACCCTCCTCAGCCCTGAACAAATTATATTTCTTTTCTCAAATATATGACCTGGAACAATGTCCGTTTTAGTTAAAAGTACTAAAAATAGACAATAGAAAGATGCTCTATAATAACAAACCTGTAATTTGTACCAGAGCTGCTCTGGCAGGAATGAACCCTCTTCCCAGTACTGAGAATACTACTGATTTCCCTCAGTGGCCACAGTAGAACAGGGATAATTGGAGTTCAAGCTGTGAAATTAACTGCTATACTTCTAATAAGAATTTCCCAATAAAGTAGAGGGGAAAGTGGTTACAAATGATCTGCTTGGGATCTCTAGGATCACTGCAGTAGGTAAAGACAATACAAACCTCAGATGAGATCTCATACTTCAAAAACTCAAGAACAATGTTTAATCCTTCAAGGGCAAATGCAAACACACCATACATCTTTAACTGATAGCTGTCATGCCAGCAAAGTCTAAAAGGCATATTGTCCCCTAAGTTCACCAATTATATTAACTACTACCTTTATTTTAAGACATTAATAATGCTTATCAATTGTTATAAGTATATATGTTATAATGCTTACATGTTTCATATAGAACAGCCCATGGATCAATTTCATCCCACAGACATGGATTGTTTTTATAATCCTCATTATAAAATTGAGGATTTTATAACATAGGTAACAATATTTATAGGTAACAATATTTAATAATGATATTTCCACTGACACAGAGCCAGATTTATTGGAAGTAGGGGGAAAGCTCTCTGAGGCACAGAAGTGAGGGCAGACCAGTAGGCAAAGGGGACTGTCAACTGTGGCACTTAGTAAATGTGGACTCTTGGCCAGCAGTCCTCAGGAGTGGAGGGAGGAGACAGCACAGTGGATATGAGTCAGTCACAGCTAGAAGCAGGGGAAACTCTCCACTGGAGTAACACAGCAGATGGGGAGATGGCTCACATAGTCAGAAGACTGGTTACATAAACTGGTAAATACACCATTAAATACATAAATCAAAAGCAATGGAAACCAACTTTCTTACTCTGAAAGAAGGAGGTATGAATATAGGAAGGGGGTCAATTAAAATAAAGCAGGAGATACTGAATGGCAACTAGAGGTGTCATGGTTTCAGACAGAATTAGGAAGTGTTCCCTCTTCTTTCCCAAAATAGTATGTGTAAAAATGGTATTAATTTTTAAATGTGAGCATTTTCCAGTGAAACCATCTAAATCTGGAGAACTCTTTTTCAGGTTTTAGATTACAAATCATTTATAGGACTATTATAGGACTACTCAGATTGTCTATTTCATCTTTCAAGCTTTGTTACTTGGTGGTTGTAGAGATATTGGTCTATTGTGGTTGTAAAGTACAAGTTGATGGTATTATTTCATTATTGACCTTTAAATGGCTGAGGATCCAAAGTGATATCTCTGTTTTACTTCTAATACTGGTAATTTGTGTCCTTTAGTTATTGCCAGTCTTGCCTACAAGTTTCTCGATTTTTGTTGTTGTTGTTGTTGTTGCATTTTTCTCTCTCATTTTCCTGTTTTTAGATCTATTGATTTTTGCCCTTATATTTTTATTTCCTTCATTTTTCCTGTTTGGTTAAGTTTATTTTGCACTTCTTTTTATGTTTCTTGAGGCCGAGACCACATAATTGGTATATGACCTTCCCTGTTTCTGATGCACATATTTAATGCAACCAAATTTTCCTCTGTTCTGGCTTTAACCGCTTGCAAAAAATATGTTTTCATTTTCAAGGCCATGTATTTGGTGCACTTACCCAGTTCCCCAAATAAACAGGATCCTACTTCTGGATTTCTAATATTTTCTATATTCTCTCCCTATTAAACCATAGGATGTAGAAAGAGTCTCATTAAATCCAGTGAGGTGTCATTGGGTCATTCGAATTTTAACAAGGCACCCAGCTTCCAACATGACAACCAGGGGAGGAAGAGAACTCTGATACTATACCCCAAATCACACCCACTAAAGATCACATCCTCTTAGTTGATTTGATCTATACAGATTGTGAATAATCCACAGCATGATTACCAACCAAATCCTTATGCAAATTTTGTCTTAAAGATACTAAAAATAGATATGAAGCATAGAATTTTCAAGGACCAATCAGAGGAAAAAACTTGAAAAATTTGTATGAGTTAGTGCAATGAATGCACTGGTTCCTTGATGTATTTTCCCAAGACCAGTATCATGGGCATCACGTGGGAACTTGTCAGACACACAGATTCTCAGGCCTCAACCCAGACCTACTGAATTAGGAACTCTGGGAGAGGAGCAGGAATGTGTGCTGCACCAGATGTGCTTTCAGGATGATTCTGAGCCAATTCCAGTCTGATAAACAAAGCTCTGGTGGACACAAAATCCAATCTCTGAGCTTGAAACTTAGAACCCAAGTTTAGTAACCTGACAGGAAGATCTGCAGGCTGCGTGAGGTTCTTCATGCTGTCATTTAAAATTAGACCATTATTCAAAACAGACCTGATGGAGCCACATAAAAGGTGAATATATCAATCTGTTTGCATCGTGGTTATCTCTCATTTTAAAAACGTGTTTGAAGGTATTTACTAAGTATTTGCAAATTGCAAACATATTCACAGAATACATATAATTTACCATAAATTTAAAAATTTCATAAGTTAATGTACTATGGTAGTATACTATTTATTTACATGCTCTTAAAAATCTTTTATTCTGAAGGTTTTAAAAATTTTAATCATAAATATATGGTTCTAAATAACTCTCATAAAACTCTCTCCAAAAATAACACAGTATGCATCTCTTTGATCCCAGATATAAAAATATACTCTAGGAACGCACTCAAAATTATAATTATTGCTGTTAGTCAATTTTAGAAAGGATTTGTTAGATTTCCATGAAAAGCACTGGGTCCTATGAAGATAAAAAAATGAAAACAACAAGACAAGCTGCCTGTCCCAGGAGGATCAACTCAGAGTAAGGAGAAGACCTGACCCAGCCTTCAATCACTGTAGCAGCCTAATAACTTTAGTCACTGGTCCTGAATTCTCGCAGGTTGAGAGGATGCCAAGGTCACAACATTTCCTAGTTTGTATAGGTTGAGCATTCCTATTCCAAACATCCAAAATCTGAAATGCTCTGAAATCTGAAACTTTTTGAGTAATGATATAATACTCAAAAATTTTTAAATCTAGGTGCATTTTGGATATTAAATTTTTAGATTAATCATGCTCAAATGGTAATGTCTAATTAATACCACAAAATCCAAAAATCTCTGAAAAATGGTCCCAAACATTTTGGATAAGGAACACTCAACTTGTAAGAAACCAAAGTCAGGCCATTGCTTTAGGAGGGGGCACAGAGAGAAACAGCAGGACGATACTAATCTATTGTTTCAAAAATGAAATGGAAAGCTACTGATACAGAAAAAGGAGAATCAAGTACTGATCTTAGGCCCAGTCTGAATTAGGGTGCTCACATCCACACTGACTATGATGCAATCCAATATTTGGTTATCTGAGCCCAGGCAGTCCATGATGTATTTTGTTATTGTAATTAGCACACCTGCCAAAACCGTGGCATCTTCCTGGGCAAGTTCATTGACAGGAAGGAAAGAGAAGCCAACAGCCTTCCTTCTCCTGTAAAACCTTTTCCCTGTTCACTAACAGATCATTGGCAGGCAGCAAGATGCACTGATAGTAGCTGGTGTTCACACAAATCAAATTTGCTACTTGTCAGCAGCTCTGATAAGAGGTAAAATGGAATAAAAATGCCTCTGGGGAGGAAGCACTAAAATCAGATTTGTTTTCTTCCTTGTGGATTTTTATAATCCCTGCTTTCCATAGCTCTCTTCATGGAAAATTTTGAGTTCTTTATAGAGGAGTTCACTCTGCTTTCCTTTGTTAAACCCTCCCTTTCCCCCTACCTCACTCTCCTAATTAATTGTTTACAATATCTGGGCCACAAAATCTATGACAATGCAAGTCCAATGGACCACCAGGGTGGTCTGTGCAGACTCTTCACCCTCACTCTCACACAAACCATATTTTAGGAAAACAGGTCTGGGATCAGAAAGAAAGTTTGAGGTTAGAATAAAAAAGGCAGGGGGTGAGCTCATCACCAGAGTTGAAATATAGGCCTTTCAGCCACCATCATTTCTAACATAAGCATGCAGCAATTGCAAGGACCCTTATGATTTTATAAAACGGAATTTAAAAGCAAGATCAACAAGTCCCAAAATGTTTGAATACTTTCTAAAACATTCTGGAATTGTTTACTTTTAATTAAACACTAGTGGACTGTGGTCAGATGACTATAATAAAATGCACAAACTCAAATATGCTTCAATTCATACTGTTAATAGTATCTTTTGAGATTTAGAAAAAAATAAATATTCATCAAATGTGGAATCTAAATTTCCTGCATTAGCTAATACCTTTAAAGTATGGATCCTTGAGATAATGCCATTGGTACTTTGGATGATGAGTCACCATATTAACATTTATGAATGGCATTAACACTAAGAATAATAGATGTTGTAGAGGTAATTACAATCTTGAAAAATCTTTCTTCCTAAGTTCATGTTGTACATAAGCACCACACTTTTTCAGCATAGGCCACAGATGTAAATTGGTCACGAAAACATATTGCGGGTAAAATTTTTTTTTCTCTCCATAAAAAATAAAAAAATTCAGATTTCAGTTATATTTCTCAACATTTGTTTCCACTGAAAATTAATAAATCCCTCTCCTCTCCTTCCACTGTCTTCCTTTCTTTTCTCCTTCTCCTCTTCTAACATATAAATGTAAGACACCCTCTCTCTTCACTCCTCTACAATGACTATAAACTTACCCTCTGATTAACAACAACAACAACAACAATTAAAAACCACCAAAATCAGGATGTAGAAATGTAAGATATTTTTCATGCAAAAATATCTTTCAAGTGAACCGAAGGGGGCCATGAGTCTTCTTGAGAAATAACACTTTTCACATTTCCAGTTTATTTCCTTCACTCTTATAAAATAGAATTGCTTTTTAAAATTTCCCCAAATTTGGAAGTTTTACCCAGGTTTTAAAATCTGCTAAAATTCTTCAGAGAACTAAGGTATAGCTTCCTAGAGTGATTATATGCTATTTTGCCCCATAACATTTGAAAAATGTATATAGTGATAGGAATAGATGGCAGAATGGCCCTATAAAGCCACCCATGCTGCTCTCCTGGTGGCACAGATCATTTAACCAATATAACTGATGGTTTAATCAACCTGACTTTTCTCTAGTACTTTAGACAAAAACAATCCTTATCTGGTTCCGTCAGGAAAGTAAAAAAACAGCAATAAAAATCCATTGAAATCAGAAAACTCAAACTGCTTCCTAGACATGAATGTATTACTGAAATGATATTTCCCAAGTTAGCCTTCTGGGATGTCAACTGCCTCAAAATGTCATTAAAATGACAAAGAAAAAAATGCTAGGGCAAAGAACTAATTAGCTCCACAGGGATACATCAGTCATGAAGTCTAAGTTTCAAAGAGTAGATTATCAATAGTTAAGCAGGGAAAACTATAAACAGAGTCACTTCTTCAATATAAACCCAATCTTTTAAAGCAGACATTTGGGATTGCCCTGCAAAGCAGTGGGGTATTGATTGACAGGTTTTCCTGCAGTCTAAGACAAAGATCTGTATGAGTGATACCCATGTTCAGGAGAAGATGTGTGAGGGTTCACCAGAAAATGGCAGAAATTGATGCACAGATGGTTCTCCTTGGGAAGACTAGGAGACAACTAATTCTGTGGGCCTACATCTAACAAACCTCTAAGAATTCTCTTTTCTCCCTCCATCAGTCCATAGGTGTCTAAAATATTCAGTAATTTGGATGTGATCAATTATTCCCTGATCCTCTTTTTTTCCAACTTTCCCCCTTTCTTTTCTCATTTTTAGATAGAATAAGATCCCTACTCTTCATGGTAAGTTGAGTACTTACCTGCTGAGACATTCATAAATGTGTTCTAGCAGATCTACATGGTCTACATGGTCCTACTGATCTACATGGTCCTACACCTCCTGGATTTTATAACACCTCTCAGTGAGGAAAAGAAATAGCATGTGTCCAGTGAGAAAAACAACAGAAACACTGATACATATAGGGAAGAAAGGAACCTCCAAGATCAGGGATTTTTATGCAGGAACAAAGGAGGCAAAATAAAAATTGATGATTTTTCCATTACTGTTGTCATCCAAAGGCCATAATTTTCTTTGTAAACACTGGTAACTCCAATAATAGCAGGAAATTATTCCATGTTCTTACATTGGCCCTCTGTCCCCATTTTCCAGAATCTATGGGCCCTGCCTTCTTCCTACCCTGCTTATAGTATGAAACCTAAATCTAGTATGAAACCTAAACCCCAGAAAGTTTCAAACATCAATCCAGATCAAACATCCCTCTAAAAAGAGATATATTAGCCAATTCTCAAGTATTGTCAATCAAAATAGGTCATTTGAAAAGTAGTTTGTAGTTTTCCATATACGCTAAACACTCACCTGTCCATAAAAGGAGCCAACATCATACACACACACACACACACACACACACACACACACACACAGTCTGAACCTTTGTTTTTCATTATCTCCTCATCTAAGAAACCTTCTTAGACATTTTTCTTAGTTATATACCCCATGAAATTTTAATAACATATATGTACTATGTATTTATGTAGCTAATGTTTTTGTTTATCTATTTTAAGCATTAAGAGTGAGACCTTTCTTGGACCCACCAAGAACCAAGTTCCATCCATTTGGAGAGGTGTAATCCCTCACAATAATGCATGATGTTGAAGCATGCAACAATTGAAATCATTTTGCCAGAAATATTTACTGCCTCTCTAATATTGGGTGGAATAGAAATGATCAAAACAACATCTTTCCTTTAGATCGGTCACTTGGGACAGAAGAGGTCCAGAACAGCAAAATCTTTGTCTCCTGCTATTCCAAGTCCCAAAACTCCCTTTCTGCAGTGCTTGCTCCCTTGTCTTCTACAAAAGAGTCTCCACAACGAACAAGTTAATTCCAACTCCATTGTTCTTTCTCCATTTCAAAACTTTTAAATTTTAAATTGTATTAGTCCATCTTCTGCTATCAATAAAACAAGACAACAGACTGATGAATTATAAAGAAGTTTATTTTGGCTCATGGTTCTGAAGGCACATGGTTGAGGGGCTACATCTGGAGATGGCCTCTTTGCTGGCAGTCCTGAGGTAGAGCAAGGCTTCACATGGCAAGAGACATAGAGTGTGTGTGTGTGTGTGTGTGTGTGTGTGTGTGTGTGTGTGTCTGTCTGTCTGTCTTCTGGTCTCTGTCTCCTCTTCTTATAAAGGCCCTATGATGCAGACTTGGGACTCCACCCTGATGACCTTATCTAATCGTAATCACCTCCCAGAGATCCAGAGATCCCCCCTAACACTATAGTAAGGCTGTTTCCACCCCCTAAACACCTCACTATGGAAATTAAATCTCAACACATGAACCTTGGTGGGCCCTAAGTCCTCTCCAAACCACAGCATGTGCTAACATACATACACTGTTAAAACCATCTCCCACTCCAGAAATGAGATTAACAGACTCACCTCTTGCCGTTTGAAGTTCTGGACATACTCTTCAAACTGTTCGTCTTTTGTCTCATCAGCTTTCCCCAGCTTCTGGAGGACCTATTGTGAATAAAGCAAAATGTTTTGGTACAGTGATCTTTTCAGAGGAAGCTGTGTTTTCCGTGAACAGGCTGAACAAAGCTGCTGCCTTGCTGTAAGGAGTCTGAGGAGAATCCTCCCTCAGCACTGTCAGTTTTCCTGTTCTGAAAGCATCTTGGCTTGGTGACTTTGTAGTTGAACAGACATGGATTTTAATCACAGATCCACCACCCACAAACTGTGTGATTTTGTACAATGGTCATGCTACATTGCATTTTTTAAATTATATATCTGTTTCCTCCAGGAGGCTGTGCATGACTTAAAGAGAGAAGCAATACCTTTCTTGTTTATTGGCCCAAAGCATCTGACACAAAGCTTAATACATAATATGTATTAAATTATTTGTTAATCAATGAAGCAAAGCTGTTTGACTGAAGTATTCTTCTATTTCCTAGGGATAGTGTGAAGTTCTCCCCAGATATATTCTGATGTTCCCCTCAATTCAATAAATACTCAAAGAGGTCATGGAACACACAGGTCTCATGCTAAACACTGGCCAGTGAGAAATACAAAGACAAATAAGAAAAGCCCCAGCACTGACCCTAAAAAAAAATGTATATATAGACAAGGCACATCCATAAATAAGAGATGAAAGATGATGTGTTAATAGCAATATAAGCAGTTGCATAAGTGTTATTAGCAATCAATAGTCCTTGGAGTTGATATCTTTAGGGAATGCTTTCTAGAAGTTATTTACATTGTGCTGAGAAATTTGACAGAGCTCTTTCCAGCCAAGGAAGTGGCCCAAGGGAAAATCACAGCAAAAAACATTACATATCATGAGACTGGGCATGAATAGTCCTGCTTGCCTAAAGCACAAGACAGGGTACCTGGAAAAGCAGAAAGTCTCTTGAGGACAGAGCAGAAGGATTCAGACTGTCATGATTGGGTTCACTGTTCAATCATTCACTGTTCAATATTCCCTCATCTTGTACCCAAAACATCAACTAACTCAAGAAAATAAAACTGTAAACATTGCCTTCTAGAAATATATCCCCCATGGCATTAGGAAACATTCTTTTAAAAAATAAATAAATGAGCATTAAAATATATGATGATATAAACAACATCCTTGACTAGGTTTTACAACAGATTATGCTACTATTTCCCAAAATTGAAGCTAGAGCCTTATGTGAACTGAGAAATATTGAAGTAGCCTTTTAAAGCAAGGACAGAGAGAGAAAATCATCTAAAACTCGGAAAAAGGCAACAGTTGTCTCTGGTGGTTCCTCAGGGCTATGCTTACGCGTAGTTTGCACTTTCAATTGGCTTCCACTGGACCATGCTGTTTCACAACTCCACAAGGATGGAAGTTGACTTGAAGAATTTGATCCAGCAGAAAGGCAAATATTTTCTATCCAAGGGACAAGATTCCAAAGGTGATGGTTTATGTCATTGACTAGTTTTGTATCTAACCTGGCAATCATATTCTAAAATTCCTTTATTAAATAGCCTGTAAGTACCTAGCTCCTCGGTATGCTTTGAACAAGTTTAAATATCTTACTGGATACTGCATTAATTAATGAACTGAATAAAATTTTCAATCTAGTTTATATATTTTCTGCCTTATTGGTGAGCACCTTGGACAATGAGACCTCAGCAACCTAGAGGCCTCTCTGTCCTTCAGGTCAGGCATGCAGGCCACTGCTCAGAGCCCCTTACCTTAAGAGGAGTCCCCAGTTTGATTTTTGGCCCCTCCCCCACCTCCAGCTAAGGAGCTGCCCCCTTAGGAGCCTGGACTTTGGCCACTATCTCCTTTTTGTTTGGTGAAGCAGCACCATTCTTGTCCTCGATGACCATTGGTTTTGAACTCTTTTTTCTTTTCTTTTTTCTTTTCTTTTTAGTAACAGGGATTGAACTCAGAGACACTTAACCTCTGAGACACATCCCCAGTCTCACTGAATTGCTTAGGGCCTTGCTAAGTTGCTGAGGTTGGCTTTGAACTTGTGATCCTCCTGCCTCAGCCTCCTGAGCCAATGGGATTACAGGTGCTCACCACTGCATCTGGCTCAATTTTTTAAATTTGTTTTTAGATATAGATGACAGTAGAGTATACACTGACATATTCCACGTACATTAAATATAACTTATTCTACTTAGGATTCCATTCTTGATGTCGTACATGCTGCAGAGTTCCACTGGTGGTGTATTTATATTTGAACATAGGAAACTTATGACTGATTTATTGAACTTGTACTATTATTTTGTTACTATTATTGTGACAAAGATAGGCAACGAAAAATTTCATAGTCCACACTTGAAAGAGAAATAAAAATCAATGACTAGGGATTCTTGGCCTCCAATAAACCTCCCTATTTTCATTCTAAGTATAATAACTCTAAGAAAGAAGAATCTGGCTTTATTGTTCCATTGTTCTATCTGCCTTTTAAAAAGATGCTTTATTTTAACCTATGTCTACCAAACAACCTTCTACCATCCCCCTACACACATACTCCCCCACACAAAACTAAAGGTAATAGGAGAAAGGCACCTAGCATTTAATATATAGTTTTTACCCCTAGTTCTCAAAGTCCACTAATTCATACATGTTAGGATACTCAAGATGGTGTAAGTCACTGAGAAGCAGCAATTCCTCATCTGACAGCAGCAGTTCAAGGCCAAGGAAGGTTGCAAACCTCTTCTGAGCAAGAAGTAGCAATCAAAATCTCAGTTCTACAAATTCACAGAGAGTGAATGGGTGCTGCTATCTTAGGGAGTGGGAGCACAAAGCTACAGATGTTTACTGAAATGCAGAAGGTGATTTACACACTCTTTGGTCCTCAAAAACTTTCTATATGGTACCTATTTTATCCATGTAACAGCAGAGGAAATAGGTTCACCCGGTTGGTTAGTGATCTATTAGAGACCCCCAGGAAATTTCCCGTTCTGAGGTCTGATGCCTCTGTCACCACTATAAATAGACTTTACCCTCTTATGGGAAGCACACAGATAGACACATCATAAACATATTCTCATCTTCTCATTAAAGGACTTGAAGCCCACTGTACCCTGAGAGAAGCATAGCTTACAGGCTGCATAACTACAATAGTGGAAGGATCATTCACAGATGCCAACTTAAAGTCCTCCATTTAGATTTCAAATTGTGGTCCCTCACTTTTCATGTTTCTAAAAATTTACAGTATAAATAAAATAGCCAAACAACCACAAACACTGATTTTAGGTGTAAAAAGAGATAAAAGAATGATAACCAAATTATGTCATTGGCCCACATTTTCTCCTCTAAGGAAAATAATAAGGTATACAGAACTCTAGAGTTAAAGCATACTGCAAATTTTTGTTGTTGCTGTTCCTTTTAGATACACATGACAGTATGTTTTGACATATTTATACAAACATGGAGTATATCTTATTCTAATTAGGATCCCAGTCTTGTGGTTGTACATGATGTGGAGATACACTGTGGTGTATTCATATTTGTACACAGGAAAGTTACGTTTGATCCATTCCATAGTCTTCCCTATCCCCATTCTACTCTCTTCCCTTTATTCCCCTTGGTCTAAGCACACTGCATCTTGAGGCCAGTTGCCTTTGACAGCAGAAGCCACAGAGGAGATGGGAAAGTCATGGGACAGAGGGAAGAAGGGATCTGGCCTTTACCAGGAACCTTTTAAATGCCAGTAGTTCATCACCAAATTTCATTTCAGCTGATTCTCACAACAGCTTGTCATCCCTAAGTTAGAGTTGAAGGAACTCGGACTCAGAGGAGGGACAACCTGCTCAAAACCGTTCACTTTGCTATTACCAAAATCCATATTTGATCACATTCTTGCACCCATTCCCCATAGCATCCTCTGCACAGAGAGCAAATCCTCCTAACACAACCCTGAAATATCCTGGATCATATGTTTTTCCCACCTAGATTCGAGTTATAATGTTATTAATAAGCCTAAGTATGAATTTATTTAACCAGTGTCCATATATATCAGTCTAAAAAGCACACTATTTTAGAAAAAGAATTACTCTAATATGTAGAAAATGATGGTTTTACTCTATTCTAAAAATAATTGTTCATAAAATATACTATTTCTTTTTTCCTAATCAATAATAAATGAAGATATGGTTTAAAATAAAATTGTATAGACTTACCCATACATTAAAAAGTAGTCAAAATTACTCAATTTCATTGCAAAACCAATATCATATATAGATAACAGGAGAGGTATCTTATTCTTCAGTGCAAATTTATTTTACAAAAGCTAGAGGGATCTACTAATATAAATATAAAAAGGGAATATAATCATTATACCAAATAATAATCTCCTGTTACTTGTATAAGAGTCCCTTTAAAAGATGGAAAAAATACACTGCATTTTTAAAAGAATTGGGCAGTGCCACTAGGAAAGAATTGAGAGTCACAAGAAAAATAAAATTATATATAGAGAGACAGATATATAACATATACATATATATGTTAATATAAGACTATATTATAGGTTAAAAAGTTAATACTGATTATTTCTGCATAGTAAGATGATGATAAAGCTGATGATAATTTTATTCTTTGTAATATTCTGTACTTTACACACTTTATTCAATGGTCATATGTTGCTAAGGTGTTAAGAAAAAATCATAAAGATAAACAGGAGTTTTTAAACACTATATCTTGTATGTAAAATAATTATTTATTAGATTCTAGTATAAGCAAAGGAGTTGGTTAATAACTGATTAAACAACTCTCCTCAAAACATATTGATGAGTGAATCAATGTCAATTGAAAGTAAGACTTCCAGAAGCAGCCATCAGGGGCTCACATTCAATTTAGCAGCTCATGTATGAGGTAAAGGTATCAATAGTGTCTACTTTGTAATATTGGGTATAACTACCAAGGATATGTATGGAAATGCTGAGCTATAACGCCCAGCATATAGTTAATGCTCAATGAAGTGTACCTATTATTTTTTTTTAATTTTTTGGTTTTCGGGGGACACAACATCTTTATTTTATTTTTATGTGGTGCTGAGGATCGAACCCAGCGCCCCGCGCATGCCAGGTGAGCAAGCTACCACTGGAGCCACATCCCCATCCCAGTGTGTAAAAAATAATAGTATTTTTATAGATATTATTATCCAACCTTATTGAATAATTTCCTCTATTATGTAAGCTTATGTAGACAGAAAAATGGGGAAGAATACTGAAAATGTTATATGATAAGAATCAAGATCCACAAAGGATCTTATCTAACAAGATGAAATTCAACAGGGAGAAAAAGTAAGACAAAAATAAAATTGCATAAGTATCAAATTTATATATTTGACTTTCAACTAAAATGCAATGGGATGGATATTAGAAATGCAAGATTTCTGCCCTTAAGTAGGAACAAGGAATGACTTTAGCAGACAGTCAACATGAGTCAACAAAGTGATGTTGCTGCCAAGGCATCTAATATAATCTTGGGCTGCACTATTAAAGCTTAATAGCTGCCAGGGAAACAGTCCAGAAATCTCTCTGAGGTGGACACATTGGTAAACACATTAATTCACAGACCATATGGAGCCAAGTAAAAGAGAACCCCACAATGCAAAGAGAGTTGACGTCATGTGGTAAGAGGAATATTTAATATGATATGGAATCTTATAGGGAGAAGAAAAGATCCAGGAGTACAGATAGATCCAGACATTTGAAGGACCATCATAAGCAAGAAGGATCAGACTTTTTCTGCCCAAAACCAAGATCAAGAACTAGCATCAGCAAGTAAAAGCTACGTAAAAATTAATTAATTAATTTAGTTTATAATAAAATTGTCATCATTTTCTAGAAACTTAACAGTTGTTGACAGAGGTAATGAGTTTACTTCCCTAGAAGTTATTTGAGGCTAATCAATAGTTAGGGTGCTAAAGAAGAAATTTATTCATCACTTAGGTGATAAACCACATCATACTTCAAATGCATTCTTTTTCATGGCAGGGAGGGTTACCAGGGATTGAACTCAGGGGCGCTTGATGGTTGAGCCACATCCCTAGACCCATTTTGTATTTTATTTAGAAACAGGGTCTCACTGAGTTGCCAAGCACCTATTTCAAATGCATTGTAATCCCAGGATTTCATTTATCATATTAGACATTTTTCCTAGAGATGAAGACATCACAATGAATAGCAGGCAGGGAAGAAAGCCTTTTCATACTTACAAATGATTGTGTGCCAGACATTGTGCAAAAGATTCCAGAAAAAGGTAAGATGCATTCTAGGGCTACAATAGTGTGATGGTGTTGAGCACAGGGTGTGAGATGTGCAGCTAGAGTAGAGAAGGTTGGAGCAACAGGCAGAGGGCAGACTACAGAAACCTTAGCAGAAAGTCTAAGGAGTTTAGCTGTCTTGTATAGACCGTGGAGAGTCAATGGAATATTTCCCTAGAGGAAATCCCACCATTACATCTGTGCTTCTTGGTAAAGATGCCAAGGACAAATTAGAAGAGAACAAGACTGAAATAATGAGACCAGTTAAAGAGTTACTTAAATAACCCAAGCAATAAACAACAGAGCATGAGCTAAGGAACAAATAAGAGAAATATTTAAGAAATAAGATATAGTACTTCATAGCTTATGAGAGAAAATGATAAAGGTCAGAAAAGAGCCAAGGTGACCTCAGATTTTTGCTGAGGTCATTGGTGGTTCCTTCAAAAAAAAAAAAAACAGACATCATTTTGTACATCAAAGTTTCACATACCACTGTGGCATCCAGGTAGAGATATGGCAAACAGCTTAAAAGACCAAGGTTCTGAGAAAGTATTCTCAGCTATAGATATTCTTGGAAATCTCCAGAATAGAGTGGTAGTAAAGCTACTGGAGTGTGTGAGAACATCTGGAGGAAAAAGGGTGTGAAGAAAGAAGTGAACCAAAGAGTCCAGGAGAACCGTTATTTGAAAATGGGCAGAACAAGAGAATCCTTGAGAGGAGATTAGAGAGCAAGAAATATGTTAGAACCAGGGGTAAATTCACAGAAACCAAAGAAGGAGACAATTTCAATAGCTACAGAGAAGTCATGCAAGATAAAGGCCAACAGAACTAAAAGTGTCCGTTGGATTTAGGAACCAGGAAGACCCTGGGTACTGTGCTAAGAACTATTTAATAGGATGGTAAAGTAAGAAAACAGATCACAGTAGACTAACTAGGAGGTGAGAAATCAGAGAGAGCAAGTACTCTGCAGAATTTAAGGGCATGCAGAGTCCATGAAGAACTTCCTGAACTGGATAAAGGTCAACCCCATTTCTAGGGAAGGAGGAACCAACCACAGAAAGGAAGAGACAAGAGCTATAAGATACAAGATTGCACAATAAGAAAAAGCTCAAAAGGAGATGACAGTGCTGGGTGGGATATATGTCAGGAATAGAAGGATTTGTCTTGCTTATGAAGAGGTACAACTATTTCTCAAAAATGCAAGGAAGAATGAATGGGAAGGCACAGAAGTTCACCTGCATAGAAGAAGGAATCTGAAGGAAGGAATACAGAGTAGATCCATCTTCCTTAAGAGGGTAAAAAAATAATAATCTACCAAGAAACAAGGGGTATCAGGTCATACAGCAAAGATCCCAGGGAGATGGGAATGGTTCATATTTAGAACTGACAAAAGTCAGGACCAGAAACACACAACAGGGCTTCTGAACAGAACTGAAGGCACAGCAGAGGCAGAAATCAGGGATGGTACAGATGCTCACATTTGAAGAGTTTTATGATTTTTCAATATAGGTGATAAGATACATCTGCTACATACCTTAAGACATCAAAGACACTGAAACTTAGAATTAAGATGATTAAAAACCTATCGTTTGCCTTGTTTGAGGTCACTAGTATTTTGACAGTGTGTCGAAGGCTCAGATGACCTCTCCCATTCCTTCATTGGCTATGTTGAAAACGCCAGCTCAGCCTGAATAGGAGGATGGCTATAAATTCCCATATCCAGTACGCAGATTTTCACAATATAATATATCTTCCTCCTACAAGATAAAGCAAGAGAGTTCTGTGACTCCTGTCTTTTGGTTTAGGACTTGGATCTTTTACTTCAAAGATAATTTTCATCTGCATTGACACCTCCCTATTGTGGAACAATAAGATTGTTGTTGTTTCTTTTGAGGCTACTGTTTGTATATGCCAAACAATATACTAAGATGAATATGCCTCTCAAACTGTACTTGCTTTCGATAACATTCTGAAATATTCTCCTAGGACTGTGCACTCATCCATCCTCTCATCCTCTCCAGGCTCAGAAGTCCCAGTCCTAAAAGACATCATGACACAGGCAAATAAAAAATTAAATAGGAAGGAAAAGCAAGAAGATAGCAACTTGGAATATTTTGTCTTAAGCCCTGTTTTAGTGTCTCCTAAAGCAAATAGTTTCTTGGCTTCAATTGCAAAGGACTGTCCCAATAATATGGATCTCACATTCTTTCTTTTCTCAATTGCTCCTATATAAAGTGCCCCCCCCCCCAAAACGTCACTAAAACCTTGGAATTCTTTTATTTGGGCAGTTTTACCATCCTGTATGGCTAAAATTTTGATCAAGTTTTAATTCTCCTAGAACAATGAGAATCAAATTTTGACTCTCTCAAGTACTGAGAGAATAAATGCCTTCTCCTAACATTTTGTACTAGTAATGGAATAATGTTTTGGCAGCTTTTTAAAAAGTAGTTCCATTGTAAGTCAGACGGAAAATTCATCATCTTCCATTGCACATGGAAATACCTTCTGTTAAAAGAAAAGATCAAAGCAAGGTCAAGCTATGGTGAAGTGTGACCCCAAGCAAGAAAACCAGTACTATGATCAGATATGGGGAAGTTGATATGGGCACAGGATGCGGATTACAGAGAAGTTCAAGATGAAGGCCATGAGGAGCTTCAAAGGCAAACTTTTATGCATGACCTGATACTGTGACAAGAACGATGGTTAAAAGAATTTGGCAGGAGGGGCCCCTGGGATTCCTTTAATAGACTGGTGCAATGAGACGAAGACGAAGACTAGACAAGCATCCAACTCTGGGTGACTCATGCTTCTCTAAGACTCTAAAAGTTAAAAAGGGAATCATATGATTTAACTAGTCTTCTCTGAACAGGGAGGCATTCCTTTCTTCACACTTTCTGTCTTTCTTACATTACCCACTGAATCCAGTAAACTATATAGGATGGCCCAGCTACCTTCTGGACAGGACATGGAGGCACTCCATCCTGCCCACAGCCGAATGACTCACTCATTTCTTTGTCCACAAGTTCAACTATTCACCTGCTCGTCCAGAAAGCATTTATCTAGTGCTTGCTCTAACAGTCCCAGGTCCCATAACCTAGAACTGAAGGAAAAACCGTTAGAGGAAGTTGCTGCAGTGTAGCTACTGGTCCTAACACATCCTACTGGGCAAGTACCACACTGTTTCCCAAACTTCAGGGTACAGGTTGTTTGACCCCTTTCTGGGTGGATTGTATGACTTTAAATTGCCCTAACTAGAGAGAAATAAGATGAATCACTAGAAAATCACCTTTTCACGTGGTCCATGAGCCTTTGAGGTCTTCACATTATCCTCTGGCTTATCTTTTGGGAGATAGATTTTTAAACCATTTTGGCATCCACTCCTCATTCTGTCAGATTTCAATACTATATTAGCCATCCTGGCATCAAAGCCTCTCAGGTTGATATGCGTCTTACTACTAATTCTGGGGAATAATTTTGAGAGGGTAAGCAAGAATAGATAAGGCAGGGAATGTCCTGTTCCTACTGAATAGCTTTTAGACTGTAAAAATGTTTTTTTCTGTCTCCTTTCAGCAGTTTCTAGACTGTAAAAATCAGAGAACAATTTTACAAAAGAGAGAATCTGCATGTTTCAAAATGAGTAGACTCAACCTAAGTAAGACAAGTGCAAGTGAGAAATAGAAAGTTATGCAGGAAAGTATGCAGGCTCTAAAGAAGACAGAGGTTAAGTGAGAAGGTCCTTTATTGTCACTGTAGTGACAGTAAATACCAGCCAGTGCTGCTTCCGAAGCACATATCTCCCGGATAAGGTATCATGTTCCAGAATTCTGCTCTTCTATCCTTCCTACTCCTTTAAAGTGAAGGACATCAGGTCTTCTGACTTAAAATAAAAAAAGGAGAGGGGATGGACATCTTGGGGTCACCATGTCTCAGAACTACTTTTCTATGAAACCTGATACCTCCAGTATCCAAGCCAGTGTTCAGCAGGTACATCAAAATTCAGTGGAAGTTGCTACAGCATGTGGGTCATTCCTTGAAGTTGGCTCCATTTCTTAGGGCTCAAGGTGAGACTGAATATCATGGCAGTAGAGTGTGACAGAGGGAAGCAGTTCACATGGTGATCAGAAAACACAGAGAGCTCCACTCTCCAGATACAAAATATATACCCCATAGCCACACCCCCAATGAACCAATTTCTCCAGAAACACACCACCTGCTTCTAGTTCCCACTCAGTTAATCCTATCAAGGATCAATTCGCTGATTAGTTTAAAAATATGACCCTCTCCTTTCTCCTCCAAACCTTCTTGCGTTGTCTCACACACGTGAGCTTTTGACTGAAACCACATCTAAATTACAACAGCCATGGAAGCCAGGGAGGTTCCAGCAATTCACCATGAAGCAGCCCCATTCCTGGTAGCTTTATACAGATTCTTCAGGACAGCTTTATGATGATTGTTACTCACTGTACCAAGAGAAGATGAATCAGCAATTTGAAAACAGACCTGCAGCACAAATATCAATGTTGGTTCAGATAGGACCTAAGTCCACAAACCCTCTCCAGGCTGCCCATTGGAAGCTACAGTTTTAAGGCAAAAGAGGTCTTTATGCTAATGAGTAGGAAACTGAAGAAAAGGGGAGTCTTGCAAGGAACAGAGAATGTTCTTGGTTTTCTTGTTCTTGGGAAAATGTCCTACTATAACTCCACTGATTTCTATCTTATTAACTATCACCTATGAAAATTTAAAATGTTTCAAGCACAGTTCTAAATAACTTATATTTAAAAAAATATTTAATGCTAAATTTTGTGATTTAGGTTACTATGGTTTATCTTCCTTTGATGGACAAGGCCACTGAGGTAAGATGAGTGTAGTATAGCTATGTGAAAATTAGAGAGATTGAGTAATTGACCACCACCATGCACGAGTGTATAACTGAGCCCAGATTTAAAGCAAAAACTCTGAAGCCAGAGTCAGTATCTAACCACTAGGCTATGAAGTCCTAAAGATTGAAGCAAGGAAGGGAACACAGTCTGGCAGCTAGACTGTTCACTCAACAACTGCGTGTTTCTCCTCTACTTAGTGTTTCACCCTAAGTAATCATATCAGATTATCAGGAATACTAATAGAGCTACAGCTTGATCCACACTCTTGTCAAATGAAATCCATATAACATGATTTCCATCCAAAATAGGTTACTACCCTCATTTATGGAAACCTTCCAAAAAGCCTTCAACTAGCAAAAGGCCAAGGACATTACCTTCTTGTAGAAATCTTATAAAGAGGTCACCATGGATGACTCACTGGAGCAGCAGGAAATAGTGCTGGGAATAAACTAAACATCCTCACTTGATTCCAGAGACATCAAGACAAGTTCATTCCATTAGTACAGGTGGTAAATTCCCAGGGAGTGGAACACAGAGCTCAGGCTTGCCATCACATCTCCCAACCTGGGAATTAATATTGTCAAAATGGCTATACTACCAAAAGTATTTTACAGATTTAACACAATTCCTACTAAAAACCCAATGACAGTGTTCGTAGAACTAGAAAAGGCAGTCATGAAATTCATTTGGAAAAGTAAGAGATCCAGAATAGCCAAAGCAATCCTTAGCAAGAAGAGTGAAGCAGGAGGCATCACAATACCAGATGTTAAAGTATACTACAGAGCAATTGTAACAAAAACAGCATGGTATTGGCATCAATTTAGACAGGTAGGGGCTGGGGTCATAGCTCAGTGGTAGAGTGTTTGCCTGGCATGTGTGAAGTACAGGGCTTGATTCTCAGCACCACATATAAATAAATAAAGATCCATTGACAACTAAAAAACAATAGACATGTAGACCAATGGTACAGAATAGAAAACACAGACACAAACACACATAAATACAGTTATCTCATACTAGACAAAGGTGCCAAAAACATACTTTGGAGAAAAGATAGCCCATTTAACAAATGGTACTGGGAAAACTGGAAATCTATATGTAGCAAAATGCAATTACACCTCGCTCTCTCACCCTGCACAAAAATCAACTCAAAATGGATCAAAGTCCTAGACACTAGAACAAAGACCTTGCACCTCATAGAAGAAAAAGTAAACCCAAGTTTTCATCATGTCTGATTAGGACCTGACTTTCTTAACAAGACTCCTAAAGAGCAAAATCAAGAATCAATAAATGGGATGGATTAAAACTAAAAAAAAAAAAAATATTCTTCTCAGCAAAGGAAACAATCAATAATGTAAATAGAGAGCCTACATAATGGAAGCAAATTTTTACCACACACACACATCAGATACAGCACTAATCTCCAGGATATATAAAGAACTCAAAAATCTTAATGCCAAAAAAATAATAAATCAATCAATCAATAAATGGGCTAAGGAGCTGAACAAACAGTTCTTAGAAGATATACAATCGATCAACAAATATATGAAAAAAGTACATCTCTAGTAATTAGAGAAATGCAAATCAAAACTAAGATTCACCTGATTCCAGTCAGAATGGCAATTATTGAGAATACAATAAGGACAATAAGTGTTGGCAAAGATGTGGGGGGAAAGGCATACATTGCCAGTGGGACTGCAAATTGGTGCACCCAATCTGGAAAGAATTATAGAGATGCCTCAGAAAACTTGGAATGGAACCACCATTTGACCCAGCGATCCCACTCCTTGGTTTATACACTAAGGACTTAAAATCAACATACTAGAGTGACAGAGCCACATTAATGTTTATAAACAGCTCAATTCACAATAGCTGAACTATGAAACCAACCTAGATGCCCTTCAGTAAATGAATGGATAAAGAAACTGTGGTACATATACAGAATAGAATATTACTCAGCCTTAAAGAAGAATGAAATTATGGTATTTGCAGGTAAATGGATAGAGCTGGAGAATTTCATGCTAATTGAAATAAACCAAACCCAAATAACCAAAGGCTGAAGATCTTCTCTGATAAGTGGATGCTGGTCCATAATGGGGGAGGGGCAGTGAAGGCACTTTGGATTGGGCAGAGGTAAGTGAGAGGAGGGAAATGGTATGGGAGCGGGAAGGATAGTGGAATGGGATAATATTATCACCCTATGTACATGTATGATTACACTACTGGTGCGACTTTGTACAATGTACCGCCAGAAGAATGAGAAGTTGTGCTCCATTTGTGTATAATGTGTCAAAATGCATTTTATTCTCATGTATAAGTAATTAGAAGAAATTAAAAAATTAAAAAGTCATATATTTTAAGAGAGGAATTAAGACTTCAAAAGAGAAATAATTCTTGATTGATTTATCCCAAGTATAAGCTTTGATTTTGGAGAAGTTTTTAAAGAAAACTAGAAGTTTTAAAAGCTCCAAAATGACAAGTATTCCCTATAGGAAGAAAAGAAGTACCATTAAACCGAATGCTATAGTGACAAACAAGACACTGGTTTTGAACAATGAAGATTCACATTCCAGAACTGCCCCCTCAGAGTCAACTGGACAAGGTTTTTATATTTATCCAACAATTTCCTCATGTGCAAATAATACTATGAATATTCACAGTGTGGGTCTGAAGATCAAATGATAAAATACATGTAAAAGTTTTATTTGAATGCCTAGCAGTAAGTGCTCAAAAATGTTAGTTATTAAAATTGTTGATGTCCTAAAATAATGCTAAGGACTCTTTAAGTACTTGAAAATAGGGGCTGTAGATGACTCCTGAGCACCCATCTATTCTGAGATTCTGTGATCACACAGCTACTCACTAGGGGTATTCTCCCTTTAACGAAGACAGCCCTACAGGAACAATCACAAATAATATGAACTTCCCTGAATTGAGACCTGCAGAGTGAGTAACTCAAAGACTGGCTACGTTTTCCTTGAGGAAAAAAAAAACAGACCATGGCCTTCCTCTGGACAAGGCTCTGCATCTAGGATCCATGGTGAGATACCAAAGAATGGCCTGAAAGGAGATGGCTAATTCACTATGGATGTGCCTTTTATGAGGAAAGGGTGGCTGCTCTCAGTCTGGTGAAGAAACACTGCTCTGATGACATCACGGGTTCCGTGGAAAGAATATAATTCCGAAAATCAAACTAATTGGTCCTCACTAGATCCGTTTGGAGATTTGTATAACTTTGGCAAAATTTTTAACTTCGCTGAGCTTCAGGTTCCTCATTTTTAGAAATCAGGAAAATACAAATTCTGAGATTAAATAAGAACATAAGCAAAAGCACCCAGCCTGACTCTGAAAAGCGTTTAATGAGGGTAGGTTCTTTTTCCTCTCATTTATTTAATATATTCACTTCAATTTGTCATATAAATGGGCTACGGGGAGCTTAGGTTTTATACTACACAGTTCATTGATCCAGCAGATGAAGCACTCAGGAAAGTTAGGTGTACTGCCAAGGTCACATCTCCAACTTTCTAGGATATAGATGGACCTTTTAAGGCTAATGGAATACTGTAACGACTGTGGAAGTATCTTTGTTTATACCATACTTTTCAGGCAATTCTCTTCCTGCAGCTCAATAAATATCTCTTGAGCCATTCTCTATCTAATTCCCAGACCCTTTTGCATGCCAGCAACGTTGACAATGTCACCAGGAGGAACTAAGTGGCTGTTCAGGTTCCTAGAAATCATCTTTATAGGTGACTGCTTCACATCACATGAAGCATTTGAGGTGAGTTTTGTAGTTGCAGGGAATAGAATTATTCCACATGACTGACCCTGCTCCAAACCAGAGGATCCAAAGCCACCATCAGACCTGCTCCGACATCTCTTTCTGAATCAGAAAAACCTAAGCCTGGGGACTTAGGGTGAAACCTGACATTATCCTATAACAACTTTGTTTAGATTGTATTTTCAAGACTAAAAGTCATTTAAAGAGGTAGCTTTGTTTTTGTTTTCTTGTTTGTTTGGTTGTTTTTTTTGTTATTGTTGTTTGTTTTGGGTTTTTTTTTTTTTGTGTGTGTGTGTGTGTAAAGAAGTGTGACCAGAATCTTTACACCAATGTATCCTTTGCATTCCTGCCTAGGGCTTCTAAGTGACAATGGGAAGCCCACCTTCTTAGAGTAAACCTTCCTCCTTTTTTATTAATTGATTCCCTGCAAACACATTGTGAATAAAAAACTTTTTAAAAAGACAACTTACTTAGAAAACTTTTGAGAAAAGTTTCTTCATAAATTAATACCAGGAGATATTCTGCATAATCTCAGGGTGGGATAACACAAAAATTCCACAGATTCTTGAGTGGTCCCACAGAATCCATGCAATACACCCCAAATGCCAGAGCTGCTGATTACCAAGTATTTTAGATGGATCCAACAGGTTGTGTGACCCCCAAAGCAACCTCATTAATGTTTTGTATCTTTAATATTTATTGTGCCAAAATAACAGTAACTTGATTTAAAAAAAATTATACAAGTTGCAGATTTGAGTGGAAATTTTTTTTAAAAAAAGGATTTTGCTAATAAGACTGAAAAATGGTTCTTCTTCTGAAAATGACTTCCAGCACAGGCTAGACACAATATTTTCAGTTCAGTTGTTTTTCTTGTTGTCTAGAAAGCTGTGCTAAAGAAGGAAAGAACCCTGAGTACCTTCTCAACCTTCTGGGTACACGTAAGCAGAAAGGTGACACAAAGTGTCTGAGAGATGCTGCTCCTTAAGTCTGGCTGAGGGCCACCTGCACACAGTCCCTGGCTTCTGGGCACTCAGTACTCAAAACACTCTTCACAGAACAGGCATTTGCCACAAACGAACCAACAAAATAATGAATGGATGGATGGATAAATGAATAAGTAAATCATAAAGCACTATTTTTGCACACATTTCTGTACTTTGACCTATTCCTTGATTTTCAGTTTTCTGTAGCTATTTTTAAAATCTGAGCAGCACAAAGCAAATTACTATGGAAGAGAAGCTATCAAACACATTCTGGAAGGAGGCCCACTCCAGATTTAATTTTGGATTCTGGTAGTGGGATTTCTATAATCCTGTGCTTAACATGGATATTTTAAAGCTGAACACAAAACCTACATGAATTTTTTAAATAAAATTAGGATTTTATAGAAGTATTGTGCTAACACTATGCTGCTTTGGGACATATCACCAGACTCTCGTTTGCATTTGGGAATATTTTAGGGGGACGTCTTTAAGAAGCATGGTTCTGGTGCACAAGAAATACTGCATGATAGATGGGTAGGAAGGATATAATTGCATTCTGGAGAACCTGAGTGATACTTCCATAATTCTTGCATAAGTGAATGGAAATTTTAGAAAATCCTTCCACTCATTCTTCATGTCCTCTGTAAATACTAGCAAATGCTTCTGTGGTTCACTCTCTCTTTGCCTCTTTAAATTCATAGTGTACCCTTCTCCACCCTGCTCAGCATTCCAGGAAGTTGACTACAAAGGGACTGCGACCTGCATTGGCCCTCTGGCTACTGTCTGGAGTCAACCAATGAGAAGGGCCAACAGGAAATAGAAGAGTGGGAGAAAGGAAAGATTGAGGCTGGGACCCCTGGCTCCCTTGCAGCCAGCACCATCCATGGGAGCCTCACTATATTCCCTTTAAAGTGTTCTTCCAACAAGTACATTCCTGCCCTTTATGCTTGGAGAATAGCTCCCTCCTCTTCTTCTTGGTAGGGAGTCCCTGGCACCCTCCACAGCATTAGCTTCTCCATCACTTACTGGTTTCCCTTAACTCTCCCCACAGAGAATTCTGGATGAAAATATGGACCTCAAAATCTTCTAATGCTTTGTATCTCCAAACTATAAGAAGTAATCAATTAAAACAAACCAACATACTTCTAAGACAAAAGAATACAATAGTGGTGACTAGAAACCGGAAAGGACTGGAGGGGCTAGAGAAAGAAGTTAATACCAAAATATCATTACACAGGAGAAATTAGTTCTGGTGTTTTACAGCATAGTAAGGTAACTTTAGGGGCATTTTTGAGAAGCACAGTTTGGGTGCATAAGATATGTTGCATGATAGATGGGCAGGAAGAGAGTCTGAGTGATACTCCAATAATCCTTGCATAGGTGCAATTCATTATATATTTCTAAATAACTACAAGAGATGACTTTAAAAAGTTCCCATCATATAGGGATGATAAATGTTTAAAGAGATGGAAAAGTTGATTACCCTGATTTGATCATTACACATTGTATACATGTTCTAAATTATTATACTGCACCCCAAAAATATATTTAAACATTATGTGTCAATTAAAAATGAAAATATGTTGTGTCAGCATGCAAAGATGATCTAAAGCAAACCAGTACAATTCATTCTACCAGAAACAATGTTCATGATAAGCAAATTTGATTATACTAATCCCACAACAATGGGTTTTGCCAGCTACAACACTTTTCAGGAACATAAGCCCTGCAGTTGGCAAAGGATAATTATTATTAAAAAGTGTTTAGTAGGATTTTTTTCAGCCTTTGACTAAATGCATTTCAAAGGGCAGAAGCTGCTTTTCCATTTTGATGATTCCAAAACTTTTGTCATAGGAGATTACACACATAGTTTCATCAATATTGTGAAGAGATTGATTTTCTCTTGTTGCAATATCAAAACAATAACAACCAAAATCCAAGAAGACTCTTTCAAAGAAACTAATTCTAAAATTTTTAGAATTGCATTAAAATGTAAATTAAACTACCAACACTCAGAACCCACTTAGATTTGGGTAGAATAATGTTGCTGAATTTACTAAGTTTGCTAATGTTAACTGCCAAAATTTTTTTGAAAAAAAAAAAAAGAATAAAGAAAGGTTTCTACTGCCCACTCCCAGGTCCTTTAGAAGTCAACTTACAGAGTCAAAAACTAGAAAGTTGATGACTTACTTCTGTCCTACTAGAAAGGTAGTTTCATCCAAAACGTTTAACTTTAACACCTTATAAATCTTAAGCCTAGTAAAAACAACCAACCACAAAACAATGAACTTCCTATCAGTTTTATTCCATATTCATGGAGCAATTGAATTTCATATGGGGTCTCGGTGCTAGGCACAGAGGACCTAAGACAGAAAACAACTGGCTGACCATGTTTCTAGGACAAAACCTCTCTCCACAGACTGCATCCTCCTGAGATGATTCCTTTACATTTACTGGATCCCACACCTAATGAATCAAAATAATACAGAAGTACATCTCTGCCTTCTGTTTGAAAAAGACCCAGATACACCTGCTTTCTAAAATGTTAGCTCTTTTCTTCCCACTCCTATTTAACTCCTGTTAAAGCCATAATTTATAACACCTAATACTTGAGACAATATTGAAGTCTGATCAATATAATATCCAGTTGAACTAAAAGAAGCAAACAATTTCAAACCTTGTGATTGTATAGCTTCCATGAATGAATCAGTCAAATTGATGAGTGTGTTCAGTAGTAAGTGGAACCAATTCCTTGCTGGCTGGAGTCTTTTCATCCTGCTTACATTTCCTCCTCTAAAACCATGCTACTCAACATGAGTCTGATCTCACCAGCAGTATCAGCCTCCCCTGGGTGCCTGCTAGACATGCAGAATCCCGGCCCACCCCAGAGTGGAATCTCCACTTTAACAACATCCACAGGCAATTCATCTTGCACTGAAGTTTGGAAAGCTAACTCTAAAATGACAAATTTCATATAGATACAGACAAAGGTCAGAATAATTAGTTTGAATCTGTAATGATCACAGAATAGCACCCTGAATGCTATGAAAAATGAATGCATGATCTCTGTTTAGTGTTTCTCACATTTTCTTAAAGCAGAGAACTGAACTTTTTCCCAAATGGTTAAGTGTTCTAGATGGTTGAGTGGGTTCTAGTGTTGGTAGTTTAATTTGCATTTTAATGAAGTCATCACAATTAGATTTTTATAAAAGGTTGATTCTGCAAACCACTCCATAGGAAGGGAATTATTCTGATTAGTCACTTTTTTTCCCCAAAATATGAACTTCTGGCTCAGTGACATTCAACAGCTTCATATAAATGAAACAGTAACATCCATGAAGTTTTTCCTGACCATGACCCACAATGGTAAATAATTGCTGGCCTTGCTCAAATCCCCTGATGAATGATCCTGCCCTTTCATGTGGAAATAACAACTGAAACCAGATGAGCTACATCTGGTTTTGGATTTCAGAACCAATGTTTCAAGCAACTCAAATTGCAGGCAGTGACTTTCAATATCAGGTAATCGTAGTTGAAACTAAAATCAAATCTATGCCAAATGTCCCATGAAGATGTTTGCATAAAATAAGACTTTAATTCAATAGTTTGCATGCGATACCATCATTAACACTGCACCAATCTTTCCTTCTTCCTCTGAGACTCAACATCAGTCAAAAACCAAGTATCCTCTCAGCTCTTGGCTGTGAATGAAGCACCACGTTTGCCCCATGCTGGGCATCTACAAATATTAAAAACAGCCTTTGCTTCCTTCAAACTCATAATTGTGGAAAATGCAGGTTTCTCTCCCCATCATTGCTTTCTATCTTTCTTCCCTTATTTCCTCACCTTTTATTAGGACTCCCATAACTGACTTTGGTAGCATAAAATATTCTTAAATTATTCTGTGAAAGTGAGCCAGAATTAGCAAGAGAAAGTTTCATTTTGTAGAAGTGTCTCTGTAAAGTGTGTGAAAGGCAAAAGCAACTTCCAGGAATGTGCAGAACCTCAAACCTCTCCCTGTATTGTTCATGGACCTAGGACCCTGCAGGAAGAGTCAAAAAGACATGGGAGAGAAGGAGAGGAGGAAAGGAGGAGAGGACAAGGCGAGGGGAGAGGCAGATAGATACTGGCTGCATATCCGAGGGAGGCTGCTTAGGAATGTTAAGAAACAGACTTTGAAGAAAAATGAATCTTCATCATGCTCAGGCTTCCATGTGTGTGCATGAGCAACTGTAATGTGCTTTCTTTCTGAATGTGGACTGTATCTCCACTCTGTGGGTGTTAAGGGCCAAACTAAAAGGTTACAAAACTAATTAGAAAATCCAAAGATAAACTGTATAAACATAAATAATTTGCTCTATAAAGTATCTAGGAAATAAGATAACTTCATCTAGCCTCATTATTGCCAAGTACATTGCAAATCCCTAAGAGGAAAATGTAGAATGTTGTTTTCCAATTTCTTTTTCTTAATGAGAAACTCTTTTATTTATTAATATGGGACATGTTAATTAGTTTTGATGTGGTTTATTTTTTTCAATTTTCTTCTTAGTTGTAGATGGGCACAATGTCTTTATTTTATTTATTTGTTTGTTTATTTATTTATTTATTTATTTATATGCAGTGCTGAGGATGGAACACAGTGCCTCACACATTCTAGGCAAGTGCTCTACCCTTGAGCTACAACCCCAGTCCCTCCAATTTCTGTTTTGACCAAAAAACTCTTAGACAATCTCTACCAATCACACCTGGGTGAACCCCTGGATGGTACCAGAGACATCCACGAGCTGCTTCAGGATCACCTGGCAGGCCTCTGATGCAGCAGGTCAGCGGCAGAGGTCATTCTGATGAGCAACAGAATTGCTCTCATTTGACTGATGTAAGAAAATCCTTAAACATATTCCAAATGAGTCATAATTTTAATATCCAACTTTTATGACTCTCAGAAGTGAGCCATGACTCAGCAACATAAGCTCATAATCTCAATCTGACCAGGTTCTAGCTCTCAGGTAAGTCACCAAAGCTCTGTGAGTCCTGTTCCTCACCTTCTTAACAACCCACATCTCATAGCCTTCTGAAAACCACTTGTTACCAGAGTCCTTATATTATAATCCCTGCTAGGGACATTTAGGATACTGGGACACATGCATCAGCATCATAAATTTTCCTGTGTGAACAATTCAATATAAACTGGCATCAAATAAGGGACAGAAGAGCTTTGGAGAAGGTCCAGAGCCAGCTCTGCCCAGTATAAGTAAACATTTTGTCACTTTCCTCCTCTTCTCCATCACCGTTTCACCATATAGGTGACAAAATAAATGAAGTACCTAAGATCATCTGTGTAACACACATACATTGAGACCTTCTAAAGTCAAAGACCTAGCTTTTATCTAACCCCAAATCCATTTTCTGCCACCCCTGTGCCCTGGGGACTGACCCAATGTACTGGTTCCCCCAACCTCCCTGGCCTCAACTGCCTCAGATGGACCAGGGGAGGTGAGCAGGAAGTGAATGGCCAAGGCCCTGATCCATTCCTGCTGTGAGCTGTTGCTGGCAGCAATTAGGTTCCTCACACCTGTCTAGAGACACTTCCTTTATGACTGCAGCTGTCCCTCAATCCACTTATACCATTTCCTCCCATATGTCTTCAGGCCTAGGAATGGTTATAGCTTCTTGCTGCTGTTACTGGTCTCTGGAAAGCTTCACATCCACTGTTGGTTCCTCTAACACTCCTACATTTCTACAAACCATCCACTCAGCAAAGCCTCTTGAGTCATCTGAGCTGAACTCTGCTTCCTGCCTGCTGGGCCCAGCTGACAGAGTACTATTTCATTTCTGGTCCTGAGAATCACTGTGCAGGTGTGACCATCATGAACTCAAGGGCAGTTCAGACCACCTAGTTGCAGTTTGAAAATAGACATGCAAATATACATAGTCACAGAATAAAAATGGTCTCCCAGAATTGGTTGGAAGAGGTTCAAACATTGCCTTTTTAATGCACACCAAGTAGTATGCAATTATGAATTATATTGAGTCAAATCTCTGGAGCTCCAATTGCAAAACAAGTCTGTGCTCTCGCAAGGGCAATAGACATTAACTCAGGTTAAGGCCCTTAAAAATTGTCCTCCTGAGCTTTTGTTAAGGATGATGGGGACTTGACTGAATTTGATTTTGGTAAAATAAGATTCTTAAATGTTAACTGATAAATATTGGACCCTGGTAGTTTTCATAGCAAGACCCTCTGGGAAGGGCTAGTACTTCATGCTTAAGGTCTCATCCTTCAACTCTACAGGCTGGAAAAGAGCTTTGGCTTTTCCTACAGCAGAGGAGAGAGATCATTTACAAGTTCCTCCAGAATTATTCAGAGTACTGAGGTTGTTGGTGAAGTTACAACCAGAAACCCTGGTTTCTTTAAGCATCTTTAGATTCTGCCTCGAAAAGAAGCACCTCCCTAGGAGCAGACCCAGGCTGGTTCCTTTCTGCTGCATCACATTCATTACCCACACTCTTCTACTTCACCCACCAGTTGGGACCAGCTACCTGACACAGGGAAGATGCACAGAGCCAGCCACATTCCAGGCATTTTCATCAAGCCCACAAAAGCCTTGTTCCCTTTGAGGTCCAAGAGGGAACTTGGATTTGCTTCAACAATAATTTTGATGGCCTCTCATGTTTAGTAAATAACAGAGTAAACCTGGGACTTCAGTAAATCCAAGGGCATCCTAGACCTTCCTGCCTGCCCCAGTTAGAAGTCTCAAGAGAACTCACAGTCATGTTCTCTAGGAGGCCTTAAATTAATACATGAATGTTGTCAGGGCATAATCTAATTCAATCTTTCTGTAGTATGATTTGGTAGCATCTATCAAAATTCTTAAAAGTATCCATACTTATTGTCACAGCAATTTTACTTCTATAAATACTCTCAAGAATTAGAGGAAGGGCACAGATATCTTTACAAGAATGTTCATTATTATAACTTATTATGGAAGAAAAAGTAGAGATAAATTATTTCAAAATAGAGAAATCGTTAAATACATTTCTGGTGTTACTATTTCTCACATTAGGTAAGCTAGAAATCTAGAACCACCCTCCCACCCAAATTTTCAGATAAAATATAATTAGCATTGTTTTCAATATATTGCTGAGCTGACAAGAAAGTCAGGAATTTCAGGAGGCCAATAAGAATGAATTGGGGGGGCTGGGGATGTGGCTCAGGTGGTACCGCGCTTGCCTGGCATGCGTGCGGCCCGGGTTCTATTCTCAGCACCATGTACAAACAAAGATGTTGTGTCCGCCGATAACTAAAAAATAAATATTAAAAAAATTCTCTCTCTCTCTCTCTCTCTCTCTCTCTCTCTCTCTCTCTCTCTCTCTTCTCTCACTCTCTCTTTAAAAAAAATAAAATAAAAGAATGAATTGGGAAGCTTTACCCTTAGGGCATCTTTCACTGTTTTGACAGCTGCACTGGTTGTACTGATCAGAGATACAACTTAGACTGGCTACCCCAGGGTGGGAAGTCTTCCGGGATATACCTACACCCTCTTCTCCCTGGTGCTCCCTAAAGATGGACTCCAAAACGCTACATTTTCAGAGTCACGGTGAATTAGCACTCTACCTGTGCTAATTAGTCCTTTACCTTTGCTAATTCTTTCCAGAAGGACAGTATAAGAAAAAATGTCTGTTTTGCCCTTGCTACTGGGAAAATGGAAAGAAATATATTCCTTGAAATAGTGAGCACAGTTTGGCTGCACGGCGTGTGACGTGATCCTAGGACTGCACATTGATAAAACGGCACAACCTGACCATCTGTAGGGTCAATGGAAGGAACCTCAAGCAGAGCAGTTAATTTAAAGCAGTCCTGTGTGATGGTGCCTTCAGGGCCTGGCTTTGCCAAACACAAGTCCCCTCTGGATAAACTTAACTTGGGCCCCTTCCTCAAAGAATTTCCATGGGCAAGGTTCTAAGAAATATTATAATAAAGATTGCTACCCATAATAATAAACAAATATATGTCCAGGATCTTCTAAAATGGGGAAAGAGTCACAGTATTTTATTATGTGAAAAAGTTATAAGATAATAAGAAAATTATGAAGGTACAAACAAGACAGATTTACAATGGATAAATTTGAAGGCTGTGCAGAAAATATGTGAAGGTCAACAGGGTAAAATAAAGGGTTTTCTTACTTTTTTTTCTCACAATTTTTAGTGCTTCCTAAAAGATCTGCTATACACATACACTTTGGAAATTAGAAAAAAAAAATCTGTGAAACAAAATTTAACCTTGGAAAAAAACAACCCAACCTTTAAGAAAACATTTGATCTAATTCCTGCCATCTTTTGGTTCCCCTAAAGAAAATTCTACCAGAAGCATCAATGTGAGCATTGTGTAAATTTTACTGTTATTAAACACCTTCTACATGCCAGACCCTGTAAGGCATGAGAGAAAGTTGAAAAAGACCCAGTCCCCGTCTTCAGGATCTCATGGCTAAGACAGGAATTCCAAAAGGAACAAGTGTGAAAGCCAGTTGTGCCCAATGGACTTACCAGGTACAGGGGGAAACTCGAGGGTAGGAGGGGGACTTCTCACACAGGTTGGGTCAATAGTCAAGGAAGGCTTTCTGCAGGGAATGAGCCCTGGCCTCCATTTGAAAGGAGGAACAGAAGTGACTCGGGCAGGAGGGAAGGGAAAACGTGCCTCAAGCAAAGAAGACATATTGCTTGGTGACCTCCTGCCACCCCTTCATTCTGTCCCAGGCTCAGCTCTATTTTCTTCATAGCAAATACCAGTTGCCAACCTTCATTGTTTATGCAGTTGTTACCTTGTGTGCTGTGTTTCCCTTTTTCCATCAGAAGTTTCATGGAGGAGAGGGCTTTGTCTGGGATACTTCTCTATCCTCAGCAAATAAGACAGGGTCGAGCAGATATTGAGTGCTCACACCTTCATAGAATAAATGAAAGAGAGGCAAGAAACAGGAACACAGAAAAGTACAACTCTTCAGTTCATTCTTGTCAGAAGGTACAGCGGACGAGGACACCGGTCAAGGATGGGAGGAGTCACAGATCCATTATTCCAAGAGCAAGGGGAATCCCTTGAGGAGGTATGAATCAGAGAATGATATGGTCTAGGACAGCAGCACAGAAAACAGTAAGGTACAAAAACCATGGGGCCACTGAGAAGGCTATGGTCATAGTAGGCAAGAAAGAGAAAAATGGAGCAAATCAAGATGCAGTACTAGGCAAATCCTTTCATTCATTCTACAATTTAACCTACATGCTGTTGCCTAAAGGAGACACAACTGTAGGCAGTGTCATCGTAGCTGTTGTCAGTGCCTAGGCTCTGCCTTAATCTCTGGTTTTACAGCTATTAACAGAACAAAAACCCTTCTCTCATGAAATGAATTCTGTGAGATATAAATCTTAAAAGGAAAAAAAAAAACAAATAATTTCAAGTGGGGTTTGGTGCTTTGAAGAAAAATAAAAGAAAGGAGAAAATAGATCCATGAGACGTTTAAGAGGTAAAAACTGCATGAGATGTTGACCACAAGGTTGCCTAGGCGTTTAGAAGGCTAAACATTGACTTCACTGCTAAAGTAAAGAAAGTGTCTAGAAACTTTCTCAATACTCCCTCCAAAGCACAAACTCAAGCTGATAGGTGTGCACACTGATAGTGTGGAACTGCCATGATATCAAGGCCTTTGCACAACCCAAATGTGTTAAATCCAGGTGGGGTGCACCTGGCCCAAAACCACAGAGTGAGATTTCAAAGAGAGAGGCTGGCCTTTGATAATTTAGTTCTTCACAGTGAGGGGGCCTAGTTTTAAATTGCATCTTGGCTTGTTCAGAGGACTGAAAATTTTCTACACCAAATGAATTGTCTCCAATGCGAAACTTTCCTCAGATTAAATCTGAGAACCATTTCAAACAGATTAACGCTCTTTTTAGTCAGCAGGGTAGTGGAAAGAGAGGAACACGGAGGGGAAGGAGGCAGGAAGGAGCACTAAGTTGAGGCAGTGTTCTCTTTTGAAGGAATGTTTGTAGGTTAAGGGATGCAAAATAGCATGTTATATAACAATTTTCACATCTCCAAGATAGTTTCCTTTTTTAAGAAGGTGCTGGGTGTGTTCAGTGTTAGTCCTGTGACAGACACCTGGACTCTGGTGACCCAGAGAGGTCAAGATGGGGGAAAGGGTAGCTCAAGTGGGAAAGATAACCACTGTTTCTGTACTCAGCACCTATGCACAGAGCAGACCTGCATTCAGAACCTTATTTAACCTTCTTCCAGTTGTAGCCACACCCCTTGATTTATCCTTATAATGACATACCATATGGGAAATAGTGAGATATATAGATCCTGAAACCAAGAACAGTTTTTGTTGAAAAACTCAAGTCACACAAGACATGCCCTTTTCATGTTCACTGTGTCAAAATATATAATGCATGTGTTTCCAGCCTTCTCAGAGTGCTAGCAGGCATGGTATATACAGCTTGCTGGCTGCCAGCATTTTGCAACCTGGCCTGTGGGCAAGCCCAGCAGGCACACTATGGAAATTACCATCAGGTCCCCAGCCACATTTCTTCAGCTCATCTCTTCATTATGGCAACAGCAAATGACAAAACAGTCAAAGGGTTGCCTAATTTACAACTCACCCACGCAAGGTGAATACAGATGAAGGACAAAGAGGGACAAATCTAATTTTTGGGCTGGGGAACAAGAGACTGGCTTCTACAGAATGTTCTGGAAGAAAGCCAGACTTGTGTTTCCACCACACTGGGTTTCCAATAGAATGGGAAGCCAGGTATCCCAGCAGTGTGCTCAGTCAGCCCTCCATAACAATAGGCGCAGATGCCCAGCTGGAGCCCTGATTGTATTATGTAGAAACTAATGGAAGTCCCACCTTGTCTCACTGAAAAATGGGGATGTCCAGTTTTAACAAAATGAGTTGTGGAATGCTTATGCCAAGATCTGCTTTGTGTCACTTAAGCCTCCAAAATATTGTGAAGATAGGTACCATTACGAGTTTCATCTTCCAAATGAGAAAACTGAGGCTCACAGGTGAGAGTAAATGATGCAATGTCACAAAACTAGTAAGTGGCAGAGTTAGGATTAAAAATCCCCAGTCTGTGCTTTAAAACAACCTGTTGCTTCCTTCATTGATGCTGAGCTTGTCAATTATTTCAAGTCAAGACACCTCATGTTCCTTGTGTTGATGGCACCCGTAGACACAAACTGTTGTTTGGGATCACTTAACCAGGTCTTGCCTGAGTTATTGTAGGTCCCCTCAAACACAAAAGTAACATGGTAAAGTGTATGAGCACAGACAGTTCTGTTTTGTAGGAAATTCTGCTAACTGAAATTCTGTGACTGCAAAAAATGACCTTTTCCTGTGTGCATGCTACTTTGCCCTGCAACCCTTGTGAAGCTCCTCCCATGAGGAAGTGGATGCTTTTTCTCCATCCCTGGAATTTGAACTTGGCCATGTAATTTGCTGTGGCCAATGAAAATTTGGTGAACTATAACCAGTTGAGGCTTGAATAGTTCCTACTCAAGAATATATTTTCTTTCTTGGGAACCTGGGAACCACCTCTATGAACAAATCCAAGATAGCATAATGAGGCACATGCAGTGAAGTCACCCCACTGTCTCGGCCACTAACTATTGGTAAAGTAAGTGGAGCCATCATGTACCATCAAGCCTCAGCTGAGACAGCCCAGATTATGAAAACTCCTCACCCGACCCACAGAATTAAGAGAAATGATGTTTGTTGTTTTCAGTCAATAAGTTTGGGGGTGGGGGGCTTGTTAAACAGCACAAGTTAGCTGACACAAGTACTTAAGAAAGTTCTGACATTTTGCCGGGGAACTTCAGTAGTACAGTGTGACTCTGGTTACCTTTGCCTCAACCCAGCCACACTGATGAGTTATCCCTCTTCAAGAGACAATAAGCACAATATATTATCTGTTTTGTTTGTTAGCAGCTGCATCAGGTTTTGAATTCAATTCCTCCTCTTAGGGGGTTCCCAAGCCTATAAGAGCAGAGTGAAATCACTTGGCATACTTCCCAAATATATTTATGCATTAGACTTGGCCTCCGAATTCTGATTTCACTGGTCTGGGCTGCAGCATGGCTACTTTGTTCTCTAGAATCAGACTGTGGTAGTCTAAATTCCAGCTCTCCAACTGGCTAACTGACATATTATTTTCACCACTAGTTCTCTCAAACTTGGGATGTCAGCAAACCTTATAAATCCATCCATTTATTAAAGAAAGTTAACCCCTCTCCCTGGGAAAAGCTACTTTTGGTTAAGCACTTGACTGTTGGCTGTGTGTGTGTGTGGTGGGGGGGTACTGGGGATCAAACCCATAGTCTCACTCATGTTAGACAAATGTTCTACCACTGAGCTACGCCCCCAGCACTTCTGGCCTTGTCTGAAGCACATTCTGAATCTCAGTATTTGAAGGCTCTATACCCAATATCATCAGCAGGCACATAGTTAACCTCATAGGTCAAGAGAACTGTTGTTGCTCTGTGAGATCTAAGGCATGTCATCTAACTTCGCCTACATTCATCCTTCCCATCTGGAAAGAGGTAGGTTTTGAATAATGAGCTATGAAGTCCCCTGCCAGCTCTGAAAGTATGATCCTACACTAGTTATTCAACAATCGTAGCTACATGATCAATACCTGGTTCCTCTTATGGGGTCAGGCAGCAAACCCTTTCTTACCCTCTGAAAAACATCATGTTTACAGCCCAGAGAGGAACAAACAGGGGTCAGGAAACGCTGAGCGCCACCCATGTGTCAAGCATTGTGCTAGGCACCTACCTGAGTCAAACAAAGCAAAATGTGGAGATTCTTGAGTTAATCACATTTAGAGGTAGAAGAGAAAATATATACTGGCAGGGCTATATGACTGCCACACAAGTGACCCCTAAAAAAGGGAGGAAGGCAGAACGACTATTTCAGGACTCAGATGAAGGGAGGCACTAAGAACTGAATATTGGTGTCCCTCCAAACTTTGCATGCTGGTACCCTAATCCCCAATGCATACGGCAGTGGACACTTTGAGAGGTAATTAAGTTTAGAGGAGGTCCTGAAGTGAAGCCCCCATAATGGTATTACACCTCTGTAAGAAGAGACCCAGAGCTTCCCCTAATCCCCTGTGAGGGCACAGAAAGAAGGCTGTCATCTGCTGTTTTAGTCAGCTTTTTCACTGCTGTGACTAAAAGATCTGACCAGAGAAATTTGAGGGAAGAAAAGTTTATTAGAGGGCTCACAGCTTCTTAGTCCACAAACTTGTGGAGGTCTTAGTCCACAAACAGTAGATTCCATCCCTTAGGGCTCAAGGTGAGGCAGGACAACATGGCAGAAAAGTGTAGTGGAGGGAAGCAGCTCACAGGATAATCAGGAAGCAGAGAGACTCCACTCTCCAAATACAAAATATATACCCCCAAGTCACGCCCCCAATGAACCACTCAGCTAATCCCATTGGGGATTAATTCACTGATTAGTTTCAGGCTCTAATACTATCATTTCTCCTCCAGACCTTCTTATATTGTCTCACACATGAGGTTTTAGGGGACACCTCACATCCAAGCCGTACCACCTGCAAACCAGGAAGACATTCTCATCAGACCCAGAATCTGCTGGTATCTTGATCTTGAACTTAAGAGAAATAAACGTCTATTGTTTAAGACACCCAGGCTGTGGCATTCTGTTATAGCAGCCCAAGCTTTCATTCAACATACACTCACTGAGCCCCACCTCAAAGGAAGACTGTGGAGCTTACTGCTGAAGAGTTCAGGCTATGGGGGTCTTGTTTATAGATTTAAATCTCAACTATACTACTTTTCAGTTGAATGGCTTTTAGAAAATCTCTTATCTCAGGGCTTCCTCTTGCAGAGCCCATAGCCTCCCAGGAGAAGGGTGGTATAGCTACTTACCAAATACCATAAAGTGAAATAATTTAATCATGATGTGTTTATTAGTGGTGCCTAACCTTGAAATAAATAAATGAAAAAGGATTGGTTTAGAAAGGCTTCTCCCTTAGAGCAGAGATAGTTTGGCTCTGAACAGCATTTATGTGTGTAATTAACAAGCTGCCCAGGTTGAGAATCACAGAAACTACGAATTTGTTCATTCACAGCTTAATGAGCATCTAATATATATAATGAGAGTTCTGAAAAGAAAATTTGTTTCTAATGTCTTTTCCTCAAAAATACATTTTAATACAAATAGATAAATATAATATGCTTAATAATTGGTTTCCCAACTGGGTACAAAGGTACTTGACTTGCAGGTTCTGTTTATAAGAAAAGATGTTAACAGACTAAAAAAAACTCAAAGCAGCGTTTATAAAATTACCACTTTCTATTTAAAAATCTAAGACCAAAGGTCACAGGCCTCAAAAAGAAACAACTGTATAAACAGGGGCCACCTTTAGAACAAATACATTTCTCAAAACTATCTTCCTTTATTTCTCCTTAACTCTCATTTTTTCTTTTCTTTTCTTTCTTTTTTTTTTTTTTTTTTTGTTTGTTTCATTTTATTCCAGGGACTTAGCTGCTTTTTAGCATAACCAAAAACAAACAAACAAACAAACAAACAAACAAACCCTAATGAGTTGGAAAAAGCAACTTGAGGCAAAGAAAAATATTGTCCTAATGTTGCCAAGCTGTGGAGGAGCTCAAACTCTCTTGAAGCTCGTTAGCTTGTTAACAACATACAAGGGATAGAATTACTGACAATGCCCACTATCCCTAAGCCTCCAGATCACATTCTGCAAGGGTAGCTGCCCATGCAGAAATATGCTTTCATCAAATAAATGTTAACTACCCTTGGCTTTCAACGGCAGCAAAAACTGCACCATAAAGCAAAAACTTAAACTGAAAACACTGAGAATGTTTTGTACACAAGAAAATGAAGTTTTTATTTACAGTATTACTCTAATCCCAATAGTGGAAGTGGACGTCATCATCATCATCATCATCATCATCAAACTATGGGATTATTATAACTCTCCTTTTGAATCTATGCCAAAAATTATATTTCTGTATAATTTTTCTATCATTTCAGGAACAATGTTTCAACCTTCATTTTAGTTTTGATAGCATCTAAAGTTTATGTGGCAACTATAGCAATAAAATAGGCCTCAATGGGGATATTTATACATTTTATAAGTTACATTTATAGTTTTCCATCATATATTATTTTGATCTAGATTTCATTATCTCTAAAATTTTACATATTATACATTTTATATATTAAACATGGTTCCAAATTAGCTTTCCCAATATTTTTAAGACTAACTTTAAAACAAACCTAGTTCTTACTTATTAATGTTGAGGTTTTTTTGTGCAAAGGCACACTAAATGAATTTAGATAGACCATTGACATGATGTATAATTGCAGATATGCAAAGAATCCTTCCTTTGAAAGCCATGATTACTCCATAATGGATTAGAGCTAATATCTACCCACTCTCTTGTCACAGAAGGCTGCTTGAAGAATTAGAGGAGAACTACTGTTATGACTACTATAATTACTATGATTATTCTGATGCTGCACCTTGACTTAATAGGAAAACAATGCTCTTTGATTAGTGATGTCTGCTTCAGGCACAGGGACAAACACAATAACACATGCACTGCCTATTTTCCATACCTGCCCCAGAACCTTGACAGATTTATTACACCTCTTGCCCAGTAGTAAGATATCTTGGTTTACATTGGGGCATGTATACAGCAGGACCCATGGAAGAGAATGGAATTAATGAAAATCAAACCCTAACACTAACAGATCCATCAACATGTAAGAAATGCCTAAAAGAAACGGGATGATTTTGAAATAGGTAGACACTGATTAAATGTCAAATGCACTCACGTATATATGCATGCACACAGACACACATAGAGTAGCAACTGCTACTATACTATGCATGAGTATATTTTTGTCTCTTTGTAGTTCAGCTTCCAGTGACTCAGGAAGCAGAGAGCCTCCACAGCACATCGGGGCAGCAAGGAAAAGCCTCCAAGAGGAGCCCAGGAGGATTTTCAGTAGGAAACAAGGATGCAATTTTGGGGGTGTGGACCCTTTGTTTCAGCAAGAGATGAAAGTGGACTCATCTGTGTTCTAATCTCTCTTCCAGCTAGACTAAACCACCCCTAAAAAGTCAAAAATATCTTTTCTCTCTTTAAAACACTGGAGATGTTATTGTGAGCTCCTCCTGGTTCACTGGGAAGGAAAAATTAATTTAAACTGATATTTGTTGTTTCTACATCTCAAACAAGCTCAGACAGCCATGGAATAAAGCCAGTAGTTGGCTACATTCACTGCTGTCAACTAGTATACCTCAGCATTTTAGTTGCCCCCTTTGGCCACTGGGTTTTTCTGTCTACCCTCCTATATATCTTGGGGTGGATTTTCTCCTCTTCTCTATGTGCAAACCAGTCAGAGCGCTCAGCCATATCATCTGACTCCCAGACTGCTGAGCTTGCAACCACCAGGATCAGAGGTTGTTCACTTTCAATGCAAGAATTTATTCTACGGCATACATAATTCCCTCCTCTGCGGGAATCCTTCCAAGCAGGGATAGCTCATTAGTTGGCTAGATAAATTGCCCCATTTCCAGTTCTAATTATTAGAATTTTTTTTCCTCCTTCTACTAACAATAATGCAAACAAAAGTATTAATGAAACTTCTCCATGTGCCTGCTAGGTGCTACATTTAGTGGTTTACATGTATCATCTTATTTAATAATCTAAACTAGCACTGCTAGTGAGAACTATAAAATTTTCTAGTGGACACATGAAAAAAATTGAACTAAAATTAATCTTCATACTATATTTAATGCATTATTTCTAAAATATTATCATTTTAATGTTTGATCAACATAGTGATTATTGATGAGATATTTACATTCTTACTTGTATTCATTTTTCCAAGTCAAGTATAAATTTATACCTATAGCAAATCTTATTCCAAATAGTCATACTTTTTTTGTTCAATAGTCACACATGGCTAGCATCTACCATACAGGACAACCCAGCTCTAAACAATAGGGACATAGATTCAGTTATGACAAAAACAATGTTTAGAAGAGCCCAAGCTCACACCTCTGGGTCAGAATCAGATTTGAATTCAGGCCTAACAACAAAGTGCATGCTTTTAACTGGAATCTATACTACCATTAGGAGATATGCCTTTCACATTGCACTTTTTAAATGGTAATCCAATGTTATAATCCAACTTGCATCTACTTTGCTGATAATAGTCTGCATAATATGAACACTGAGAAACAATTTATTCTACCTAAAGCAACAGTCTAGCCCAGAAATGACACTATGTAAAACTACTCTCATCATAGTATTTTATAAAAAGAAAAAGAAATGTACTATAACTGGCAAACAGCTAATTATGACACAACATTATACATTTTACAATCTCAAAAGTAGTTTTTTAAAAATTACTTTACACTTAAGCAATTTCAAGTGCTAGCTAACGTTTTAATGTAAGTAGCTTAAATTTGCATGTGTATTTATATTTATTATCTACTACAAAATACTGTATTCAAGTGATTACACATTTGTACCTAAAGGAAATAAGGACCTGCTCATATTATATGAAAAACAGAACCTCCTGGTAAAAGTACCTACCATTAGCACAAAACACAGAACTGGAAAATGGAGCTGTTGGGGAAGCAAAGGTAAGAAAATAGAATATAAAGAAAAATAAAGGCCAGGATCACACTGCTTCTCTTTTTTAATATATTGGTACAATTTATATGTAAAAATATGGGAAAGTGTGTGTGTGTGTGTGTGTGTGTGTGTGTGTGTGTGTGGACATTAGAATTCTGGAAGTCTTCTTGGATAAAATGCAAATCCTGGCCCAGGGGATGGATAGGTGGGGAGGTAATCACTGTGACAGCACCACTCTGAGTAGGCAGACCACAGCACAAAAGGCGATAGAAAAAAGTGACATTAATGTGCCTTTTGAGGTATTATTTATATGCTCTTTTTTATTAATATGGAGATCGAAGCAATTTTCAGGAAACAAAAAACCAAAATGTTCCAATTATGTTACATTTGTCAGGTCATAAGTTTCTTGGAAATAAATTTTTGACACAAATGAGTTACATTTCTTCCATCTAAATGGTAATTCCCCAGGACAGCACAAATTTTACATAATGCTGCTCAGTGCAAATGGGTATGTAAGAAAGCCTGCCTGGAAACTGCCCTGGTGAGTCCAGAAATTAGAGGTCCAGGACTCCACATCTGTTGACAAGGCTCAGTCTCAACCCAAAAGCGGCCTTTTTTGAAGGAGAAAGCATGCTCCAAAAAGTAACACACAAAGAGCAGCTTTAAAATGAGTAATGGATCCCACATTAGCCATCAAGACTGTGGTGATGTCATCTTCAGGCTTCACCTTTGTTATATTTTGTTGATTAGTGAAATAATCACCAACATTTCAGGAGTTTACAGGCAGCAGCTGGAAGAGTTGAGAAGCCAAAGGGAATAGTGAGGAATTATAAAATTAGCAAATTGAACGAAGGGTTCTCCCACACCTGAACTGAATAGACAAAGGAGGAGGTGATGCTATAATAAGCCCAGGGTCAAGGTCACCTGATAGAAGCAGGCACCGCTGAATGTTAGCCCTGGAAACCTACTACTGGAATAAAGCCACCCAAGATGAAGTGAGTTTGGGAGAAGTACCCTTTCTCCGTAT